>NC_140587.1:339794662-340394662 GCF_964204655.1 Triturus cristatus | reverse complement strand
TTGAAACAGGATCCTCCCTCTACTGATAAAGCTCCATCACCCATTTCTATGGAACTTCTGGATGAGATTCGTGCTTTGCGACCGTTTGCTGAGGAAACCAATACCAAGATGCAACTTCTTGAGGAGAAATGGTCTGCTATGGAAAACAGGGTGTCGTCGGTGGAGCAACAAGTCTCAGTGATTCCAGCGAACTCACAACGAATCTCCTCTCTGGAAAAGTCAGTTCTCGCTCTTCAGCAACACACTGAGGATTTAAGAAAATAGGAACAGGAGGAATAACTTACGCGTTTACGGGTTGCCAGAATCCCTGGAAGGAGATGACCCTGTTTCATTCTTCACCTCCTTTCTTCCGAAACTTTTAGACATGCCATCTACTACTTCTCTCAGCATCCAAAGAGCTCACAGACTTGGCCCTCGCACGTCTACTTCTGCTAAGCCACGGGAGTCATCATTCTTTTCCTGAAGTTTACAGATCTTCTCTCAGTTCTTTCTGCAGCTATATCTAAACGTCAAATCTCCTGGATGGGTCAGAAGGTGTTTCTTTCACAAGATGTCTCAAATGCTACTGCGTCCAGAAGAAAAGAATTCCTAAACCTTCGTGCTCCTCTTCGCTCTCTTGGTGCTAGATATGGCTTGTTCCACCCATGTCTCTTCAAAGTCACGTACCAAAACCAAACATGGACTTTTCAAAATCCTGCGGAGCTTAAAAACTTTATTCATATTCAACCTTCCAATGGCATGGAGACTTCCACTTCTTCTAATGACTGAACATTTAACCTTCTTTTTTTTCTCCTTACAGGTTTTGTATTCCTACGTTCGCATTTCTTGTTCCTTCGCAGTTTTGTATTTTTGATGTTCTTAAAATTGTTTTGGTGTGGTTTTCCTCTTTTCATGTTTTGCTCTTTTGATATTATTGGTCTTAAGATTTTTTATCTTACGTGTTATTTATATTTATATTTCTTCTATGTTAATCGTTTCCTTTGTCTATCCATATAGATTGGATGGTTTATTTTTCTCTTCACTCCGTGTGACTCCTCTTCTGCGTCCTCCCGTCCTGGTCCGGTTCGGACTCCCACTCAGGGGAGGCTCATCTTGTTGAGTGTCGCCATCGTCCCATTGTTCTCCCTTCTCTTTTCCCCCTCAGGTATGTTGTCCTCAGTCATCATTTTTGGATATGTACTGTCTCTTCTTGTATTTCTTTTTCTTCCTTTTCCGTCCCCTTCTTTCCTTCTCTTTCCCTTTTACTTATTGGTTATACTTTTTTCTCTCTGTTTGTTCCTATTTATCTTTTTCCTCTCTATATATACTTTTTTCATTTCCCTTTCCCTGTGCTCTTTTAATTCCTTTTCTAAATTTCCCCTTTTCTCTCATCCTTTTTTTCTTTTACTTATTGGCATTCTTCTCTTTCTTCTTGTTGTTATAGCTATTGTTTCTTTTATATTTTTTCTGTTTTTGCATTCAAAGTTATCTCCTGGAATGTAAAAGGTTTTATTAATCCTATTAAACGACAGAGAATACTTTCCCACCTGGCTTCTTATAGCCCAGATTTAGTTATTTTGCAAGAAACTCATCTTACTGAAGCCAAATCGCTTAAGTTGAGGAGAAGCTGGGTGGGTACGGTCTTATTCTCCCCATCTTCTAACAGAAAAAATGGTGTTGCTATTCTATGTCACAAGGAATTAAAATGTAAGGTTGTGTTTCAGGATAATGATACTGAAGGTCGATGGGTATTAGCTAAACTATTAATTAATTCTGTGCCTTTAACTGTTTTTAATGTTTATGGCCCTACACAGCCTGATTATTCATTTAATTACATCAAAATGTATTCAATATCGAGATGCCATGTTTATTTTAGGTGGTGATTGTAACCAGATTGTTGACCCGTTTCTTGATCGCAAGTCATCTGTCCGTTTTACACCTCATAAGACCCACAAACAATTCCTTGACACTATTTCCCAATCACATCTCATTGACTCATGGAGACTCTTCCATCCTGACGCCATTGACTACTCCTTTTTCTCTCATCCTCATGCATCTCTTTCTCGTCTTGATTACATTTTTCTCTCTCAATCCCTATCCCATAATCTTCTATCCTCTTCTATTGAACCCATAGTTATTTCTGATCATGCTCCAATTGTAACAGACCTTGATCTTCTCCCTCCACATCCTAAGTCTTCACGCTGGCGATTTAATAACTCTCTTCTTATCGATCCCCTTTTCTCTTCTTCTTTTTGTTCTTTTGTTAACAAATTCTTTCTGCTCAACAATGATCCTACGTTGTCTCATTTTCTTCTTTGGGAAACTTTTAAAGCTACAGCTAGAGGTTTTGCTACTGATTTTGTTTCTAAGAAAAAGAAACACTTTCTTCACAAACAACATTTTTTATTAGCCCATATTAAGTCTATAGAACATGAATTTTACACCTCTTCTACTAACTCTATCTCACCAGATCTCATACAAGCTAAACTTGATTTTAACTAGTCCACTACTGATAATGCTTCCTCAATGCTTCTCCGTAGTAGCGCCCGTTATTATGGCAGTCGTAACAAATCAGGCAAGCTCTTGGCTAATTATCTTAAATCACGTAGAGAGCGTACTTTTATAGATTCTGTCTATTCTTCCGATAATTTTCTCTTACACAAAGACCGAGAAATACCTGATCAATTTAAACTCTTTTATCAGTCTCTTTACACACCTGAATCTCCTCCCACCTCTTCTCTTATTCAAACGTACTTTGAGAAACTTCCTATTCCCTCCACCTCTCATCTTAATTTTCTTGATCTCTCACTCGCCGAACTCTCTAAAGCCTTGAACACTCTTACTAAAGGGAAATCACCTGGGCCCGACGGTTTTTCGGTTGAATTTTATATGCACTTTTCTGATCTCTTACTTCCTCGACTTTTAGTGCTCTTTCAATCTTTCTACCTATCTGGTAAGACAGCTGTAACTTTCCAAGAGGCCACCATATGTCTCATTCCCAAGGAAGGCCGTGATCCCCAATTTTGTAAAAATTATCAGCCGATATCTTTAGTCAATGTGGATTATAAATTATTCGCTAAGTTGCTTGCTCTACGCATGTATCCCCTTATGCCCCATCTTATTGGTAAGGAGCAATGTGGCTTTGTTAAAGGTAGACTCACCTCTGATAACTCTCGTCTTTTCCTTAATGTTTTAAATAAAGCCTCATTCCTTCCCATTCCTCTCGCTGCTATCTCTGTTGATGCAGAGAAGGCATTTGACAGAGTGGATTGGTCTTTTTTGTTTGCTTCATTACGCTGGCATGGCTTTGGCCCTAATTTTATTTCTCTTATCTCCCTGCTATATTCTGCTTCTAATGCTTCGGTCCTAGTTAACGGTCACGTTTCCTCTTATTTTTCTCTTCAGCGTGGTGTCCGTCAAGGTTGTCCTTTATCTCCACTTCTCTTTGTTCTAGCCCTTGAACCTTTTTTGACCTCTATTCGTAACAATGTTTCCATCTCTGGCTTTCCTTATGCTGATAATCAGTTAAAACTTTCCGCGTATGCAAATGATATTCTGCTATTTATTTCTGCCCCCGAAATGTCCATTCCTGCCTTATTACTTGAATTTGATTTCTCTTCACAAGTCTCTGGATATAGAACTAATTCTGATAAGACTGAAATTCTCCCTCTTACAAAATTCTGCCTCCCACATCGCTTCTCCTCTACTGGGTTTGCCTGGAATAGCTCGAAAATTAAATATCTGGGTATTTGGTTCTCTAATTCCATTGCCTCTTCCGTTCAACTAAATATGTCCGCAGTCCTTTCCCGTATTGACAAGTCACTTTCCTCTTGGAATCCTCTCTTTCTTTCTTGGTGGGGGCGACTGGATTCAATTCAAATGATGATAGCCCCTATACTAATTTATATCTTTTCCATACTTCCTGTTCATATTCCCAATACTCATTTTAAACGTCTTGACTGCTGTCTTTCAAGATTTCTTTGGAAAAATAGGAAGTCTAGAATTGCTTTATCCTCTCTTCGTAAACCAAAATCAAATGGTGGAGTTAATTTCCCAGATGTTTGTCTATATCATAAATCTTTCTCGCTACGTCAGGCCTCCAAATGGCTTGCACCAGTATCCTCTCCTTTTACCCCCCTTTGGCTCTCTATAGAGCAAACGCTATTGTTACCTTTTTCTCTTAACAAAGTTATACGTTTTTCCGCCAAAAATTCTTATACTTCCCTCCCCTTATTTAGACATACCTCTTCTCTCTTCAAATCCTTGGTCCACTCTAACCCTATTACCCGTTAATCCTTTTTAGACACCCCTATTTGGCATAATTTGCTTCTTCTCCTAAACAATAGACCCATTTGCTGGATTTCTTGGAGGTCAAGAGGTCTCATGTGGGTTAATCAGCTCTTTGATGGACTCTCACCTTGCTCATTTCCTCAATTTCAACTTCTATTTCGTTGTCCCCGCTCCTTTTCACACAAATTCACCATTCTTATGCACTTATTCTCGACGTTTACTATTCCCTCCCTTCCTCATCTCCCTCTATTTCTCAATCTCCTCTCCTTCAAATTCTTTTTACCTTTCCTAAAGCTTCTCTTATCTATAAATGTTTCTTATCTCCCAATCCGGATCGTGTGAAGTCTAAAATAGAACTTGCTTGGGAGTCGGATTTGGGATGTGATTGGTCTGTTGCTCTTTGGGATAAAATTTGGTACAGATCTCTAAAACTTTCCCGCTCCGCCTCTCTTACCCAATCTTTGTTTTTTCTGTATCATAGACTCTACTTCTCTCCAGTTTCTTTATTTCGTTTTTCTATTACTCCTGACTCTAATTATTGGACCTGTGGCCTTCTTGATTCTGAACTCCTTCATCTCTTCTTTCTTTGTCCTGTTGCTAAATTCTGAGAGGAGGTTTGGTTATATATTTCTCGCCGCTTTACAATTTCTATTCCCTACTCCATACCTCTTCTCTTTATAGGTAGTCTTTCTGACTCTTTAGACCTCCCCACACAATGTCGTGGTTTATTTGACCTCATGCTCGCTCTTGCATTCCAACACATATCTTTTAACTGGAAAACTCTCACTAAGCTCTCCATACAATGTTGGTGGAACTCCCTCTGTCATTTTCATAGACTTGATGTTGCATTTGCTTCTTCCTGCACTCCCACTCTTAACAGAGACCTATTCTGGTTACCCCTTACTATGTACCTAGATAAATTGGCCTTGAAGACAAGTTCTAATATCACCTCCGAAAGTTTTAAACCTCCTTGAATGATATTTGCTCTGTCCTCCTTTCCTTTCTCTTTTAATGCTCCTCATATTATGTCATCATTTATTCTGAATAATATGTTTTGATCTTCTTGCAGTTACTTATTAGTATGCCATATTTTATTCATATATATATTGCAATGTTAACATTCACTCGCTTCCCTTTTATTTATCCCTTTTTTCTGTTTCTGTTTTCCTTTCTTCTTCCTCTCTTTTCCTTTCCCTCTTATTTATAAAACTTCACAAAATTCTTTGTTTTTTCTCTATTTGGTATTAGCCTTACCCTTGTTTCAATTTCATATTTGATTTTATTGTCTGTAGTTGCTGATATCTTTCTGTCTTAACATAATTGTTCAATAAAGTATTTCAAACATAAAAAAAAGACTGGACCTACAGGTGTGGGCATCTTTGCAATGGGAGCAACTAGGGCCTCTGTGCAACTTGCTAGACATATGTTTTGGGTATGTGCAGATGACTTAGGGAAGACTCACGTACCCAGGCTTTTGTGACCAGAGCCTTCATTGTGTGGTAACTGATGGCTGACTGACCAAGTGTTCTGCGATGCTGGCAGGTGTCAGCATGAGTGCCTTGTGTTTCTCCTTGGCATCTGCATTGTCCTGGGACTGTGGCAGGGATTCTGAAGGTTACATGAGCTTTGAGGTCATGGCCATGTACCCCATACTGTGCAGTATGTCGGTCATTCCCCAGGGCTGTAAACAGTCCTTGTGTGATGTGTCTGTGCACCTTAGTTCCTGCCATCCTTCCTGTGTTTGTCATGGGTGCATGTGCAATGTTACCTGTCCATGTGGACTTCACAGATACACATTGTTGCAGTTCAGGTGTGTGTTGTTGAGGGTGGACTGATGTGAATGTTTGCATGGATGGTCCCCTAGCTCCCGTTTGTCCATGGATGAGGGGCCATGCTGAGTGATTTGTGTTTGTGTATGTGTGATGTACATTTGTGGCACAGGACACATGTCTGGGTTTCCCAGTTTGTACGACATCTGCCTTTGTCATCACAGTGGAGGTGTCATGCATGCTTGTGTCACCCCACTGTCTGGTCCCTGGGGGTAGTGGTGTTGTGTGTCAGTCTCTTGTTGTGTTAGTTGTTGTTCATTCCAGCTTGTGTCACATGTGTCTGTTGTGCTTCATCTCATCTCCCAACGCCTGATTTCCCACTGAGGGTGTCCCAATGATGGTTTACTTTTGTATGGCACTGTGTCCACATCTGTGTCACTGTGGTTCAGCCCCCCTCATGTGTTGTGTAGTTGCTTGGGGATACTGTGACACACACACACACACACACATATTGTGTCCGATGTGCAGTGTGAGTTTGCCTGTTCGTGCATCTGCACCAGTGCATTGGTATTGCTGTTGTGGGCCTTGCTCTGGATGCTGTTTCTGTGATTTTGCATGCTGTCCCTGTGAGTCATTTCACATCATTGTGCACATTCATCCTGGTTGTTGGGTGCCATTGCTGGCATGGAATGTGAGTTTGTGAGCTGACACCTACAGTCTACACATGTTGTTTTGATTGGTGTGTCTATTTTCGAGATGTGTGCATGCTTGGTGATGGTCACTTCTGCTGTTGTGTCATTGTACGCTGTATGCATTGTCAGTTCCCATGTGTGGTGCTTGTCTGCACATGGCCGAGAGTGTTATGTTTTCACAGCACTGTTAGCCTCACCACATCTCTGTGTGTATGGGACACAGCCACTAGTTTGCCCCAGAAGTGTTTGATGTGCTGGGAGCATGGATCATACATGCTGTTTGTTATTTGCAGCTTTGACCATGATGACACTTACCTTTTGGTCACTGTGATGAGGGGGGTTGGGTCCCCATCACCACAATGCTCGATATCTGCTGCATTTTGTGAGCCCCCACTTAACTTCTGTTCTACACAGTGAGGGGTTGTTCTTTTTACATTGCCACAGTGCTATGGCGATGCTTGCCTTGTGTATGTCACACTCATGTGTTGGTCACACATGTGCTGTTACTTACATTGTATGCTCGTAGCCATAATCACTGTTGTGGGCATTTGTCACAGACCACACACTGTTGTCATGATGTTATGGGGGATGTATTTTGCGGACATACCTGCGTATGCTGGATGTGTTGCACATCACCCATCCTATGGCTGGGGGTGGCAGGGGTGATGGGTAACATAAGCACTATGGGTGGGGGTGGCAGGGGTGATGGGCAACATAAGCACTATGGCAGGGGGTGGCAGGGGTGATGGGCAACATAAGCACTATGGCTGGGGGTGGCAGGGGGTGGCAGGGGTGATGGGCAACAGGTCCCCTGTGAGTGGGGGTGGCAGGGGTGATGGGCAACATAAGCACTATGGCTGGGGTTGGCAGGGGTGATGGGCAACAGGTCCCCTGTGAGTGGGGGTGGCAGGGATGGTGAGCAACATAAGCACTATGGCTGGGGGTGGCAGAGGTGATGGGCAACATAAGCAATGTGGCTGGGGGTGGCAGGGGTGATGGGCAACATAAGCACTATGGCTGCGGGTGGCAGGGGTGATGGACAACAGGTCCCCTGTGAGTGGGGTGGCAGGGGTGATGGGCAACATAAGCATTATGGCTGGGGGTGGCAAAGGGCAATGGACAACAGGTGCCCTGTGAGTGGGGGTGGCAGGGGTGCTGGGCAACAGGTCCCCTATGAGTGGGGGTGGCAGGGGTGATGGGCAACATAGTCCCTATCGGTGGGGGTGGGAGTAGTGCTGGGCAACAGGTCCCCTATGGCTGTGGGTGGCAGGGGTGATTGGCAACATAAGCCCTATGGCTGGGTTTGGCAGGGGTGATGGGCAACAAGTCCCCTGTGAGTGGGGGTGGCAACAGTGATGGGCAGCAGGTCCCCTATGGGTGGGGGTGTTAGTGGTGCTGGCCATGCAACCCCTATGGTGGGCTGTTGTTAGTGGCCAGGATGTAGATCCCCTGTGTGTGTGCCATTTTGCGGGTACGTGTCGTTTGTTTGTGTTGTAGGTGTCTGACTTACCATCTGCGCCGTCGGTCCCTGATCCGGTCATAGATGTAGAGTACTGGTATGGCCTGCGCAATGGGATTCATGATGTGTTCGTGTCGTACACGCTAACTGTTGCTCCGTCTCGTACCCGCTGCAAGCTGTTCCGTCTCGTAGCCTTGTATTGATTTGTGGCTCGAATCATAGCTGATATGCTTGTTTTCCAGATGCTGTGACGTCCCGTGCGTGACGACCCGTCCGGCGCGTAGGAAATACGCATTGTACTTGTCATGCCAGAAACTGCTATGGATACTGCTTCCGTGCGACTCAGTTGCTCTTTAGGAGTTACGGCTCGAACAGAGAATGGGGCTTGATTCACAGCCTACGTGTCGGTCGTGTTTTTGGCAGTTATGAGCATCGTACTTACTCGACAGGACGGACCGGCTCCGGGTACGTGTCGGTCGCACGGTAAGGCTACGGACACCTGTCCGACCGGCCATCGGAATCAGCCCCTGAATAAATATAAAAGCACAGGGGAACCTTTAAGTGAATCAGACATAAATGAGGGAGAACTAACTACGGTAGATACAACTATTCCACAGCCAACTTTTTTATACGAACTGAGGATAATGCATATCGATCAATCGATACAAAGACGAAAAGGAAGGGGGAGAGGTACATATCGAGGACATGGCAGAGGGGAAATGGAAACCTCAAAAAGTGATGGGGTGGTGGGAAAAGGAAATAGCCTGGAACACACAAAACCAAGATCATATGAATAGTATAATTTTATGGGTCAGATTTATTGATGACTTGTTTATAATTTGGAACAGTTCAGAGGGAAATTTCATGGAGTATTTTGACACACAGATTGAGAATACCTTAGGCTTAAGGTTCACATGCAACACAAGCACCCAAGGCATTGCATTCCTTGATACCTGGATATACACCGAGGGGGATTAAATTCGCTCCACCTTGTACCGAAAGGAAACGTCAACAAATAGCATATTGCATGGTAGAAGCTTTCACCCTAAGTCTCTTTTAAAAAGTATCCCTTACGGAGAATTCTCAAGAATGAAATGAAACTGCTCAAAAGAAAATGACGCAAGAGAGAAAATAAAAGAAACATCATTAAGATAAAAATCATGAGGGTACAATGAAACCACATTACGTAAAGGCAGACAAATGATACAAAAGAAAAACACGAACTGAAACTATAATTACCAAAAAGAAGAACATGACAATAGATATTGAACAAAAGAAACCACCAAGATGTATCCCAACATACAGCAAAGAAAGTGGACTCATTACGAAAAGCATCCAAAAATATTGGCACCTGATAGCCAATGATCCAGACATTGGCTCATTACTTGGACCACAACCTATGATAACTTACAGGAAAACTAAAGCAATAAAGGATTTAATTGTGCGAATTCACTTTCAACAGGAAACACCAACGAATTGGCTACGCCAATAACAACATGGATTTGTAAAATGCACCACGTACAAGGCTTGCAAAATTGGAGAGAACCGCAAAAAGATACAGGATTTTTAAGGCAAGACAACTGAGATCAAACAAACCATCACCTGCACAACAAAGTTTGTAATATATGTCATCCATGGCGGGAAGGAGACGGTGGCAGTGTCCCCGACCCGCTTTGCGATTTAAACCTTGGCAGTAAGAGTCTGTTAGCGCTTCTGTTTTTATGTGCATTGGGGTTTTATGTTGGAAACTGTGTGATTTTTTTTTATTGTGTATTTTTTAAAATCTAAATCTAAATCAAAATCCCCCCGCACCACACGCCATCACTGACTTGCCTGATCTGACGGAGCCGCCTCCCTGCTAATCTTTGTGGGGACCTCCAGGCACTTCCGGTCGGCCGGCACGAAGAGCGGTTAGCGCTCTAGTGCTCGACTTCCTCGGGGCTATTTAGGCTGCAGGAGACAGTGGCTCGCTGCGGGAAGGAGACGGTGGCAGTGTCCCCGACCCGCTTTGCGATTTAAACCTTGGCAGTAAGAGTCTGTTAGAGCTTCTGTTTTTATGTGCATTGGGGTTTTATGTTGGAAAACTGTGTGATTTTTTTATTGTGTATTTTTTAAAATCAAAATCTAAATCAAAATCCCCCCGCACCACACGCCATCACTGACTTGCCTGATCTGACGGAGCCGCCTCCCTGCTAATCTTTGTGGGGACCTCCAGGCACTTCCGGTCGGCCGGCACGAAGAGCGGTTAGCGCTCTAGTGCTCGACTTCCTCGGGGCTATTTAGGCTGCAGGAGACAGTGGCTCGCTGCGGGAAGGAGACGGTGGCAGTGTCCCCGACCCGCTTTGCGATTTAAACCTTGGCAGTAAGAGTCTGTTAGCGCTTCTGTTTTTATGTGCATTGGGGTTTTATGTTGGAAAACTGTGTGATTTTTTTATTGTGTATTTTTTAAAATCTCAAAATCTAAATCAAAATCCCCCCGCACCACACGCCATCACTGACTTGCCTGATCTGACGGAGCCGCCTCCCTGCTAATCTTTGTGGGGACCTCCAGGCACTTCCGGTCGGCCGGCACGAAGAGCGGTTAGCGCTCTAGTGCTCGACTTCCTCGGGGCTATTTAGCCCTCGTAGAACCACGAGCGCGCAGCGATCGCGCGCAGCCCCGCCGAAGACCCGCCAAAGAGCTGCCCGTCTGCGCCCGTCCGCGCTAAGGCAGCGCCAGGCGCTAGATTTATTGCTCCCCCTCTTACATCCTTCACGGTAAGATGTGCTACTCTAAGATCGAGTTACTGAGTCTTCAGCACCCCACTTGTTCTTGTACAAGGAGGAACCCTGCCCATATTCTAAACCCCTTGTTACACCCCTCCAAACTTTGCTCCAACACTAAATCGAAACCTAAATCGCCCAAGGCACTCAGGCTAGGACACCTAAATGTTAGATCTATGCAAAAACACTATCTAGAAATCCATGATCTTTTAATAGATCACTCCCTTGATGCCCTGTTTATGACCGAGACGTGGCTCCAAGATGATATGGACTCGGTTTGCAATTTAGCTACTCCTATGGGCTATACCACTCACACGGTGAACAGGAGCTCAAGAGGGGGCAGGCTAGCACTTATAGTCAAATCCCACCTTGCCTGCCAACTAACTAAAGTGGACATTAAGGGTAGCGACAGCGCACGCTTTTCTATTAAAGCCAACTCACAGTTCTGCGCTACTGGCCTCGTGATTTATAGACCCCCTGGCGCTGACGCACCCTTCATTAATGCTCTTCTACAATATCTGGGCACCAACATCACCAAAACGGCTAATTTTACGATCATAGGCGACCTCAACATACATCTAGACAGAGTCACCGAGCCTAAAGTTGTCACCTTTCTTGCAGATCTCGCTGCTTTTCAGCTCACTCAACTCGTAAGTGGTCCCACCCATAGAGCGGGTCACCTCCTTGATCCCATTCTTACTAATATTACGAGTGGATCCGCATACCCGCCTATTCCTATGACTTGGACGGACCACCATCTGGTTACACTGTCTATTCCCTGCAATTCTAGCCCTGTTCTGGTGCCTACTCCGTCAGTCCAAAAACGTCCTTGGAGAAAACTCCGCTTAGAAGATCTGCATACACTTCTGGTGCTAAATCCCCCTCCCTTAAGTGAGGACCTTGACGTAAGGTATGACCAGTTTTGCCTCTGGATCACCCAGGCACTAGACACTCTGATCCCTGCCAGGTGGATCAAGGCCCGTACCCATACGGCTAGTCCCTGGTACAACTCTGAATTAACCATTCTGAAAAAGGAATGCAAAAAGGCGGAGAGGGGCTGGAGGAAAAACTACGATGCCAACCTCAAACAGAATTATGCCCTTCTCCAGAAAACCTATCACCGAAAGGTGTGCAGAACAAGAGCGGCATATTACGCCGACGAAATCAACAGTAGCTCTAACACCTCTAAATCTGTTTTTAAAATTCTGAAAGATCTTACGGCGAAAAAAATTGCAATCACTACCACTGTCTCCCCTGACCTTTGCAATAATATGGCTAATTTCTTCACCAATAAGATTAGGAAAATTTATGACACTTTCCCTAAATGTCCGCAACTTTCGGTGACTCTGGATCCTACCAGACCTTCTCTTTCCTCTTTTCCTATTCTTGAGCAAGAGAGCTTTCAAAAAATTTGTAGGAAAATTAAATCTGGTTCCCCGGCGGATCCCTTAAAACCGGAGACTTTCTGCGAAGCCCATGAACTCATTACTGAACATATTCGAGGCACTATTAACCTGTCTCTTTCTACTGCCAGCATTCCTTCTAAATGGAAGCAGGCATGGGTTTCCCCCATCTTAAAAAAACCCACTTTAGATCCCATGCTTCCTGAAAATTTCAGGCCCATCTCCCTGCTTCCCTGGCCAGCCAAAATCATCGAGGCTCACGTCAATAACATTCTGACCAATTTCCTCCTATCCAACAACATTCTGGATGACTCCCAACACGGATTTAGAGCTGGCCACAGCACTGAGACAGCCCTGCTCAGTGTTACAGAGGACCTCCGTACCATTCTCGACAGCGGCGGAACGGCAGCACTGGTCCTGCTGGACCTCAGTGCTGCCTTCGACACGGTGTCGCACGAGGTCCTTCTGACGAGACTGGAGGAAATTGGTATTACAGGGATAGCTTTAGGATGGTTCAGAGACTTTCTCTCCAACAGGTCTTTCAGAGTCTCCACCCCCCCTTACATCTCGAAGGAGCATAACATCGGACAGGGAGTGCCGCAGGGTTCTTCCCTGAGCCCTACCCTGTTCAATGTCTATGTCCGCCCCCTTGCAGAGGTGGCTAGAAGGAGCGGACTGGCATTGGTATCCTACGCTGACGATACCCAGCTGGTGGTGGCTCTCAATGATAACAGTGGTCTGGAGGCTTATCGCTTTAAACAGACACTCACTGACATCACCAACTGGATGACGGCGAATTTTCTCCAACTCAACGCGGGGAAAACAGAGATACTGCTCCTGGGGAAGAATACCGCGTCCTGGGGTGATAGCTGGTGGCCTGATGTCTTGGGCGAACCTCCTAAGCCTAAGGAATGCGTTAAAAATCTGGGAGTCTGGGTGGACTCGGCACTAAGGTTTACGCACCATACTAAAAAGGTGGCGGCCACCTGCTTCGGCATTCTACGTAACCTCAGACCTATTTTGAGGTTCTTCGACTGCCACACCCGCCAGATAATTGTTCAGGCGACCATCCTTTCGAGACTGGATTATGCCAGTTCTCTTTTATTAGGGGCGAACCTTGCCGAAATCTCCAGACTACAAAGAGTCCAGAACGCGGCTGCCAGGGTGCTGGTAGGTCTTCCTCGCCAATCCTCGACGACTGGAGCCTTGAAAAAATTACACTGGCTCCCGGTGGGCAAAAGGATCCAATTTAAGGCACTATGTTTAGCCTTTAAAATCCTTAAAACCGCCTCTCCCCCAATGCTGTGCCCCCTCCTGTCGGAGTACACTCCTAGGAGGTCGCTTCGATCAGAGGGACAACATCTTGCGACCATTCCTCGCATCAGATTGACCAGAGTAGGCGGCCGATCCTTTAGCTTCCTAGCTGCCAAGTTATGGAATAGTCTTCCGGAAACCATCCGTGGCATGCAGGACCTTTTGACCTTTAGAAAGGCTATCAAAACTCACCTTTTTCAATAATTGCTTCTCTCTCTTTGCGTTCCTTTCTCTCTGCTTTAGGTTTTTTTCGCAGCGCCGGGACGCCCCTTGGCTGGGGCAGCCGTGCGCTATATAAGTCTCTATAACATAACATAACATAACATCCAATGTAACTGTGACATGCAATATATAAGAAGCACAATATGTATGCTCAAAAAAAGAATCCTTGAACATATTCAAGCTGTAAAAAATAAGGATACTTCTTATGTCACAGCAAAACACATGATGGTGTGTCAAAACAGTGACTGGAGAGCAATGCGTTTCTTTGGAATCCACACCATACACAATCATGAAAGAGGTGGTGACAGGATCAAGAAATTACGACAAACAGATTCTAGATATATAATCAGGTTAAGAACCAAGACCCCTCATGGGATTAACAATGACGAGGAGCTATTTGTACACCTGGATTGAGACCGCTGAATTCATTTAAACTCCTGGATAAAAAGAAAAAAAGAAAATAAGAACAAAAAATGAAAAACACTGAAAAGGGAACTAATCCCAACAATGGTACTGCAATACAACAGTATGACGAACAGGCACAAAGGTCTAATGAAAAGAGAAAAAAGACTCATGCACTGTACTAAACATATTATAAATGCAATTTTAATGTAATTTCTGCAATGATTAATTACTGGAATGCGAAGTAATAAATTGACACCTGAAAACTGAAAACGTAAATATTGTAAATATTCATGTATAATACAAACAAGCACTACGTTTCCCACAATGCCACATTATAGGCAATATGTGATTGGTATAAAAAGTGAAACAAAAGAGGGACTCACTAACCGTGAGAAAGGCCTCGCTGGGCCAGAACAGCTAATAATAAAAAATAAAAAAATAATAAAAAAAATTGTAAAAATAAATAAATATATATATATATACATATATATATATATATAAAAGAAATTACATTGAGTGCGCTGCAAAGCCAAATCAGCAATGCAATGCAGTGCACAATGTAATTTGTTTAATATATTTATTGATATACACAAATCAGTTTGGCTGCATTCCGGAGTTTACTACCCTCCTCCCTACCTCTCCCCCATCCCGTCCTGCCCCACCACTCTGCAGCACTCTCTCGAGGAGCCACCACTGCAGGAAAGTAATAGCGATTTAAAAAATATTGAAGTGTTTAATATAATTTGCAAAAATAGTTGTTAAAAATATCATTTTTTATTATTGTTATGTATTTTGGTGTATATTTTATATGCATTTGATATATATTTTTGTGTATAAGAATTGTTTGTATTTTTAATGTATGTGTTACATTTTTAGTAGTTATAAGAATACATATTTTTTTTAATTTTGCTCTTTTAGGTCTGTAGCGGGTTGTGGGTTTATATGGGAATAGGGTAGGAAGTAATTAAATTATATTACATTTATAAAAAAATGTAATATGAATTTTGTGCTTTAAGTTCTGTAGCAGATTGTGGGTTTATAGGGGAATAAGGTGGGAAGTAATTTAATTATGATAAATTTATCAATTTTCTTTCATTCTGAATTTCAAACTTGTAGTTCCGTAGCGGGTTGCGGGTTTATAGGGAACACGGTGGGATGTAATTTAATTATTTTAAGTGTATTGATTAATTTTTATTTATTAATATGTGTTTTATTGATATGTTATAGTGTTAAATGTGTAAATTAATTTATTATTAATAATTAATATTTGGTTGTTAATCAATTGTAAATAATTAATTATTAATTCATTATGGCTATTATGTAATTAATTTTAGGTGTGTGTTGTGGTCTTTGTAGGTATAAATGATTGGAAGTAATTTATCTTTTATTTATGAATTAATAATTGCTTGTTAACTAAATGTAATTAATTAATTGTAAATTAATTATGATAATTGTCTACTTAATTTTAGATGTGTGTTGTGGTGTTTGTAGGTGTAAATGATTGGAAGTCATTTATTTTATATTTATGAATTAATAATTGGTTATTCATCAATTTTAATTAAATAATTGGTAATTAATTATGGTAATTGCGTAATGGATTTTAGGTGTGTGTTGTTGTGTTTGTAGGTGTAAATGGTTGGAAGTTAATTATTTTTAATTTATGAATTAATAATTGGTTGTTAATTAATTTTAATTAATTAATTGATAATTAATTATAGTAATTGTGTAAGTAATTGTGGGTGTGCGTTGTGGTGTTTATACGTGTAAATGGTGGGAAATAATATGTGTTTATTTAATATAGAGTTGTTAATTAGTGTTAATCAATTAATATTTTGGGTATTTTTTTTTTTTTGTTACCTTTAGTTTTAAAAGGGGTAAAGGGTGTAAATGATAGTGTTAAAGTGCGTGTAGTAGATTAATGTTTATAATTTTTTATTAGTAAGAGTTTTTTAACTGTTTATTAATTATTTAAAATATGTAAATACATTTAATTAAGAAATGAGAAGTGTTTTGTTATTGGTGTGGTGTTATAGGTTTGGAAATTAAATAAATACATTTATTTTGCCATGATTTTTTAAAAATATTTTTGATTTTAAAAAACAACTTTATTGGTAAAGTTATTTATTATTTTATTATATATAGTATTTGTAAGTTTTTGTGATATGTAAATATTATGGTTATATGTGTTCTTTTTATATGTTTTAAACATTTCATTTTAAATATATTGATTATTAATTTGTATAATATTTTAGATTTTTTAATATATATATATATTTGTTTTAGTGTTTCAGTGTTATTAGTATTTTTTTTCTACGATATGCAGCACACTCCCTACTGTTGCACTCATTAGAGTGGGAATAGTCCTTTTTTTCCCCTCCGCTATCCAGCACTTTCTATACTGTTGCACTCACTGGAGTGGGAATTGTAATTTTTACCCCTCCGCTATCCAACACTTTCCCTACTGTTGCACACACTGGAGTGGGAATAGTAATTTTTACCCCTCCACTATCCAGCAATTTCCCTACTATTGCACATAGAGGAGTGGAATCGTAATTTTTACCCCTCCGCTATCCAGGACTTTCCCGACTGTTGCACTCACTGAAGTGGGAATAGTAATTTTTACCCCTCTGATATCCAACACTTTCTCGACTGTTGCAGTCTCAGGAGTGGAAATAGTATTTTTTACCCCTCCGCTATTGAGCAATTTCCCTACTGTTGCACTCACTGGAGTAGGAATAGTAGTTTTTACCCCACCGCTATCCAGCACTTTCCCTACTGTGGCACTCACTGGAGTGGGAATAGTAATTTTTACCCCTCCGCTATCCAGCAATTTCCCTACTGTTGCACAAAGTGGAGTGGGAATAGTAATTATTACCCCTCCGCTATCCAGGACTTTCCCTACTGTTGCACTCACTGGAGTGGGAATAGTAATTATATCCCTCTGCTATCCAGCACTTTCCCTACTGTTGCATACACTGGAGTGGGAATAGTAACTGTTACCCATTGTAATTTTTACCCCTCCGCTATCCAACACTTTCCCTACTGTTGCACTCACTGAAGTGGGAACAGAAAGTTTTACCCCTCCGCTATCCAACACTTTCCCTACTGTTGCACACACTGGAGTGGGAAAAGTAATTTTTACCACTCCGCTATCCAGCACTTTCCCTACTGTTGCACTCACTGGAGGGGATATAGTAAATTTTACCCCTCACTATCCAACACTTTCGGTCCGATTCCGATTCCGGCCGCAAAATGAACCGACCGACACGGACCCGGAACGGAGACCGACCGACACGAACCGGCGCCGTACAACCCCTACAGTACGATGCAACACATGTGAATTACAACCGACACATACGGAGTGCAAGCCGTACGACCGAGCTGTAGGGAAAACAGTGATTTAGCCGTAAAACCGATGCGAGTTGCACCGACCGACGCGCACCAGAAATGAACCCGACTGACACGTACCCGCGATGTCCGATCTGCGTAGTACGATGCAATGCGTGTAAACCCAGACCGACTCGCAAGGAGCCTAAGCCACATGACCAACACGCACAGAAAACAGGGACCTCAAGCACTAGAGTTCTCCGCGACTGACGCATATGAAACACAGAAGAAAGTCAGCGTGAACGGCCCGGAGAAGCCTGCATGAGCCATCATCAGCGTCTGTCTCGGTCAGAAGAATGTCTCCTTCATGCATAGAAAACCAAAAGGAAAAAATACAAAAAAAGGACAAAAACAAGCAATGACAAACCCAATAAATATCCCCCAAAAAAACCCATCACACAGCAACCACAGACACACTCACAACTCACCAATCACACAACTTTCACACCGTTAGCACCTCACCAAAAGCACACACGCATACAGCTAGCAAAACCAACACTAACCCACCCTCACTTGCACCCTCACACACACACATCACTCACCACCACCACCCATCACCATGCCCCCAAAGAAGAATCCAAAGTTCACAGATGATGAGTTAGAAGTGCTGGTAGACGATATCATCAGAGTAGAGCCACATTTGTTTGGTATATAGGTCCAAAGTACCCCCATGTAGCAGAAAACAAAGATGTGGGTGAGGATTGTGGACAAGGTGAACGCACAAGCACCAACGCTGCGCACAAAGGACGATATCCTGAACTGGTGGTATGACGTGCGCAGGAGGGTCAAAAAACTCATTGAGAAAGATCACGCCTTGAGTCAGCGCACTGGCGATGGCCCTCCTGCCAAACTAGTCTACTTCAGGACCTGGGAGGAGAAGGGACATCCTACCACCAGAGAGCGTCCATGGTCTAGCAGACATACCAGAGCCTGGTGAGTACACAAACAACACACTCAATATTGTGTGGCAAGGGGACAGTAAAACCATACACCGTTAGCAAAGCCACAGTAACCAATAGATAATCATCCCAAGATGTGTATGCTAGTCAAACAAACACAATACCTGCCATCTCATAGTGACTTGGAACTGTGTCATGACATGTACCAACCTACATACAAATAGAGCAAGGCAGTGGCACAAAGCGAAATAAACACTGCCAGACAGTTTGCCACCAAAAACACACTACCTCACAGTGCAGCTGACTGACAGGAAGGAATAGTGGGTATGCAGGTGAAATGAGTGTATCCAAAAGCATGATGGGGTTTGTAGTCACAGATAATGCTCCCCCTCCAAATTGGCCCATCAAGACCTCTCTGAACCATGCCCACATCACAGAGAGTGGAAAATGACTGACAACATGGCTGACACTGGGTCCTGCTGTGGGAAGCACAAGGCCCTGGTAGGGCTTGTGCGCCAATCAGAAGCAGGACACCACTGACTGATATCCTGAAAGCCAACTTGCAATGGAAACACGTTTCATGGTGGGATGTCTGGCTGGGTGGGAAGGAGGACTGACAGCTCTGACCATACTTACCAGCATGTGGAGAAACACACACCCCTCTACACAAACTCCACACAACTCACTGGGTAGAATGCATTGACTCACACATAGTGAAATATCAGCCGAAGATACACCGTACTGGGTGCTGCTGTGTGAAGCACAGGGGCTCTCTTTGGACTTGTAGCCAAACAAACACAAGGACTTCACAGTCAGCCATCTTGCCATTGCTGTCACGCCCCCTCGCAGGGAAGCAGAGACAAAAGGAAGGAAGTATGGGCATGCTGGGAAGGAGGGTGTAGCCAAGAGCATGATGGGAGTTGCAGTCACAGACATTCCCCACCCACCCACATGGCCCAGCAAGCTCACACTGAACCATGCTCGCCTCACAGGGAGTGGGAATGGACTGACAAGATGTCTGACACTGGGCTCTGTTGTGGCGAGCAAAAGGCCATGCTGAGAACTGGGCACCAACAAACACCAGGGCTGCACTGACTGACATCCTGAAAGTTAGCCGGCACCCACTGCAATGTTGGCACGCTTCTTGATGGGTTAACTGGCCTGGGAGAGAAGGAGACCCTGACTTGTAAACAAAGAACACGGATGCTGGCCATACACACACATTCTATGCTAAAACACATTGCACACGTGGTACCAGTCACTCACAAAGATGATGCCTGACACGTGGGCCTGAGAAATGATGTGGCTGACAATCACACATATGCACTGGCCAAACAGAACCCGGTCACACACACAGCCATTGGAATGATATGTTCAAACTCTTTGTCTGGGGATGCAGTGTCCAGGGGTGCCCCCTGACCTGGCTGGGGAGGTGTGTCTTGCAGATGACAAGTGTGGAGAGCCATATATGGTACATTGCACAAAACACACAGGAACTCACATATACATAATTGACAGGGAACATCTGACAGTGAATGGAATGGACTCACCAATATAGCCGACACCATAGCATGGTCTCATTCACACTCGGTGCTGTTGTGAGCTGCATTCCACTCCTACATCGTGCTGAAACATATGCATCCTTCACACAACACACCACTCACTGACAGACACTGTAGACACAAGGTCTAACCTGGACTGCATTGGAGGAGACATGCTACTCACAGCAGCCAAACTGCAACACACACACCACCGGCCCTCACTGTCATGAGCATTAATAAGACAGTGTTTTACCTTGCCCAATCCATGTCACCATGGAGAACATTGACAAGTCAAATCACATATGCACGTATAAAACTCAGCACCAGACTCATTAACGATGGTGACATCATCACTTGTATGAAATGAGATGGGATCTAGGAACACTGTAAAAAAACACTTCCTCCAAAGAGATCACAGGCATACCGGACTGTGACCATGTCGTACAAATACACCAATGTGGCACACAAAGACTAGCAAAATCTGCTACCACACATGCCCCAATCTTACAACATATCCTCAGTGGAATAGCACGTATGTCCTTGTTAAAGCTCACATGTGCACAGGGATGACACACCTGTGTCAGCAACGTGATGGCCCTTGAGTAGTAAAGGCCATGTACAGACAAATCTCTACATGAGCTGGGCATGCACACACTTCGACATGCACATTGAGATGTTTCATTTTGGCTGGGCAATGTGCAACAACAATATCAATCTCTGTCCGTGACAACCCTGTACAAAGCAATGTACAGGCAGGCATCCGGTCGAACAGTAGAAAATGTCATGTATGTGAACCATTGATGCCTGTTGAAACCTAAATTACATTGTGCGTCTCTTCCAAACACAGGTGGTGCTGGGGACACAGCACCAAATGAACAGGAGTCCCTGTCCCAGACTCTGGTGGACCCTCAGCTCTCTGGTGTGGATCCGTCTCTCTCCTCTTCGGATGATGGCAAACAACCTGGCACCGCCAGTGTGAGTCATCGTGCAGCACCAGCAGCACCAACATTTGCACCCCCTGTACCCACGCCTCCAGCATTTGGAAACAGACAGGGCACCCCCGCCAACACGGACAGACCAAGGTCACAGAACACCGACAGCACAGGGTCACAGGACCCCCAGGAAGCTACAGACAACACCACCTGCAACACCACCCAAGGGGTCTCAGTGTCACATGTGCATGCTGCCGCAGGTCCTGCCCGTGTGGATAGGGGTGCTGGGAGGGTTGGGAGGCAGAGGGCACGCCTTGCAGAGGGGTCTGGACTCCATGATGACCCCCAACTGGCATGCATCATAGATGCGTACCAAGATAGCACCGGAGGATTTGTCCAGGTAGTGGGGATCCTCAAGGACATGCAACAGGAGCAGGCTGCCCACCATGCCCACATGGAGGCAAAGTGGAATGCACTTACTGCGGTGCATCGGGACATACTCCTATGCCTCCGCCAGATCAGCACAAACATGTCCATACCTCCCTGTGTGGCCACAACATCTGTTGCCACACCATCTGCCAGTGCCACACGGAAGGAAGATAACTCTGGTGGAGAGTCCCCTGCACTGCAGACGCCTGCACCTGAGGATCCCCCCCCAAGAAGAAGAGGGGTCGTCCGAAGAAGGACAAGTGAGACGCAGATGTCCCTGCACATCCCCCAGGGCCTCTAAACCTATTCTGGACAATGTTCTTTGTGCGCAACCCGTTCACTTTGTCATATCTGACACAACTCGCCTACATGACATTGAGGGTTCATGTTGGTCCAATGTAGCAGATGACTGTGGAATTTACTCTGGACATTTCAGCTACAAACACTTCCAACTCTACTGTGAACTTTGGATTCAAACCCCAATGTACAGCACCCACCATCCTGTGCACTATCCTCACACATGTTTGTAAATAAACTCACCAGTACACCGTACTTGCCTCTGTTGTGATTCCAACTTGTCATGTGTCATGGAGATGTTGATCTGCTAAACAACACAGTGCATGCCAAATACTACAACAATGTGACCACCGTTATGTAAGTCATGCTGATGTGACACATGTGAGGGAGACACACCACTATGGCACCACAACACATACTCACTATGTCCATGTAACTCATCACACACAATGATGTTGACCTGAAATACATTGATATGCACAGACACAACACCTATCCACAGTCAGTGGTAACAAGTCCACAGGTGAGGTAAGCAAATGTCAGTCAGATGTGGGAAGATAGACAACGCACCTAACAAAGCACAGCACAGGTTCATTACACATCAGCAACATGTTTATTCCACAATGGTTGCAAGGTAATTGTATGTTACAGTGGACACACGTTCACAAAATGTCGGAGAATTGAAGTCCAGGGGTGTGTGGTACATCACTTGATGGGAATTGACAACTTCCACACTGGTGTTGGATTCTGGGTGTTGGGGGTCAGTGTGGACCAAACAACAGGCAAATTACCCTGGGAAGGACAGACACAAGACACAGTCAAAAGCACAGCAGAACAGGAGAGAAATGCAATACACATGCACAAAAAAAGTCAAAATAAACCTACCCAGAAACAAGTTAGCAGTTCGACACTATTGTGGAGTACAGACCACCTGAAAGGACACATCACTGCACGCATCCAGTCAAGTGGCACACAGACACACTCAAACAGCAAGAGAGCAGCCCCAACACATTTCAGGCTAACTCAATACATTGACATAACAACCCTGTAAACTCACATTCAGGTGAACAAGTTGTTGATGAGCTGTGTGCGGATGTCACCCTCATCATCATCATCATTGGCATCGTGGCCCAGGCCTGGATCCTCCACAGGTGGCGGAGGTAGGTCATCATCATCCTAGATGAGAGGCAACTTCTTCCGCACTGCCATGTTGTGTAGCATGCAGCATACAAGGATAATTTTGCACACCTTTGCAGGCTTATATGGGAGGGCCCCTCCGGTCTTGTCCAGGCAGCGGAACCGGCTTTTCAGGAGGCCAAATGTCTGCTCAATCACCCTGCTGCTGCGACCATGTGCCTCATTGTAGCGCATCTCGGCTGGTGTCACAGGATTCCTGATGGGTGTCAGCAACCACGGCATGTTGGGGTATCCGGAGTCACCTACACACAAACAATTGAACAATTAGCAGAGTTTTGAAGGAGGGTGGAATACAACATTGCCAAACACACACAATGGTAAACAGTCAGTACACACCGACAAGCCAGGCACGCTAGTCTGGCATCTGTGACATCAGCGTTGCAATGCGACTACAACTCATGATGTAGGCATTGTGCGTAGAACCAGGGAAACGTGCACACACATGTGTGATACACATGTCTGCAAGACATACCACCAGAGCATTGATGGAGTGGAAATGTTTCCTGTTCCGGTATGCCTGCTCATGTGCCTGTGGTGGTATCAGGGCCACATGTGTACCATCAATAGATCCGATGACGTTCGGCATCCTCCCCAGTGTATAAAAGGCATTCTTTATTCCTGTAAGTTGACCGGGGCTAGGAAACTTGATGTACAGGTCAAGGAAATGCAACATCCCCTCCAAGACATCGCGTAGCACATGACTAAAAATAGTTTGCGACATACCATCAGCAGTAGCCACAGTGTACTGGAAGGTACCATTAGCAAAGAAGTGCAGGGCTGCCATCACCTCACCTCTGGGGTCAGTGTTGTAGGATATGTCTGGCCAGGTAGCAGATGTGGCGCCAACTGCTCCGCCAACTCCTCAATCAGTGGCATGGTAAAGCGGTACCGTCGGATGCAGTTGCGTTCCTGCATGGTTTCAAGGTCTGTGAACGGTCTATGGACAGCTGGTGCCCTGCAGAACAGAGATGCACAAAGGAAGATTGTCGGTTAATCCACCCATGTGGCTATGACCAAGCAAAATATCACATGATACATCATGACAATACACAATGTACTGAGGTGTGTGCTGTTGGGCTTGGATACATATGTCACCTAAATGCCCATCACCTCACATCTCAAGTCCACATGTCCACATAAGTCCCATGTAGTGCAATGGCCATTAATTGGGCTGTGTCACCCTACCTAAGAACGGCTGTGATATTACAAACACACACCGCAGTTACAAGTGAGACCTGATGTCTCCCAGGCATCACAGATCTTTGCCATGCAGATACCCAGGGTCCCTGTATTGCCACATGTACACTGGCATGACATGGCGTATCATGTACATGCCACAAGTCAACCGTGAGTCCCACAGGTAGTGGCCACTGTTGTCTCTGCAGGCCCTACATGTACATCTCGTAGACACACACACAACATCAATGTTGATGCACAAACCACATGGATGTGGAGACTGTCACCCATTGGGCACATTTGATCAGCCACATCTGAGACACAACATGCACACAGACTGTGGGTGTACATCAAAAATGTGGCTACAGGTCTCACTGTGACATACATGCCATCACCCCCAGGACTCAGGGTGTATGTGACATGTCCTAAACATATCCAACATGAAACTGTGTCCATGACTCATGCCCATAACTGTACAGTTACACATCACAGTGGTAATGTGCACAACACACAAAGGATTCTGTCCCCATGAACATGTGCACAGCCTGGGAGTGGCTGCACAAAAGTGTCACACAACAAACCAAATGTTGCCCCCACCAAACACACAGGGAATGCAGCCTTACATACCATGGGACACTGTGTGGCCAATGCTGTAGTGTGGTAGGTGTGCACCTGAGTCCCTGGCAAGTAATTGTGTGTTGAAGCTGTCAAATAGTCACACCAATGAGGCCCGACGTGGGTGACAATGCGTACGCATTGCACAGTTCAGGACTGAGCTGTGCGTACGCTTAGCCATTGAATGCAATGAGGTCCGACGCGGGTGACAATGCGTACGCATTGCACAGTTCAGGACCGAGCCGTGCGTAGGTTTAGCCATTGAATGCAATGAGGTCCAACGCGGGTGCCAATGCGTATGCATTGCACAGTTCAGGACCGAGCCGTGTGGACGCTTAGCCATTGAATGCAATGAGGTCCGACGTGGGTGCCAATGCGTACGCATTGCACAGTTCAGGACCGAGCCGTGCGTACGCTTAGCCATGAATGCAATGAGGTCCGACGCGGGTGCCAATGCGTACGCATTGCACAGTTCAGGACTGAGCCGTGCGTACGCTTAGCCATTGAATGCAATGAGGTCCGACGCGGGTGACAATGCGTACGCATTGCACAGTTCAGGACCGAGCCGTGCGTAGGTTTAGCCATTGAATGCAATGAGGTCCAACGCGGGTGCCAATGCGTACGCATTGCACAGTTCAGGACCGAGCCGTGTGTACGCTTAGCCATTGAATGCAATGAGGTCCGACGTGGGTGCCAATGCGTACGCATTGCACAGTTCAGGACCGAGCCGTGCGTACGCTTAGCCATGAATGCAATGAGGTCCGACGCGGGTGCCAATGCGTACGCATTGCACAGTTCAGGACTGAGCTGTGCGTACGCTTAGCCATTGAATGCAATGAGGTCCGACGCAGGTGATGATGCGTACGCATTGCACAGTTCAGGACCGAGCCGTGCGTACACTTAACCATTCACTGCATTGAGTTCCGACGCGGATGACTATAATGCATACGCGTCGGGCAGGCATGGTCCGAGACCAGCGTACGCCTTGGCCATTGAATCGTATGGAGACGGGTGCATGTATATTTTCAAATTATGCGTTGTACAGTCAGTTGACCGAGCCGGGCGCACCCATTGGCTCTGGACTGTCATGGAGGCGGATGCAGATTCAAAACTTGTACGAGTCGTGCGCTGGAAATTCAGTTGGATGCCTACAACAATGTTGCAATTACTAGGGTTTTATGAAGGTGAAGATTTGAACGATGGGGAAGACGTGTACGAGTCGTACATTTCCATGGATTGGCCAGATTCATAGAATGCAACCATGTTGGACCTATCACTTGGGACACATGGCACAGAGTCTGCCTCTGCAGCACAGATATAAGGCTGGCTGGGCCCCAGGGAGCTCACTTGCCTGCACTACATGCTACTGGACCACATCCTTGCTACCACTGCTGCTGTCTCTGCATCCTCTGGCTACTGCTATGGCACGTACTCTGGAGACGGCCCCAGCCTTCACTGAGGAGGAGAACCAGGCCCTGCTGGACAGGCTCCTTCCACAGTACAGCAAACTGTATGGGAAACCAGAGGAGCAAGTTAATTGTGCAGTCCACTGCCTTCCTAATGGTGCATGTTGTCTGACTAGCAGTACTAGCAGTGTGTACACCAGTGGCAAGCATACTCACTGAGTACTTTCATCCCCAAAGTGGGTAGGTACATGTAATGAACATGTTTTCTGCAGCTAAAGTGCATTTGTGCAAGCTTCAACTTCCCAGGCATTGTTAACATGTCAGACATGCAGGGCATTTTTCCTTTGCCATGGGTGCACTACCTGTGTAACTAATTTTCCTTTGTGATGACGACATGTATATCCAACTGTGTGCAGTACAAATATGGGGCATGTGTGTTAATGGACTTTTAACTTTGTCATCCTCACAGGTTGATGCCCACCAGAAGCAGGATATATGGCTGACCATCACCCGAGCAGTTCGATCGGTGGGCGTCTACAACCGCCAGATCCGCAACTGCCAGAAGAGGTGGCAGGACCTTCGGGGTTGGACCCAGAGGATCGCAAGGGTCCAGCTGAAACTGTCGCCTCCTCGCAGGAGGGGCGGACACCGGACCCTGACCCCCCACATGCACAGGATCCTGGCAGTGGTCTTCCCGGACCTGGATGGGCAGCTGAAGGCCAGACAGCAGCAAGGAGGGGGTAAGTCCATGCCTAATCTGTGTACTATGTCTGACATGCTAATTGCAGTCTTTTGGCCTGGTCACACTTCCACATTACATAGGTCTTGTAGTCCAATACTCATGTCCCTCAATTGTGTGATGCACCCTCCTCATCTGATCCACAGGTGTGGACCCTACAGTCTATTGCTTGTGCCACTAGGGCACTGTGTCCCTGCAGTCAGCTATGCTTCAGCTTCCGGACAGCATCTGTTACAGTGACTCTGTTGTGGGTTTCATGGGTGGGTCAATTGTATACACAATGCCTGAGATCTGACATGTGATCTGTGTGTGTCCTTGATATGTGTTACAATTGCTGGTCTGACTCGCCACATGTGGCTGGGGTATTTCAAACAAACACATGCAGCAGGGTACTCCAATTTGTGTGCTTCAGGAGTATGTATATCAAGTGTGTCACACTTGCTTAGCCACCTGACTACTGTCCAGGGCTAAACACTGTTTCACGAAGACCTGGGCAGTCGTGCCTACTCAAGGGCATTTAGAAACACTCTGTAATCCCCCTCCTGTGTTTCAACTTACAGGTTGTGCTTAGCGACATGTGCCTTCAGGTGTCTGCCTCTGTGTCATTGTGGTGTTGCTTCCTTTTCCGGACAACTGGGGTGTTCATGAGTTTGAGGGTCAGCAGGACATCTAAGATGTGACTATGAGAGACACGACCTGTGTGACATATAGGTGTGTGATCACTTGACAGTGCACAATGGTGTATGCAACGGTGCACTTCATGCAGCTGTGTTTCATGCACAGCAGACTGTGATGTGCTAATGAAGAGGGAGTTGTGTTCGCAGAGACTCATATGTCTGTTTTGTATTATGTGGGGTCTTCTGGGTCCGGGATATGTTGTTTGCAGGGGATGGGGAAGTGCACTTGTCAGCTGCAGAGTTTGCTTTACCCATGACCTATGATTGTGACACAGTGCATACTGTTATTGTCTGGATACCCTGCCCTTGTCATAGGAGACATTGTTGACTGACTTTCCAGGCATGCCAGTTGTAGGAGAGTAGGATCTACTTCACATGGGTACCCCCACTTTTTGCTGGTGTTTCACTGTTTTTCGACCTTAGTCTGTCTGTGGCCCTGCTAATCAGGACCACAACCTAGCTGCTTCATCTCTAAAATGGTTTCCATGTACATTACGTACATATCTTATTGGATTCTGGAGTGCCTTATAATTCCCCAGTATATGGTATACTATGTACCTAGGACATAGGTACCTCAGAGGCCTACCAGGGGCTGAAGCATGTATTATGCCACCCCTGGGAAGCACTCCAAAATGGCACCACAGGTCTGCTACTGCAGCCTGGGTAAGGGTGTGCTTGCACCCCTTACAGTGGTATAGGCTACCTATATCACTACCATTGCATACACATATAAAACCTATAAGTCACCTTAACAATCCTGAAGGCAGATTGCATGGTTTTTCTGTGAAAGGGTGCCCCTGCATGAGCAGAACCCCTCTGCAGCGTTTGGAGTACCTCCTCTGATGCTGTTTGTGGTGCAGCCTGACCATATACTCTTAAGTGCATTATAACCTCGCGGTAAATGCTATCTTCGGGATGGCTGCACGGATTCATGTCGTGTTTGGTGTCAAATGCTTTGGAATACTACCCCCTCCACCAGTTCTGGCGGCGGGGGTAGCATTCCACCCTTCTAGGGGAAGAGACATGTTCACACTGGTCTAACCCGGTAGGACTTTCTAGAGCCCTGGCATAACAAAATGGATGCCTCTGCCACGGACATGGGTCTGGCTTCCTATAACAGGTAGATCCAGGTTACACCAGGTACATTAACTAATAGACACTATTACCGTGAGTAGAAAAAATACCACGCAGTTTAGGTGTAGATAGTTATTAATCTAGGTCCTGAAGAATCGCGAGGAGACTCATCCAGTAGCGAGAAACATGTCGACCCACACTTCCTACACAAGGCACCACAACACGAGACATTACACTTGGGCTAGTGCCTTGTTTTTGTTTTTACTTAGGGTAGGAGACCCCCAGAATAAAAGTCTGTTCTTCTCGGTACTCCCAACCCTATTTAACTCACTTTATTACATCTACACAATACTGGCCCCATACCCTGCACTTCACCACACGGCTGTTGGATAAAAAGATCTCCGACAAAGAGCCCCTACCATAGTTAGCCCATTGGGTATTGCACCGTTGACCCAACGAGGAGCAGCCCAGATGATGAAGCATGACACCTGTAAGGGTGTGTGAGGGCATTACTATCCAACTTATGGATTCCCAGCACTGACCCCTTTTGGGGCACCAGAGACTCATGTCTTGTCTGACTCTGTACTCTCTGACTCGAGAGGAACGGCAGAACCCACTTTTTGATCACGTACCTATATCACTACCATTGCACACACATATAAAACCTATAAGTCACTCCTATGGCAGGCCTTAACAATCCTGAAGGCAGAGTGGGTGGTTTTTATGTGAGAGGGTGCCCCTGCATGAGCAGAGCCCCTCTGCAGCATTTGGAGTACCTCCTCTGATGCTGTTTGTGGTGCAGCCTGACCATATACTCTTAAGTGCATTATAACATCGCGGTAAATGCTAACTTTGGGATGGCTGCACGGAAACATGTCGTGTTTTGGAATACCACCCCCCCTCCAGTTCTGGTGGCGGGGGTAGCATTCCACCCTTCTAGAGGGAGAGACATGTTCAAACTGGTCTAACCCGGTAGGACTTTCTAGAGCCCTGGCATCACAAAATGGATGCCTCTGCCACAGACACGGGTCTGGCCTTCTGCGGCTGACCGAAACTCTGGCAGGGGAGGCCTGGACAATAGGTTTCCTGTCCCAGGGAGGTGTAACCACCTCCCCAGACAGGCAGATGTGTATTGGGGCTGGGCGGGAGCACTCTCTGGTGCTTTGAAGTCCTGCACTGGGGGCACACTTGGTGTCCCTGTGCATAGTCCAGTTCAAACCGGTTGCAGGGGCTACCTGCCCCTGCTCTGGCGTGAAACTGGACAAAGGAAATAGGTGTAACCACCCCTCTTTCCAAACCCTCCCATAGGTGGGTCCCTAGAATATGTCCAACCCCCAAACTTAGCATAAGTATGGGAACACAGTCCTTGCGACTTTAGTTTACCCTGGACTAAACTCTGCAACATATATCCTGGACCTTCGACATTCTATCCTGACTAGAAGACTGAACAAATCTCCCTTGGATTCAAGGAGTGACTCCCCTGCTTGGCAGGCACGAAGGAGCAAGTGTTCGGTCTGCAATTCCGAAGCTCCCGCTGGACGCCAAAGTCTCTGCATCACCAGAGGTGGATTTCCTGACTTCCCTGAGGCTTCCCTGAGACCACTGCAAAGCTGAAGCCCGTGGCTATCGTGGGTGATGAGGAACCATGACCGGTGGCCACCGTGTACTATTGCTGGTACATCAACTTCCTGTTTATCCTTAAAGTTCTGCTTTGGGCTCCGAGTAGCCCCAGCTTTAAGCACTGAGTGCACTGAAGATCTCTGGCCTCCACTCCACAAGTGACCCATGGGCCAGGTTCCAGTGCGAACGCTTATGGCTCCTTCGCGATCATTAGCCCGTTGGCTAGTGGGTCCCCAAGATGGCAACTCCTCTTCTGCTTGAGCATTCCTGGTTGCTCCAGATGTGCCCTGGCTTACCCTCACTGGGTGAGTCCCTCAGACTTTGCTGGTCTGCACCAACGTCATTCTTCTCTTCCCACGAGACTTGCCGTTGCCAAGGCTTGTTGGGTCCAATCTGGTCGCCGACACCGCAGCACTCGACAGACTTTGTGGGCAGATCGATTCCGGCTCATGGACTTTGTCAACGGCTCCTGGACCTCGTGGCTGAAAAGTCAAGACACCCGTCAACTCACCTGAAGCACCCGACATCTGTGGGCATTTGTCCATCCTGCCCTCGGTCACTGGCAAGTGACTCAGACTCTGTCCCCTCTACTTTCAGGTTCCTTCCATCCTATATCCAGGCTTGGATCTCTTCGGACACTTCTCTTCACGGCAGCAGCTGTTCTTCACCAGCTTCCATTGTAATTGACGACGCGACCCGACACCAAAAGACACCTATGCACCCGGCTTCCCTGGGTGAGGTAACACGAGTACTCCGGTTCTCCCATGAGTGCTAGCCCTAGAACTTCTTAAGTCCAAAAGGGTTTGGTCTTAACTCGATTCTAAGTGTCCCTAATCTTTAAATTTCCAACCGCGACATTGCCCATAGAAGCTAACACACTGTACAAGGTCCCCGTAGGTCCCCTGTGTCACTACCTTGGGTGGTTCCTTGGGGTCCTAGCGATTCTACTGCTCTAGGCCTTGTGTCTAGTTCAGTCGTGGTTCTTATACCACTTTATTGGTATATGGTTTGGCACGCCCCTAGGGCCCAAATGTGTATTTGTGCTATTACTGTTGATTGCTAACTTGTAAATTAAGTACTTCGAACTCCAGTCTCATAAAGAGACTAGAAGGGGTGTGTTTTATCTTAAATACATATATTTTAAATATATACCAGGTGTGGTTGTCCTTTCATTTGGTCATTCAAGAGATTATAGACCGGTTAAAAAGCTGCTTTACATTCCTTCAAGACTTAGCCTGAAGGCTGCTCTCCATAGCTACCACTAGGATAGCTTTTTCAATAAAGGTTGTCTTTAACCTATTCACCATAAGGGGTTGTTTGGACTGATACAAGGAACCCACTATAATTAGTTGACAGCATATATCAGGCCACCTTCTCACATTAGTGTGCAGCATGTGGGATTTCAGCTTGCTATTGTTTTACTAGATAATCTCAATTGAATTGATCAACTGAAAACCACTAAAGGTACCTAAGGTACATATAACATCAAGTTTAGCTACAGTAAGTTCTACTGAACTTAGAGTTCTGTGTTAAGGGATAGCACACCCTTTCTACAACTCAAGAGAGATTAGTAGGCCACACTAGTGTAGGTAGTGCAATACACCACACCACATTAGTAATGTCTAGTCAGCCAGGAACCAGTGGGTCCCTGCTAGAAGCCAGTGTGCTTCTCCCCTATAAATATGAGGATCTCTCCGTTGCACAGCTTAGGGCCTTATGTTCCATTTGGAAGCTAAAGACAGGCAAAAGCCCAACCACCCAGCATCTCATAAAGATACTTAAGCTGGATGATATCTCAGGGCCTAGTGGGCCTGATGGGGTAGACAGTGTGGGTGGGGCAGCAGGTGAGGGTGGGCCTAGGGGTAGAAGTTCCCCTGACCCTACCTCTAATGCTGACCAGACTGGTGACAATGACCAGAATCTAGTGAACACAGCTCTCCTGGATGAGGAGGATGACAACAATGCTCCCTCCTTTATTCCTCCATGAAGAGTTGAAAGTAGGGCTAGAAGGGATAGATCTCTGTCAATGGGATCTGTCCAGTCTAACTCCTCTATAGGGACCTCTGTCTCTTCTCACAGAGGAAGGGAAACTTCCCAGGAGAGGAGAGAGAGATTGCTGAAGTATGAGCAAGACAAGTTCAACCTCAGAAAGCAGAAGATGGCCTTAGATAGGGAAGCCCTAGAGCTCTACAGAGCTAGTAAAAAGGAGGGACTAAAGTCCCTTGGTGGCAGCAATTTCCCTAGAGATAGGGAGAGGTCTTATGACCATATAAACCTAAGTCAGATTGTCCCTCCCTACCAGAGTGGGGATGACATCCACAAATGGATAACTGCCTTGGAGAGGGCCTATAAAGTACAGAAGGTCCCTCAAAGTCAGTGGGCAGCAATCTTATGGCTCTCCTTTACAGACAAAGGTAGAGATAAGCTCCTCACTGTAAGAGAAGAGGATGCTGATGATTACCAGGTCTTGAAAAGTACACTGCTAGATGGGTTTGGCCTAACTACTGAACAATACAGGTTAAAGTTCAGAGACACCTAAAAAGCACAACATCAAGACTGGGTTGACTTTGTTGACTGTGCTGCTAAGGCTATGGAAGGTTGGTTATTGGGCAGTAAAGTGTGTGACTTCATAGGATTGTACAATCTGATAATGAGGGAGCAGATTCTTAATAACTGTCAAAATCAGCTGTTGCACCAGTACCCGGTAGACTCTGATCTGACCTCTCCCAAGAATTGGGACAAAAGGCAGATAAATGGGTCAGAACCCGGGAGAGGCAGAAGGTACAGAACCAAGGTGGTAACCCAAAGAAGCAGCATTCTAAGAACTTTGACAAGTGTGGGGACAAGGGTAAAGACCAGAAGTCTTCTCAAGGGCCCCAAAAATCTTCTTCTAATGGGGGGTCACAGACAAGTAAGGGAAAAGGCCAAAAGAAACCTTGGTGCAAAATCTGTAAACAGAAAACTCACTGGACCAGTGACTGCACAAAGTCCAACAAATCTACTCCAGCCACCATTGCCCCTAAGGCAACTGTTCCCCCTAGTACAGCTATAATAGGTGGTGGCAATGTTCAGAATAAGGGTGTAGTATGGTTGACCCTGGGTTCTGAGATGGACTCTGGCCTAGTCAGAGTTCCAATTCAGGCTGTGCTTGTCTGTGATGGGGGCATGGATATGTCCCCCTGTGTGAGTCCCAGTAATCTGGGCAAACCCAGACAACAGCCTTTGATAAATGGAGTAGAAACTTGGGCATTCAGGGACACAGGAGCAAGTGTCACAATGGTGTCAAAAGATCTTGTGGAACCTGGGCAGATTATACTTGGTGAAATGTACCAAGTGACCAATGCTAGCAATGTCAGAACAGGGCATTCTCTGGCAGTTGTTAACTTCTCCTGGGGATGGGTAACTGGCCTCAAGAAGGTTGTGGTGAGTGCAGACCTAACAGTACAGTGCTTTCTTGGCAATGATCTAGAGACTTCGGCTTGGGCTGAAGTGGAGCTCAGGACACATCCAGAAATGTTAGTGTCCCTGCTCATGTATTTGCTGTGACTAGGTCACAGGCCAAAATGTCTAAAGCTGAACAGGCCCTGGATTCTGGAATAATGGACCAGGTGCCTCACAAGAGGAGGAGCAGTAGGGTTAAGGCAGAGCCTTCCCACCTGACTCAGAATGCTGATCAGTCTCCTCAGGGAGATGATCTTGAGCCTGAAGAAGGAACTGTTCCAGAGGAGCTTGAACCTGACCAGGTTGAGTTCTTGGGGACAGAGGACCCTTCCAGGTCTGATCTGAGCCAGGAGCAGAAAACCTGCCCCTCTCTTGAACCCCTCAGAATGCAAGCTGCTGATGAGGCTGCTGGGAATGCTAGTGACACCCATAACGTTTATTGGAATGATGGACTCCTTTACTCAAAGAGTAGAGACCCCAAGCCTGGTGTATCCAGGAGGTTGGTTATACCTCTGAAGTTTAGGGGCTTCCTATTGACACTAGCCCATGATATTCCCCTAGCAAGACACCTGGGCCAGAACATGACTTGGGACAGAATTGTCCCTCACTTTCACTGGCCCCACATGTCTGAAGACACAAAGGAGTTTTGTCGCTCCTGTGTAACCTGCCAAGCCAGTGGCAAAGCAGGTGGCACTACAAAGGCCCCCTGATACCACTACCTGTGGTGTGGGTACCCTTTGAAAGGGTAGGGATTGACATTGTTGGTCCTATGGATCCCCAAACAGCATCTGGGCATAGATTTATACTGGTGGTGGTGGATCATGCCACCAGGTACCCAGAGGCAATTCCCCTAAGGACCACTACAGCACCTGTGGTGGCAAGAGCTCTCTTGAGTGTATTCTCAAGAGTAGGCTTTCCAAAGGAGGTAGTAACTGACAGGGATGCAAACTTCATGTCTAGTTACTTGACCGCTATGTGGACGGAGTGTGGAGTGAACTACAAGTTCACCACACCCTATCCCTCACAATGCAATGGTTTAGTTGAGAGATTCAACAAAACCTTAAAGGGCATGATTAAAGGTCTCCTAGAGAAGCTTAGGCGAAAATGGGCCCTACTCTTGCCCTGGATTTTATTTGCATACAGGAAGGTGCCTCAAACGCGGGTTTGGTTACAGCCCATTTGAACTTTTGTTTGGTCACCCTGTCAGGGGTCCATTGTGTTTGGTTAAGGAAGGAAGGAAGTTACCTCTCAAGCCCCACAAACAGGGCATAGTGGACTATGTACTTGGTCTCCGCTCCAGGATGGCTAAATACATGAAAAAGGCAAACAAAAACCTTGAGGCTAGCCAGGAACTGCAAAAAGCCTGGCATGACCAAAAGGATGTATTGACTGTTTATCAGCCAGGACAGAAAGTGTGGGTGTTGGAGCCGGTGGCCCAAGCAGCCCTCCAGGACACATGGAGTGGCCCCCATACAATTGTTGAACAGAAAAGGGAGGTTACCTACTTGGTAGACCTTGGAACCCCTAGGAGTCCCCACAGGGTACTTCATGTCAACAGACTTAAACCATATGTTGACAGGGCAGACATGGGCTTGCTCATGGCTACTGATGAAGGACAGGAGGAAGAGAGTGACCCACTCCCTGACTTGCTTTCTCAGAACCCTGATGATGGGTCAGTTGATGGTGTACCAATGGCAGGCAGCCTCTCTGCCCAGCAGCAAACTGACTGCAGAAACATTCTCAGCCAGTTTAGACATATGTTTTCTCTGACTCCAAGTCAGACCACCTGGTGCACTCATGAAGTGGACACTGGGGACAGTCTACCTGTGAAGAATTAGATCTACAGGCAACCTGACCATGTCAGGGACTGTATAAGGACATAAGTCCAAAAGATGTTGGATTTGGGTGTGATTGAACCCTCAGTTAGCCCTTGGGCTAGTTCAGAAGTCCTGGTACCTAAACCTCACACCACAGATGGAAAGAGAGAGATGAGGTTTTGTGTAGACTACAGGGGTCTCAATGCAGTCACTAGGACTGATGCCCATCCCATCCCCAGGGCAGATGAGCTAATAGATACTTTGGCCTCAGCCAAGTTTCTAAGCACATTTGACCTGACAGCTGGCTACTGGCAGATCAGACTAGCTGATGATGCAAAGCCAAAGACAGCATGTTCTACCCCTAGTGGGCACTATCAATTTGTGGTAATACCCTTTGGTTTGAAGAATGCACCTGCCACTTTCCAAAGGTTGGTGAATCAAGTCCTTACAGGCCTGGAAGACTTTAGTGCAGCATATCTAGATGATATTGCTGTCTTTAGCTCCACCTGGGACGCTCACCTGGTCCACCTGAGGAATGTTTTGGAGGCCCTGCAAAAAGAAGGCCTAACTATCAAGGCTACTAAGTGCCAGATAGGGCAGAGTCAGGTTGTATACCTGGCCCACCTTGTAGGTGGAGGCCAGGTTCAACCATTGCAGAGCAAAATCCAGACCATAATGGAATGGATTGCTCCAACTACCCAGACTCAGGTGAGAGCCTTCTTAGTCCTGACTGGGTACTATAGGAGATTTGTCAAGGGGTATGGATCAATAGTGACACCCATGAATGACTTAACTTCTAAAAAGATGCGCAAAAAGGTTCAGTGGACAGCTAGCTGTCAAAAGGCATTTGATGACCTGAAGCAGGCCATGTGCACTGCTCCCATTCTGCAGAGTCCTGACTACTCCAAGAAGATCATTGTCCAAACAGATGCATCTGAATTGGGGGTAGGGACTGCACTGTCACAAGTGAATGATGAAGATCAGGATCAGCCAATAGCTTTCATAAGCAGAAGGCTGACCCCTAGAGAGAAACGTTGGTCAGCCATTGAGAGGGCGGCCTTTGCTGTGGTTTGGGCTCTGAAAAAGTTGAGGCCATACTTGTTTGCTACTCACTTCCTTGTTCAGAGAGACCATCAGCCCCTCTTATGGCTAAAACAAATGAAGGGTGAAAACCCCAAACTGCTTAGGTGGTCCATTTCCCTACAGGGGATGGACTTCACAGTGGAACATAGACCTGGGAGTAACCATGCCAATGCAGATAGACTCTCTAGGTATTTCCACTTAGAACATGAAGACTCAACTGGTCAAGGTTAGTTTAATGTCTGCACCGACATCCTTCTTCTCTTTCCACGAGACTTGCCGTTGCTAAGACTTGTTGGGTCCAATCTGGTCGCCGACACCGCAGCACTAGACAGACTTCGTGGGACATCTCGAATCGAGCTTGTGGACTTCATCGACGCTCCTGGACCTCATGGCTGAAGAGTCAAGACACCCATCAACTCACCTGAAGCACCCGACATCTGTGGGCATTGGTCCATCCTGCCCTTGGTCACTGGCAAGTGACCCAGACTCTGTCCCCTCTGCTTTCAGGTTCCTTCCTTCCTAGATCCAGGCTTGGATCTCTTCGGACACTTCTCCTCTTCACGGCAGCAGCAGTTTTTCACCAGTTTCCATTGTAATCGACGATGCGACCCGACACCAAAAGACACCTATGCATCCGGCTTCCCTGGGTAAGGTAACACGAGTACTCCGGTGCTCCCGTGGGTGCTAGCCCTAGAACTTCTTAAGTCCAAAAGGGTTTGGTCCTAACTCGATTGTAAGTGTCCCTAATCTTTAAATTTCCAACAGCGACATTGCCCATAGAAGCTAACGGGAACCCACGGTTGTGTTTACACACTGCACACGGTCCCCGTGGGTCCCCTGTGTCACTAACTTGGGTGGTTCCTTGGGGTCCCAGCGATTCTACAGACTCTAGGCCTTGTGTCTAGTTCAGTCGTGGTTCTTATACCACTTTATTGGTATATGGTTTGGTACGCCCCAAGGGCCCAAACGTGTATTTGTGCTATTACTGTTGATTGCTAACTTGTAAATTAAGTACTTCAAACTCCAGTCTCATAAAGAGACTAGAGGGGTGTGTTTTATCTTAAATACATATATTTTAAATATATACCTGGTGTGGTTGTCCTTTCAATTGGTCATTCAAGAGATTATAGACTGGTAAAACAAGCTGCTTTACATTCCTTCAAGACTTAGCCTGAAGGCTGCTCTCCATAGCTACCACTAGGATAGCTTTCAATAAAGGTTGTCTTTAAACTATTCACCATAAGAGGTTGTTTGGACTAATACAAGGTGCCCACTATAATGAGTGGACAGCATATATCCGGCCACCTTCTCACACCAGTGGCATGCCATTTAACTTGCTATGAGTGATCCTGCATTGTGTTCAAATGTGCTCCATGCACCCCATTGTGGCATTGACCATCAGGACATGAAAACATCATAGTGTGTGTTGCTGGCATGCATCACAAGCATGTGAAATGAGACTCTGACCATCCCTTCATCCTGACACCTGTACTGAGTCAGTGGCAAGAGATGTGATGTGTGCAAAGTGACATACTCCTACATGTTCACTTGCATGTCCAACAAATGTGTAGCTGGTGCATGTCGGCACATTGGGGTATTAGCATCCAACATTTAACAGACATATGGGTGCAAGTCCAGGAGGGATATGAGTGCCATGGTTGATGGTGAGACTGACAATGGACTTATTCTAAACAGTGTGAGCACTTTGAGCAGTGTTCACCTTATGATGTGATGTACTCACTGTGGTGTGTGCAGTCAGTGCAGGTGACTGATGTTGTTCTCTTTTATCCTAATTCTATCCAGATGCATCTACGGCTACAGGAGGGGACAGCTCCACAGACCAGGAGGAGCTACAGAGCCTGACTTGGACAGAAGGCGAGGAGTCGGAGGGACTCAGTGGCATGGAGGGCGAGTGGAGCCACACCGTGGCGTCCTCAGCAACATCCACCCCAGCTGAGGGCCACAGCAGCTCAGAAGAGGACTCCCTTATGGAGGTGGGTGTCAGCAGCCACCAAATCCCAGCTAGTGAGGCTGTCCCTGCCACCGCCCCCACCACCACAATCACCACCCTCCCATCGGCTCCTATCCCAGAGGTCCGTGGAGGCATCCGTGTTCGGGAGCTTGTCTCCTTTGTGCCAGGCACCGTACCCCCTGCCCCTGTGTCCCCTGCTGCCCTGAGTGAGGAGTCTGTGGACTTGCTTCGACAGATCCATGTAGGGCAGACATCAATGCTGAGTGTCCTCCATGCACACACCAGTCTGTTGACACAACTGGTGTCGTTCGTGGAGGGCATTTCATCGGGCATGTCTGCCCTACAGAGGACCAATCAGTCAGTGTCCTCATCCCTGATGGCAGCAGTGTCCCTCCTCCAACAGTCCCGCACCCCTTCTACCCCTGCACCACCCACTATTCCTAGCACCCTACCTGTCTGAAGAACACACACACCTGCACATTCTCACAAACCCACAGACATGGGCAGCACACAAACACCCAAACCAAGGGCTAGACGTGCACACAAGCAAGCACAGGGGACTGATACCACACTCACAGGGGATGGTTTGCAGACACACACACAGTCATCCACAACCACTGCGCAGTCCTCCGATACCTCTCCCTCCCAGCCCCCTTCCCTTGCCTCACCTGCAACCTCATCTCACCAGAAGCTCTTCCTCTGTGACCTTGGCCTCTTCCCCACCGACCCAGCAGATCCATCTTACAAGGGGAAGAGGAAGTCCCCACACACAGAGGGGAGTGCCCCTCACAGTTTGTGCCACTGATGTGGGGACTGTGTCCCCCCTCTGTCCTGCCGACCTCACCTGAATCCCATTGCGCTCCCATTGAGTTAGGCACTGCAGTGGAGTCCATGACCACCCTGTCTGACTTGGGCACTGCAGTGGGGACCCAGTCCACTCTATCTGACCTGTCCACTGCAGTTGTGCCGGCACACACCCCATCTGATTTGTGCCCCACAGTTGTGACTGCACCCACTACTTCAGTCAGCTCCACTGCAGTTGTCAGAGACTCTCCTGCATCCACCACCCCTTCACTTCCTCCTTCTGCTGCACCCTGATCCTGTCCCTGCGGTGCCTGGCCTGCCCCCATGTATGCCCCTCCAAGGGGATGTTCCCTGTCCTCACCAGTGCAGGCAAGCAACGTGTGACAGTTGTCACTCAAGTTAACTTTTTGTCATTTGGATATGGCCTTTGTTTTGAAAGGATTTTGCTTTTTTAAATTGCTGAGTAAAGCATTTTTCTTTATCCTTGTGAATTTGATTTAGCTGTACATTATGTTGATGATGTTTAGCATGACCTTGCAGTTGTAATGCTGCATTTAAAATGTTGAATACTGAGGTGTTGATGTGAGGTACTCCATGTGGTCCATGAGATATGTATCCTATTCTGGTCGTTATCCATATCATCCTTTGCAGCTAAATGGGTGTGTCATGATTCACAATTTGTGGGTATCTCTGTATATATTTCATTTGCATCGTCACATCTGTGGCTTGCACACATGCACATATGATGTGCTTCCCATTGTCCAATTTGTCTATTTCCCTGACTGTGGGCGCATCTCCACTGGACATGTAAGTGTGGGCATCATTGGTGTAGGAGCAACTGGGTCCTCTGTGCAACTTGCTGGACGTATGTATTGAGTATGTACAAATGACTTAAGGGAGACTCCTGTACCCAGGCTGTTGTGATCAGAGCCTTCATTGTGTGGTAACTGATGGCTGACTGACCAAGTGTTCTGCTGACATGACTGAGACCTGCTGGGACTATGTTTGGCACAGCTGAGCTTCCACAGGAGTTGAGTGCCCTCAAGTAAGTGTGTTGTTCCGTGACATTGCCTGGGCCCATGTTGTGTGGGCATGTGTGTGTATGTCCACATCCCTTTTCATACACAGGCAGTGTTCCCTTGATATGTTCCTGTTGTTGATGCTTGCTGAGTGGTACTGTATTCATCCCACAACTTTGCCATGGGCTACCAGATGTGTGGGTGCATGACACACTACTGTTAATTGGTGTTTCATTATTGGGATTTGTCAGTTCTGAGTGGTGATGATGTGGTCAGACACAGATGGGACTCAGTCAGGGGCCCCAAGGCACTTGTTTGTTCGCAATATCATGTAGTTGTCCCTAGGTGGTACCTTCCAGTGATTGAGACATGTGTATGTATATGTGAGTGATCCTACTTGTCCGGTTCAGGGCTGCAATGTTTGCAGGTGTTAGCATGTATGCCTTGTGGTTCGCCTTGGGTTCTGCAATGTCCTGGGACTGTGGCAGGTACTCGGAAGGTTACGTGAGCTTTGACATCATGGCCATGTACCGCATACTGGGCAGTATGTCTGTCATTCACCAGGGTTGTAGACTGTCCTTCTGAGATGAGCCTGTGCACCTTAGTTCCTCCCAACATTACTGTGTTTGTCATGGGGGCATGTTCAATGTCACCTGTCTATGTGGGCTTCACAGATGCACATTGGTGCAGTTCAGGGTGTGTGGTGTTGAAGGTGGACTGATGTAAATGTTTGCATGGATGGGCACCTAGCTCCCGTTTGTCCATGGATGACGGGCCATGCTGTGTGATGTACGTTTGTGGCACAGGACACATGTCTGGGTTTCACAGTTTGTACGACATCTACCTTTGTGAGCACAGTGGATGTGTCATACATACTTGTGTTACACCAATGTCTGATCCCAGGGGGTAGTGCTGTTGTGTGTCAGTCTCTTACTGTGTTAGTTGCTGTTCATTCCAGCTTGTGTCACATGTGTCTGTTGGGCTCCCTTTCATCTCACAATGCCTGATTGCCCACTAAAGGGGGCCCATTGATGGTTTACTTTTGTATGGCACTGTGTCCACATCTGTCTCACTGTGGTTCAGCCCCCCTCATGTGTTGTGTAGTTGCCTGGGGATACTGAGACACGCACACACACATGCTGTGTCAGATGTGCAGTGTGAGGTTGCCTGTTTGTATTTGTGCATCTGCACCAGTGCATTGGTATTGCTGTTGGGGGCCATTTTCTGGATGTTGTTTTTATGATTTACCCTGCTGTCACTGTGAGTCATATCACTCATTCTGCACATTCATCCTGGTTGTTAGGTCCCATTGCTGGCATGGAATGGGAGTTTGTGACCTGACACCTACAGTCTACACAGGTTGTTTTGATTTGTGTGTCTATTTTCGAGATGTGTGTATGCTTTGTGATGGTCACTTCTGCTTTTGTGTCATTGTACACTGTATGCATTGTCAGCTCCCATGGGTGGTACTTGTCTGCACATGGCCGAGAGTATGTTAGGTTTTCACAGCACTGTTAGCCTCACCACATCCCTTTGTGGGTGTGGGACACAACCACTACTTTACCCCAAAAGTGTTTCATGTGTTGGGACCAGAAATCATACCTGCTGTTTGGCATTTGCAGCTTTGACCATGATGACACTTACCTTTTGGTCACTGTGATGAGGGGGGTTTTCGACCCCATCACCACAATGCTCAACATTTGCTGCAGTTTGGAGCCACACACTTAACTTTTGTTCTACACAGTGAGGAGGTGTTATTTTTACATTGACACAGTGCTAGTGATGCTAGCCTTGTGTAGGCCACACTCACTTTTTGGTCACACATGTGATGGTAGTTACATTGTATGTTTGAAGTCATAATCACTGTTGTGGAGATTTATCACAAATTACACACTGTTAAGGGGGATGTATTTTGCTGACTTACCTAATGTTGGTGTATGTTGGATGTGTGGTGCATCACCCATCCTATGAGTGGGGGTGGCAGTAGTGATGGGCAATATAAGCCCTATGAGTGGGGGTGGCAGTAGTGATGGGCAACAGGTCCCCTATAGGTGGGGGTGTCAGTAGTGATGGGCAACATAAGCCCTATGAGTGGGGCTGGCAGTAGTGATGGGCAACATAAGCCCTAGGAGTGGGGGTGGCAGTAGTGATGGGCAACATAAGCCCTATGGTTGGGGGTGGCAGTAGTGATGGGCAATATAAGCCCTATGGGTGGAGGTGGCAGGAGTGCTGGGCAACAGGTCCCCTATGGGTGGGGCTGGCAGTAGTGATGGGCAACATAAGCCCTACGAGTGGGGGTCGCAGTAGTGATGGGCAACATAAGCCCTATGGGTGGGGTGGCAGTAGTGATTGGCAACAGGTTCCCTATAGGTGGGGGTGGCAGTAGTGATGGGCAGCATAAGCCCTATGGGTGGGGTGGCAGTAGTGCTGGGCAACAGGTCCCCTATGGGTGGGGGTGGCAGTAATGATGGGCAACAGGTCCCCTATGGGTGGGGGTGGAAGTAGTGATGGGCAACATAAGCCCTATGAGTGGGGCTGGCAGTAGTGATGGGCAACATAAGCCCTATGAGTGGGGCTGGCAGTAGTGATGGGCAACATAAGCCCTATGGGTAGGGGTGGCAGTAGTGCTGGGCAACAGGTCCCCTATGGGTGGGGGTGGCAGTAGTGATGGGCAACAGGCCCCTATGGGTGGGGGTGGAAGTAGTGATGGGCAACATAAGCCCTATGAGTGGGGCTGGCAGTAGTGATGGGCAACATAAGCCCTATGGGTGGGGGTGGCAGTAGTGCTGGACAACAGGTCCCCTATGGGTGGGGGTGGCAGTAGTGATGGGCAACAGGTCCCCTATGGGTGGGGGTGGCAGTAGTGATGGGCAACATAAGCCCTATGAATGGGGGTGGCAGTAGTGATGGGCAACATAAGTCCTATGGGTGGGGGTGGCAGTAGTGATGGGCAACATAAGCCCTATGGGTGGGGGGTAGTAGTGATTGGCAACAGGTCCGCTATGGGTGCGGGTGGCAGTAGTGATGGGCAACATAGGGCCTATGAGTGGTCTACACAGGTTGTTTTGATTTGTGTGTCTATTTTCGAGATGTGTGTATGCTTTGTGATGGTCACTTCTGCTTTTGTGTCATTGTACACTAAATGCATTGTCAGCTCCCATGGGTGGTACTTGTCTGCACATGGCCGAGAGTATGTTAGGTGTTCACAGCACTGTTAGCCTCACCACATCCCTTTGTGGGTATGGGACACAACCACTACTTTGCCCCAAAAGTGTTTCATGTGTTGGGACAAGAAATCATACCTGCTGTTTGGCATTTGCAGCTTTGACCATGATGACACTTACCTTTTGGTCACTGTGATGAGGGGGGTTTTTGACCCCATCACCACAATGCTCAACATTTGCTGCAGTTTGGAGCCATTCACTTAACTTTTGTTCTACACGGTGAGGTGGTGTTATTTTTACATTGACACAGTGCTAATGATGCTAGCATTGTGTAGGCCACACTCACTTTTTGGTCACACATGTGATGGTAGTTACATTGTATGTTCGAAGTCATAATCACTGTTGTGGAGATTTATCACAAATTACACACTGTTGTCATGATGTTAGGGGGATGTATTTTGCTGACATACCTAATGTTGGTGTATGTTGGATGTGTGGTGCATCACCCATCCTATGAGTGGGGGTGGCAGTAGTGATGGGCAACATAAGCCCTATGAGTGGGGCTGGCAGTAGTGATGGGCAACATAAGCCCTAGGAGTGGGGGTGGCAGTAGTGATGGGCAACATAAGCCCTATGGTTGGGGGTGGCAGTAGTGATGGGCAACATAAGCCCTATGGTTGGGGGTGGCAGTAGTGATGGGAAATATACCAATTATCGCCAATTATCTAATACAGATCATTATTGTAGGCTTCCCACGAACCCAACCAAACCCAACCAAAGAGCTTCAAACGGTTATCTTGAAAATCACCACAGAAGCCAAACAGGATGGTTTTCTCAGCCAAAAAGAATTCTTATTCCTTAATGTAAAATCGCCTCGGACACCGGTGATCTATACCTTACCTAAGGTCCACAAAAATCAGACAAATCCTCCTGGACGGCCAATAGTTTCAGGCTGTGGCTCGATCTTAGAACCCCTGGGTCAATACATTGACCACTTTATTAAGGATTTCGTACCACTCACCCATTGTTACATCAGAGATAGCATGGCCATGATAAACCTCATTGAACATCACCCCTTTGACCCCTCCTCAGATATTCTCTGTACCATGGATGTGGAATCACTTTACACCAACATTCCCCAGATCCCAGCTCTCCTCGTGATCCAAAGGGTACTAGACTCCAGACCTCGCCCCCACTCAGTCCCCACACTTTTCATTATTCAGCTTCTCGAACTCTGCCTGACCCGTAATTTCTTTACTTTTGATAATGAATACTATCAGCAAGTTAAGGGCACGTCGATGGGTGCAGTTTTCGCACCAAATTTAGCGATCCTCTACATGGACCATCTAGAAATGACGACCATCCTTGATTCCACCAATCCATTTCTCCCAGGCATAATTATATGGCGTCGTTACATAGATGACATTTTCCTGATATGGCATCAAAATGAGGACACACTCTCCCAATTCAATCATTGGCTCAACAATAACTGTTCTGGCCTCAACTTTACCAACACTTATGATAGATCAGAAATCTCATTTCTGGATCTAACCATTTATCATTCAGATGGTGAATTACTGACAAAACTATACAGGAAAAGTACGGAGAGGAATACCTTGCTCAGGTACGAAAGCCACCATCCCCGTGCACTCAGAGACTCCCTGCCATACTCCCAATTTCTCCGCATCAGAAGGAATTGTTTCTCCAAACATGATTACTTCTCTGAAGCACTCATTCTCACCAACAAACTGAGAGCCCGTGGTTATCCAAAAAGACTGGTAAAAAATGCACAAAAACGCGCTTGGTACTGTCCAAGGGAAATACTATTGTCACCAAAAGAAAAAACCAACGCAAACCGCTTGGTCTGCGTGACCACTTTCTCACCAGTTTCTAACCAAATACGCAAATCCATTCTACATCATTGGCCAGTAGTGAATGCAGGTAATCTCTCAATAGAAAGACCTATTTTTGCATTCCGCAAGAACCGTAACCTAAAAGATCATCTTGTAAGAGCAGCTTTGCCTTCCTCCAGCCCACTGCTGACCTTAGATGCACATTGGGGGTTAGGCCCCCTCATTGGACATGCCAAATGTGGCAACTGCAATGTGTGCAGTAGCACTATGGAGGGCAAAGACTTTGTATTCAATAATGTGTCTATTTCCTTGCAATCCTTTTCAAACTGTAATACCTGTAATGTTATTTATTTGATTACCTGTCCCTGCAACAAGATTTACATCGGACAGACTACACAAAAGGTGAAACTGCGTATTGGCCAACACAGGAGCAGAGTACGCTGCAAAACCCCCAATGCCCCCCTTGTTGAACATTTCACCGAAATGGGGCACAAAGATGTTGACATTAAGTGGACAGTTTTGAAATGCATCAAACAGCCGCCAAGAGGTGGAGACATTGCCAGAATCCTGAATAAGGAAGAACTAAGAATGATCATCCGCACTGACAGCATCAGGAATGGTTTAAATCGGAATGAGGACTGGACTAACCTCCTTTAAAAACAAAGATGGGTGCAGTTGAATGTTCCCTCGTGTTAGGCTGCACAACAACTATTTCTATTTGAATGTCACAATTTATTTGTCCACGAAATGAATTTAACAACATGCAAGTAATGTTCTGGTTTTACTTTCCATGCCAATGAGCTATTCGCCACAAGAGCTCTCTAGATAATTTCCGTTCACTTATGTCCTAAATATAGTCAAGGCAATGGTATTTGTAATTTTGAGGCAACAAGTTTCTTTCTAAATCAAGAATTGAAGGTTGTGTTCTGTCTATATTCCCGCTGTATTTCTTCTCTGTCTATTTTTCCTCTCCAAAATGGCGCCGTCTTTCACCCACTCTAGTTATCAGACACATATCGGTATTTAAATGGTTTAGGCACGCGCAACGCTACCACTCGGTTCATTGTAACCCGTCGGAGCAGGCTGTATCACGGTAAGCGCTTAAATCTCCCCACCGCTCCCCTCCCAACCACCTTGCTTGGAAAGTGTGCATTGTGCTTACTCCGCCCGTTCTTTTTCCCATGCAGTGCAATTTCACGCCGCATTAATCAAGGGTACCTCTCATCCGGATGTTCCTTTGTTTTGGCAAATTCCAGGTAAACTACTTTCCATACACGCCTGCTGACTCACGTCACTCCCGTCACAGACCAGTAACCCATGGTTTCCTTTTCCAGTGGCCGCTCATCCTTAACTTTTACCGCGCGTAAGTCTGCCCGGCTCAGACCCTCGAGCCTCCGCAGCTGCCCCCGTCATTGTACGGATTACCTCAATGATTACAGGTCAGAGCCTCCAGCATAGTGGATTCACCACCTCTGCACGGTCACGGATTCATTTTTCGCACGTTACCGCAACACACTGTTCTCGGCTGCATACACCCAGCATTATTTTCACCGCCCGAGATCACACACTGTTTTAAACCCTCTCGGCTGGTCACAGGCACGATTCCAGCATGTCTATCACCGTAGTGTCTAGAACCTTCTACCGATGGTAATCTATGCTAGTTGCATAGGTATTGACACCCTTTCACATCACCCATGCGTGGCACCACCGCGCTTTCGATCCGTGTTCCATAATTATTCACGCATGCCCTTACAAGTCGCATGTACTTGTTGAAATATACCTCATAGCGGCAAGCTAATCGTTTGCGTTGTTCCACCACACGCGTTTCACATCTACCCCTGCTCTTTATATTCATGCATGCTCACATAAGTCGCATGCACTTGTAGATACATACATTTTAGCGGTCAGCCAACCCTTCTTGTAAATAACAAGTTTCCCTCCAATTTCTCTATATCTACCCTTTTGTTTTTCCCAACAGGCAATTTCGTTCAAATCAGGCATGTACACATCTCAGTCCTGATGATGATCCTGTAATTCTCTTAATAGGATCGAAACGTCGTCGACCCCTTTAAATAGCATGCACGTTATTCCATTGTGTTATGAAAGTGCATTCGCTGTTTCGTAAAAGCTTTTGACACCGAATAATCTCACAAAGCTCTATTTTTTGTCTTGCCTGAAATGCCTTGTTTGTTTTGTTAATGTCAAATGTTCTCTCTGGACACAGGACTGTGTCCCACACGTATTGCAATTTGAAGATTGTATATGTTCTTGAATCATTAAATCAGTTGTCCGGCTGGACTTCTAGAATATAGTTTCGATTGTGTACTATATTTATCTGTCGATCATCCCTTCTCTTGAGGATCACTGTTGCTTGTATTATACGATTACCCAAGGTCCTCAACTACCTCTTTGGGTTCCCTTGTTCCAAAAAAATATGGGTGGAGGTGGCAGGAGTTCTGGGCAACAGGTCCCCTATGGGTGGGGCTGGCAGTAGTGATGGGCAACATAAGCCCTACGAGTGGGGGTGGCAGTAGTGATGGGCAACATAAGCCCTATGAGTGGGGCTGGCAGTAGTGATGGGAAACATAAGCCCTATGGGTGGGGGTGTAAGTAGTGCTGGGCAACAGGTCCCCTATGGGTGGGGGTGGCAGTAGTGATGGGCAACAGGTCCCCTACGGGTGGTGGTGGCAGTAGTGACGGGCAACATAAGCCCTATGAGTGGGGGTGGCAGTAGTGATGGGCAACATAAGCCCTATGGGTGGGGGTGGCAATAGTGATGGGCAACAGGTCCCCTATGGGTGGGGGTGGCAGTAGTGATGGGCAACAGGTCCCCTATGGGTAGGGGTGGCAGTAGTGATGGGCAACATAAGCCCTATGGGTGGGGGGCAGTAGTGATTGGCAACAGGTCCGCTATGGGTGGGGGTGGCAGTAGTGATGGGCAACATAGGGCCTATGAGTGGGGATGGTAGTGGTGCTGGCCATGCAACCCCTATGGTGGCCTGTTGCTAGTGGCCAGGATATGGATCCCCTTTGTGTGTGTGACATTTTGTGGTTAATTGTCGTTTGTTTGTGTGGTGGGTGTCTGACTTACCGAGTGCGCCATCCGCGTCTGTTCCTGATCCGGTCATAGATGTAGAGTACTGGTATGACCTGCATGATGGGATTCATGATGTGTTCATCTCGTACACGCTGCTTGTTGCTCCATCTCATACCCATTGCAAGCTGGTCTGGCTCATAGCCGTGGATTTAGTTCTGGCGTGAATCGTACCAGATTTGCTTCTTTTTGGGATGCTGTGACGTGCCGTACGTGGCGACCCGTCCTGCGCGTATGTGGTACGCATCGTACTTGTCCAGCCGGAAACTGCTATGTATACTGCTTCCGGGCGACTCGGTTCGGCGTTCGGAGTTATGGCTCAGACGGAGAATGAAGCTTGAATCACAGCCTACGTGTCGGTCGGATTTTTGTCAGTTATGCGCATCGTACTTCATCGCCAGGATGGACCGGCTCAGGGTACGAGTCGGTCGCAAGGTAAGGCTACGAACAGCTCTCGGAGAGCTGTCCGACCCGGATTGGAATCGACCCCTTAATCTACTGTTGCATTTACTGAGGGTGAAAATTTAATTTTAAAGACTTTGAAATAGTTTAATATTTTATTTTGTATTTTAATGATTTTTTATTAGATTTTATGTTATTGGTGTATTTATATATTTTTAATCAATACGATTATAACATAAATTAAAATAAATAGTTTATTAATTGTTTTAAAGTAAACATATATATTACATTTGATATATGTATGTTTACGTTTTTTTAAATACATTTCTTTGTTATATTTATTAAAATGTATATTAAATCTAATTTATTTCTTAAAGTTATTTTTTTCAAATATTATTTTTCACATATATTAAAATGAATATTTTGTACTACTATATTTTTTACATCAACATTTTTTTGATATTTTTGTACTTGCAAAAATAAATATAGGATGTGTATATTTTTGACATCGATATTAAAAACTCGATATTTGTGTACAGGGATATTTTGGGGGTCGATATTGTGTCAGTGAACCAACACATGCTTGCTACACATAAGGTAGTTGTATCAGTGATGGCTTTGATGATGCTTCATATTATTCTGAGTGAGCTACTTTCAGGCCTCTGCTATTTCATAGAGTAATGCATACAAACAAAGTTTGGATAATGTCATCAGTGATGCCATCAATGATGCTATTTGAGATGTCACTAGTAATGTCATAAATTATGTCATAAAACATGTCATGATTGATGTAATCTGTAAAGTCATAAACAGTGCATGCAGGGTCATAAGTTATAGTTAGCTCTACTAACTATAACTGGTAACGTGAATTTTTGTTTTAAAAAGTTCATGTTGTCACTTAATATCCACCTTATTATAAAGTTAGTTTAACCTTTGTTTTTTTAGTGAATTTTTTAGTTTTCTTTTCAAACAAAAACAGATCTTTTAATCACACCTAACTATAACATTACTTTAACCTTTCTTTTTTTCAGTGAATGTCCAGGGTTTCTTTAACGTGAAGTAATATATATATATCTGCCTGGTCTATGTTCCAGAGCGTGCTTTCACTTGGCACATTTTGGACTTAAATGCCGGGCACTCCGTAGGCTCAACGCGCCACCTCCCACGGGTCCTAGCCTCCCGGGAGGAGCTCTGGTTTCTGATATATATATATATACATATATATATATATATTCTGCTCATGGGGAAGTCCAACTATAGAATCGCACTCGGACACAGGTGAGCTTTTATCCCCAAGCAAGCTTTATTAAAGGTACAGGCAGTCGTACTTTCCAGTCTTTTAAAAGCATTTGGCCACAGTCCCAACGCGTTTCGAATTTACCTCTTCTTCCCGGGGCACTGCAGTCACCACGCGCATGTTCCACTTCATCTCCTAATTAAGCGTAATTTTTGCCATGAATTGGACGAATCTGCTGCTTTCTGGGAGATGGAGTTTCAAAATTAGCCCTCTAATGGATGCGCGCTGAAATGAAATGCTGAATTAAGCCCCTCATGGGCCCCAGAGAGCGTGGCTGCCTTCATCCAACACCTGGGCCCCACATAGTGAGCCCCTCGATCCAGGAACCCAGTGGCCCCCATCTTCTGGGGTGGTGCAGATTCAGCGGCAGGACGGCCGCTTAACATATTCTGCTCATGGGGAAGTCCAACTATAGAATCGCACTCGGACACAGGTGAGCTTTTATCCCCAAGCAAGCTTTATTAAAGGTACAGGCAGTCGTACTTTCCAGTCTTTTAAAAGCATTTGGCCACAGTCCCAACGCGTTTCGAATTTACCTCTTCTTCCCGGGGCACTGCAGTCACCACGCGCATGTTCCACTTCATCTCCTAATTAAGCGTAATTTTTGCCATGAATTGGACGAATCTGCTGCTTTCTGGGAGATGGAGTTTCAAAATTAGCCCTCTAATGGATGCGCGCTGAAATGAAATGCTGAATTAAGCCCCTCATGGGCCCCAGAGAGCGTGGCTGCCTTCATCCAACACCTGGGCCCCACATAGTGAGCTCCCATAATGCAACGCTATTCATTTGAATTGCCAATTCTGGCAGGCGATAGGCGCATTTATAAAAGGAAGGCAGAGCAATCTAAGCGCTGTTGGCTGCATCTCCTGAGAAGAAGAGGCAACTCAAAACGCGTCAGACTGCGGCCTCATGCAAATAATTCTGGTGTCATTGACTGCTTGTACTTTGATTAAAGCTTTGGGGAAGCTCCTCGTTCCCGAGTGCGGTTCATTTGTGGACACACCACGCCGAGCTGATACATATATATATATCCACAAAACCTCCAGTAATAAGTGATTGTCAGTCAAGAAATAAACGGGGCCGTGGCCTCAGTAAAGAAACGTGTTTAATCAGCAACTTCTAGGTCCCGACGCGTTTCAGAATTAAACGTCACTCCTTGTTCAGTGATGTCACTGACCATGTCATGAATGATGTAATATGTGACGTCATCAGCAATGCATTGCGGTGGAGCGAGTGATAGTTAGCTGAACTAACTATAACAGCGGAATTTCTCTGGTTTTGTATGAGTGAAATGTCCAACTAACTATAACGTCAATGAAACCTAGTTCTAAGGTTTTTTAAAATGCTAATTTCTAACTATAACGTGCCTGAAACCTATGTTTTTTTCAGTGAATTTCAAAGGTTTTTTAAATGAAATATTCTAACTCTAACGTCCCTGAAACCTGTGTTTTTTTATTGAATTTCAAAGGTCTTTCTAATTGCTAATTTGTTGTAAGTTTAATATTTTAAAACTATTCTTTTTTTCTGTAATTTTTGTTGTTGTGATTTTTGGAATTGTAATGTCGTTTAATTAGTTATTTATTTTTCAAAATTATGTAATATCTTTTGTGTTATAAAATATATATATATCTTTTTCCTGAGGTATAAGTGAGGTCGCGCACCCATCCTGTACCCTTATCGGTGGGTGCACTGATTCAAGCCGCCATATTGTTAAAGTCGTGAAGGATGCCTGTTTGGAGTGCGACGGATGCACGGTGTCTGGCCCTGCATAATGTCATATGCTTATCGTTTCGTGTCATGAGCACGTTTAGTATGCGACTGGTGTGCAGTGCCTGGCCACATGTAACGTCATATACGTATGCGATCGTGCCGGTCGTCCCCTGCAAATTTTTTTGATGATTTAAAACTATATATATTTCACCTTAATGTATACATGAGGGCAAGAGATTATCTCAACTATTTATAAAAATAATATATTTTTACTTGTACTAAACTTATGTTATTGTTAAATATGTTTTCACTAATTCGCATCGGGTGTGCTGGTTGCGCGCCGGGTGCGCGACTGCCATTTGATTTTAAAAGTCAGCATTTCATTGGTTCATAAGATTTGCCATTCTAAAAGTTAAAGGATCCCATCCATTTTAGTCATTCTCTCTGCAGCTTCACAGGAGAGACACCTGTTGTGTTTTTGCAGCTAGCCTATACATTTTTGGGGTGTTTTTGGAAAGAGTTCTAAATGCCTTTTTCCAATCCTCAACAAGAACATACTTCTGATGAAGAAGAGAAAGAAGAACCACCTCCGAAAAAGAGACCAGAATCCATCGTCTGGAAATTTTTCACCATCCCAGATGATGAAAAGAAAGTCAATGCAAGGAAGGTCAGTTGTACTCTCTGTCTACGGATTTTGTCTAGAGGTAGTGACAAAAAATACTCTTGTGGCACGTCGAGCATGTACAAGCACCTTCAAACAATCCACCCCAGACATTTTGCATGGGAGCAGATGCGACGTGCACAACAAAATTTGCAACGAGGTCCCAGTCCTGCAGGAACGTGAAGTAGATGATCTTGAGGGCCAGACATACGCTCAGAGTTTGGAAACCTAAAACAGCTATGCATAAAATGCAACACCATCCTATGTTGTGGTGAACAATCTGTGGATGCTGTTTGTTCTGCAGCAAGGAACCATCGCTGCAAATTTTTTTTTTTGTTGTTGTAATGATTTTAGAATTCCAAAAGTTAAGACTTTAGACTGTTGCTTCTTTAGGTTTTCCATAAACACCAAAAAAAATTACAAAATTGTTTTAAAAAACACAAAAAAAAAAGTTAAAAGAAGAAAAAAAGAGTTCTTTTCAGAATTACATCATCTGGTATAAAACCAGAAATAGCTGCATGTTAATGTTCACATGATTGCTGGAGTATATGTGTTCAGCATGATTGATTCAAAGACTGCATGGGGAGTGCATGGTAATTGTATGAGTGCATGAGTACTGACTACATGATTGTACAAGTGTATTTTTAATCCGTGAGTTATTGCATGAGTGGATGGATAACACATGGGTAATTGCATTAGTATATAAGTGGTTTTTGAGTAATTGAAAGAGTGTGAATGAGTAGTGTCTATGGGATTATATGACTGCATAGATAGTGCACATGTGATTGTAGCTGTGAAGTGTTACTGCCTGGGTCATTGCATGAGTACATGGGTAGTGACTGGATGATTAGAGTACTGCAAAGAGACTGCATGGACAATTTATAATTTCTTTGGTGTTAGGGGAGTGATTGCATAAGTACATGGTGCTCGATGGGTGATTGGAGGAGTGCATGGGAAGTGATAGGGGGATTTTTGGACTACAAGGATAGTACTTGGGTAGTTGGAGGAGTGAATCAGTAGTGTGTAGGTGGTTAGACATCTGCATGGCTAGTACACAGTTGATTGTAACAGTGCATGTGTTAGTGCCTGGGCCATTGCATGAGTACATTTGGCGATGCAGGGCGCGCAACAAAATTAGCTTTATGGATTTGTTTGTGTACTTACCTCTGTGCGGCCATATTCTGCAGTTTACTACCCCGACCCTGCCCCTTCCCCACCCCACGTCAGCGCCCAGCAGCACTGATGGGTATTGCACAGGTGATTGTAGCAGTGCATGGGTAGTGCTTGGGTGACTTAATCTTACCTGTTTTGAAGTCGATATAAAACTGATTGAAATATTTTTTCACTTCTTTTTTTGCAATGTAAATTTAAAATATTTTAAACTTTAGTAGTAGAACCTGTAAATCCTGTTATTAAATGTAATGTTATAGTTTTACGAACACAATATTATTTTACAATTACATAACATATTCAGTTTGCCTTTTTTGCTGTCTTTACATTCTATTGAATTTCACCATATACAGTGATTTCAATTTTGATCATCAGTTGACAGCGGGCAAAAAAATACAACCAATAAGATTGTTAAAAAAAACAAATCTGTGTTCAAAATATATCTTATTATTTGTAGTGAAAATATCCAAAATATACTCAGTAATTTATATTGATATGTTCTCAGAATTTTGGCATCAAAAATATTAGATATGACTTTGGTAATTCATTAGGCAACCGATATTTGAACTCTAAATGTGTGTCATTGCAAAGTGTCCATCCTTTATTGCATTTTAAATACACAGTATTGTGTCCAGATGTTGAAGTAGGTCCATCGTGGAAAACAATAGCCAATGTTTTAAAAGTTCTTCCTGAAATTGACACTTGACCTGCCACTAAATTTTCCAATTTCCAATTTTGTTCCATCTGCTCTACATCAGTGTAGCATTAAAATGATATATTGTCCAAATTTTACTATAAATAATGTTGACAACATTTCCGATTTGCACTGAGTACATTCCATATCTTGATTAGACGATTTCACTAATTCATTGTAAGACATTGTTTTGCAACCTGGCATTGTCAAATATATGAATCGTTCAGTGTCTATTTTAGTGGTAGATGAAAATTAACAGCTGTCACATGTATGATCCCATCTGTAAGGTAGTCCAAACAGATTTTCAATTTGTATTCCTTTATCTTCTAATACTGCAAGCATAAACATAAGAAATTCCTGAGCATCTTGCTGAACATTCTGTGTAAATTGTGAAGAACCAGAACATATATCCAAAAGATTACGCAAGCCAGAAGCAGTATGAATTTTCTTTTTTATCAGTTTTCAACTTTTCAAAAACATAATGTAACAAAGAACAGAATCTTTTTCCTTGATTTTCTATAATTGCATGCTGTAGATTTTCTAAAAAAAAAAAACAACGTTCACGATTACATTTGCAAAGCAGTTGATACCTGAACGATTTTCTAACTGAGATCCTACAATATTAGCAACCATGTCCACTTCAATTTTCTTTCCAGCCTCATCATTCTTTTCAGTTCTTTTCTTCTTTGTAACCTCACTAGAATGTTTGTCATATTTTCGTTTTAGACGTATCAAACGTTTTTCATAAGTAGGATATTCACCTAAGTTAGGAGCATGGAGTCTTCTTAACCTATTGTATTATTTTACACAATTTACATCTGCACTAACTTTTTCCTCATCAAAATCAATCAAATACAATCCAGATAATGTTCTTACATGAGACAATGCAACATATGTCATACCCTCTTTAAACACAGACCTTCCAATGTTTACCAAAGCACTGTCAACACTTAAACCTTGAGATTTATAAATAGTCACTGCATATGCTAAACAAACAGGAAACTGTTTTCTACGAACATACACATCTTTTACAAGCAAGAAACGAACACCACAACATCCAATCTGTTTCACCTCTTCAATCTGATCAAATTTAATCTCTAAAAATTCAATTCAATCTCTATTTGGATAACTAAGAAATTCAACAACTTTCCCCATTGCTTCATTTACTAAACCTTTCTCAACATCTAAATTATGCCGTAATATTGCCCGACAGTTTACAGATACATACAAGGTCTTTTCCAAACCAGCAGTCTTAGATATTGATTTTTCAAAAGAGTCTAATTTTAATTGCAATTTCTCTGACAGAAGAATAGTTACTCCTTCATTTTCATTATTGGTTGTTTCTCCAGTTTCAACAGTTCTTCATTGAATGTAGAGCATTCTTTCAGTGTTGGCATAAGGCAAATTATAGACTTCTTTTCTGCAATTGTTTTGTAGATAGTTTCAGGTGCAATATTTTCTTTTAGAAACAAGTTTGTTAGTAGCCAACTTTCTAAAGATTGTTTGCCATCCTTTGTTAAGACTCCAATTCTAATATTTTGGAGAATTTTTCCATAATCTTCGTCATTTGCTTGTTGCGTGTTCTTAATAAGTTATTTATATTCAAAATAAGTCCAAATATTCACATTTCCAATACTTCCCAATGATTTTTTTGTGTCTTCATGGAGAAGGGTGTTAAAAACTGGTTGGCCTTTCACAGGTCTGAGTTGTAGTAGATCACCGAATACAATTACATATTTTCCTCCAAATAAAACATCGTAATTTGTTTTTAAAATCTGCTGCATTCTCAAATGTACAAACGCAAGCATTGCATTTTGAAACCATGCTTACCTAATCAATTAACAGAAGTTTCATTTTCTTTAGTACTCTTGAAACTTCGAAAGAAGCTTCTCCAGATAGCTTGTGATATTCCAACCTATTTTCATGTTCTACTGGTAACAAAAGTAAACGATGTAATGTAATCCCTTTGATATTGTGTGCTGCTAATCCAGTTGGAGCAGTTACAACACACGATAAATGTGAATCCGTTGTTTTCTGTAGATAACTTGACAAACATTTAATCAAGAAACTTTTTCCAGCTTGCCCACTGATGTACATAAAAATAGGTTTAAATGATGTACATTGGCAAACATTCTTTTCATGCAGTTGTCTGTGTTCTATTTGTTGGGTAACTTGGTGATATATTTCTTTCTGTTCAGTTGTTCTTCTAGGTTTTTCAAATCAATATTGTCCTGTTGTGCTGTTGCATCACCGTTTCCACTTCACTCATTGCTATTGCCACTTCATTTTCAAGTATGGCTTCTCCTAGTGGATCTTGACTTTGTGCAGCAGAACTCTGACCTTCTTGAAAACGATCTCTCACTATTTCAGCTGCAATAGTACTTTCTTGATTAATCTCTCCGTTCAAGATTTGGAGATAATTCAGAAAAATTGTACATTCAATGCTATCTTTACGTGCATTGAAAGAATCTTCATAGCAGTCAAAATCTCCAAGTAATTTCATTTCACTCCGCCAAGGTTTGAAGAGTTGCAGAAGAGCTAAATAGAAAAACTCCTTTTTATATGGAGTATCGCAACTTAGGTTCCTGTGATTTATCAAATTTCCTTTGGCATGCTTTACCAAACATCCTTCAGATCCAATTACAGCATATTTTCCTTCATTTATATTTTCCGTAACATTTTTCTTAAAGCTGTAATGTTGCTGTACTTCATATAGACATATCTTTTCCAGGTGTGGACTTCTATTTGGATAGTACGTATCCAACATATTTGCTTTAAGAATAGCTGTATTTTCTGGATCATTCAATGCTAAGTATTAAATGTCTTGTACAGACATCGATTTCGTATCGCTGCAAGAACTAGACTTATCCAGATGATTCCTCTTGACTTTGAATATAAACTTGCAGATGTCAATCGATCTGAACATTCGTAGGATCCAATTTCTCGATGTGGAAGCATCTTCAAGCTGAAGCTGTACAATTTTTTGCTAAGTGTCTTCTCTTGTGAAACAGCATATGAAAGGGAGGTGCACCTCCAGCTTGATATTCGTTTCTCCAAAAGAAATCAATATCTTCACCAATAGGTGGATTCTTTTTTATTACAGATGAAATCATCATAGCTTCAAACCTATGATTAAAATATTTGCACACATTTACAGGATCCAGGGAACACAGTTCTCCAGCTGTCATCAATTCAAAATTCTCTATATTTGAATTTGCTTGTCGTAGAAAATCTAGTAAATCATTTCATGCGTACTCAGCACAACTAAGTGTAACAAACCACGTTGGGGTTCCTAAATTCCTTAACATACATTTCAGTTCCCCATGACGTCGATACCAATATTCATTATTGCCTTGTTGACATGCATCAAATTAATTAACTGTGTTTCTATTTGCTCGTCTCTTTCTTCAACTTTGTCCATGAATTGCTTTGCAGAAACATCCGAAAATTGAATCCCTGTTTTTAATATGTGATTCACTGCATATGAAAGTGCAGAAAAGTCACTTTCAAATAAAAGATTAAACAAATATGGAATACATTGTCTAAATCTTGCATCTTATGAGTACAGTCATAAAGTACGATATTCTGAAGCTAGAATCTGAACAGGTCGTTCATCATATCGTCTACCTTTTCCAGTAGGGAACAGCTGTGGAAAACAACAAGCTTCAAAACGTCCATACAAATTATAGCCTGAAACAGGTGCACAGATTGAATAAGGATAGACTCATATGGATTTAAATCTTTAAGTTCTGGAGGTATAGCTACTAATTGTAGGTCATTATGAACAGCTCTAGCTGGCATTTGGTTCTCTTCTAATTTATTGTAACAATATTTACAAATACATTGTTGACTACCCAACTCAAAACGACCTTCCACAAACAAATAAACAGCAAATTTCTTCCATTTATCATTGTTTTCCTTTTCACTTTTTAAAAACACATCTACATTCCTAGTTTGAATTTTATACTGAGTATGTCAGCAACAAATACAAACTTAGGGGCCTATTACGATGGTGGGCTGACTTTAACTCTATATCATGACAATGTTTTTTTACATCCAACATTGAATTATGCAAAAGAGCTTTATTAATTTCATTTAGACATAATGAAGGGCTTTTCACGTAGTATAATCCTCTATCTTCCGAATTTCTGAATTATGTACTGCTAATATTTTTAAATGATGAAAATGACTTTGACACACTTTCCTAGAAAGACAAGCCAGAGAATGACCTTGCAACCCTGTATTCTTCTCAGTTTGCAAGGATCCAGTCCTTGTAATATCCTAATCTTCTGTTTCACAGTTTTTTTCCCATATTCTCTTAAGAAATGTAGTAATATATGAATAGATTCCTGTTGTATACTACAAATCCAATTTTCCACTTTTTTGTTCATTTTTCTCTTCCTTTTGTCTCACTGTACATCTTTTGTGTCTCTCTCCTTTATTTTCAGAATTTATTAGACTCTTTAAAACTTTTTTTTACAAATTCTTTACTTCTCTTACCAGAAGGCTTTTTCTTTAAGGATCCATGTTGTACTTGATCTAATCGCTCCGTTGCTGTTTTCTTTACATAGGCCTCTTTTCTTTGTTGTCTTTTTGTTTGCTCTTTTCTTGTCATTGTAAATCTGTCTTAATAATTATGCAAAATATCTGTAAAAAAAGAAGTTTTAAAAACAATTTAGTATAATTAAAATAATTATATTGAAATATTCACATGTTTAAATATAAATATATATACAATAATACTACCACAATGATTAAAGCAGTGTAACCTTACTACCTGGGTAATTGGAAGAGTGCATGAGTAGTGTGTAGAAGATTAGAGTGCAGCATGGATAGTACACAGGTGATTGTACAAGTGCATGGTTAGTACCTGGATCATTGCATGAGTACATGGGTACTGCCTGGATGATTACAGTACTGCAAGAAGAGTGCATGGTGAATTTAGAAGTGCTTGGGTATTTTCAGAGTGACTGGATAGCTACATGATACTGGCTGAGTGATTGGAGGTGTGAATGGATAGTGACAGAGCGATGGCTGGAGTGTATAGCTAGTGCTCAGGGGATTGTAACAGTGCATGTATTAGAGCCTGGACCATTGCATGACTACATGGATTCTGACTGGATGATTAGAGTACTCCATGATGAGTGCATGGTGAATTTATAACTCCTTGGGTATTGGTGGAGTGATTAGAAAACTACATGGTGCTGGATGGGTAATGGGGAGTGCATGGGTAGTAACAGGGTGATGACTGCACTGCAAGGCTAGTGTTTAGGGGATTATAGCAGTCTATGATTTAGTGCCTGGTTCATTGAATGAGTACATGCATACTGACTAGGGGCCATATGTATCAACTCATTTTCCCTTAGACACAGAATAGGTAAAACCCTTTGATACATCTGACCCTTGATGATTAGACTAGTGCAAAGAGACTGCATGGTGAATTTATAACTGCTTCGGTATTGGCAGAATGTTTAGATAAATACACGCTGCTGGATGGTTGATTGCAGGAGTGCATGGGGACTGACATTAGAATTCTTGTAGTGTATATATTATTTTTTTTGCAGAGTTTTATATAGCGCGAACTTGACCCGAATCCAATCAGGTATCAGAGCGCTTTACATAGCACCAGTTATGTTACATTAGGACACACATTCATTCTTTGTTAGGCACGGGGAGATTAAATAATTTGCCCAGAATCACAGGATGTTCAGCGTCATTACCGAGACTTGAACCCAGTTTCCCAGGTCCGAGGTCGAGTGCCCTAGCCGTTAGGCCAACTCCTCTCCCCAATAGGTACTACCTGGGTAATTGGAGGTGTGAATTAGTAGTGTGTAGCTGGTTAGAGGTCTGCATGGATAGTGCACAGAGGATTGTAGTGGTGCAGAAATTAGTGCCTGACTCATTGCATAAGTACATGGATAGTGACTGGATGATTACAGTGCTGGAAAGAGAGTGCATGGTGAATTTATAAGTGCTTGAGTCTTCTCGGAGTGCTTGGAAAACTACATATTACTGGATGGGTGATTGGAGGAGTGCATGGGGAATGACAGGGGGTTTGCTGGACTGCATGAGTACTATATGGCTAATTAGAGGAGTGGATCAGTAGTGTGTACCTGTTTAGAGGCCTGCATGGTGAGTGCATAGACGATTGTACACTGCATATGTCAGTGCCTGGTTCATTGCATGAGTACATAAGTAGTGACTGGATGATTACAGTGCTGCAAAGAGAGTACATGCTGAATTTATAAGTGCTTGAGTATTGGCGGAGTGATTGTAAAACTACATGCTGCTCGATGGGTAATTGGAAGAGTGCATGGGGAGTGACAGGGGGATTGCTTTACTGCATGGGTACTACCTGGATAGTTAAAGGAGTGAATCAGTAGTAGTATGTCACTAGTTAGAGGTCTGCATACATGTATAGTGTACAGAGGTTTGTCGCAGTGCATATGTTAGTGCCTGCATCATTGCATGAGTATGTGAGAAGTGACTGGATGATTACAGTACTGCAAACAGAGTGCATGCTGAATTTATAAATGCTTCGCTATTGCAGACTGATTGGATAAGTACATGGTGTGAATAGGTGATTAGAGGAGAGCATTGGGACTGCCAGGGGGATTGCTGGACCGCACTGGTACTACCTGGATAATTGGAGGAGTAAATCAGTGGTATATAGCTGGTTAGAGGTCTGCACGGATAGTGCACAGAGGATTGTTGCAGTGCATATGTCAGTGCCTACGTCATTGCATAAGTACCTAAGTAGTGAATAGATGATTACAGTGCTGCAAACAGAGTGCATGGTGAATTTATGAGTGCTTGGGTATCGGCACAGTGATTCGAAAAGTATATACTGCTGGATGGGTGATTAGAGGAGTGCATGGGGACTGACAGGGGGTTTGCTGAAGTGTATGAGTACTACCTGGATAATTAGATGACTGAATCAGTAGTCTGTAGGTGGTTAGAGGTCTGCATGGATAGTGCACAGATGATTATACCAGTGCATGTGTTAGTGCCTGGGCCATTGCATGAGTACATAGGTAGTGACTGGATTATTACAGTGCTGCAAAGAGAGTGCATGGTGAATTTATAAGTGCTTCGGTATTGGCCGAATGGATAAGTACATGGTGTGAATGGGTGATTGGAGGAGTGCATTGGCATTGACAGAGGGATTGCTGTACTGCATGAGTACTACATAGATAATTGGAGGAGTGAATCAGTAGTATGTAGCTGGTTAGAAGTCTGCATGGATAGTGCACAGAGGATTGTCTCAGTGCATATGTTAGTGCCTTCATCATTGCATAAGTACATAAGTAGTGACAGAATGATTACAGTGTTGCAAAGAGATTACACGGTAAATTTATAACTGCTTGGGTATTGGCCAAGTGATTGAATAAGTAGATGGTGCTGGATGGGTGATTGGAGGAGTGCAAGGATACTGACAGGACGATGGCTGCACTGCAAGAATAGTGCTTAGGGCAGTAGTGACCCGTGGTGGCAGTGCTGTCGGGCGCTGATGTGGGGCGGGGAGCAGCAGGATGGGGTACTAAATTGCAGAATATGGCTGCACAGAGGTAAGTGCAGAAACAAATCCATAAAACAAATTTTGTTGCGCGTGCTGAATTGCCAAATGCGATGCAGCGCGCGCAACAAAATTCATTTTATTTATCTGTTTGTGTACTTACCTCTGTGCACTGTATTCCGCAGTTTGCTACCCCCCATGCTTGCCCTCCCCCGCCCCACATCAGCATTTGCCAGCACTCCCACCACAGGCCACTACTGCATACAAAGTGCCTGAGTGATAATATCTCTACAAACATATCTCACACCTCACTTTTGTGCTGCTGCTTTAGCATTTTACAACTACTTATAATGTTACACCTAGCCAAATATAAAGCAGAAACCGTTCACATGTCTATGCTATAAGTATCACCATATTCCTGAAAACATGCATGGATATATCTATACCTTAACACTATGTACACCTCATAAATTCACAGAACAAACTTCAAATTTAAATCAAACACTACAAATTATGTGGTATATTTTCAACTATACCTCACTAAACTCTTCTAAAAACTAGTCTAATTACGAATACTTTAACTGAACATATACACTACTAACTTGAAAGCAACACCTAAAATTATGCGGTATACTACAAATGTACATATCCACACACTGAAACAAACTACCATAATCAGTATTCCATATTCCAAAATACACACAATACTATACAGAATCTATATCAAACAACATTTAAATAAATTACATGTCAAAGTTCCTGATTTATACTTTACCTTTCAAAACAAAGCCAACACATAATACACTTCACAAAATTGTAACTCACCTTTCAAATTGATTTATAGATTATGAAGTATCAGAAACTCAGAAACGATTTTCTTATGCACACAATCAATATGTATAGCACTTCTCTCAGCAAAGCAAAACCAAAAATGGCAAAGTTTCCCTCTCTATCTCCACACATATTCATGTAAATAACAAATCATTTTGCTTCACAGATTATTTCAAATTCTAAAACACATTTCTATTGGTTACACATATCAACCCTTGCCAAATGACTTCTAAATGAACCCAAACTGCTGTTGTAATTTTATGAAGTCGCGACTCCACCATGCTCCGAAAGCGATGGCACCGCAAATCCATACGGGAGTTCCAAAATATATTACAAATAATTTTACCACTTTTTTTTAATAACACACCACTTCTAAACATACAACTGAATTGAGAAATCTCACTGCAATAACATATTACTTTAATATTTATAACAAATTCACGTTTTAATGCCACAGTTAACTTTCAACCCTACCCTCATTCTGCTTAATACCTGTTTCCATAGTAACAGTTCATGGAACACTCAATTGAACTCACAGGTCACAAGTTCAGCACATTTTTAAGCTCACCGTACAATGTTGCAAATACAAACAGCAGGTGTGGTTGACTTTACTAAATATGAGCCTGTTCTATCTACTGAACCTTTCAAACATTTTTTACTAACCAACGAGAAACATGCTATTTAAAAACAGAAACATGCACCCTATTTTTTACTGTACAATGTTCTTACACAACCAATCATTCCTCTTCTTTTTCAAAAATTGCATCTTATCCACCGTTTTTGATACCTCTCAGTCTAGCAACTGCCTACTTCAGCTACAGATATCTTTTCAGTGCATCCAGACTTTCCTTCAAGATGCTTAGAGTGTGGATTGTGGGACACAGCTATGTTTTCTGGTGTAAAAGGTATGCTGAACACAGAGACAAAGATCTAGCTTTACCAAATGTGAACATTAAATGGACTGGGCAAAGAGGATTAAAGTGGCATCAATTAATGGCTCTTGTTAAACCCTTTTTACATGTCCAAGCCCCTGACCTCATGATTGTGCACTATGGTGACAATGACCTAGGCACATTGACTTCGGTAGGTCCAGAAATGCTAATGAAGGACACCTTTGCCAAATTGATGTTGCTTTTCCCCCAAACTGTCTTTTTATACTCTAACATATGCCAAAGACGGAAATGGAAGTGGTCCAATCAATTATGTCCTCAAATTGAGAAAGCTAGAAAAAATGTCAATAAAGGTGTTTCTGCTTATCTCAGAGACCATAGAAAGGGCTCCATATACAACAACAATCTGCGTGATGGTGTACACTTCATAGATAAGGGAAACTGAGTCCTTCTCAACAGCCTAAGGCTCTGCATCGGCACTTACATGTAGCTACAAAAATCTCCCAATAAAAACAAGGGCTCTTTGTAGAGCCACCCAATAACCCAACATATAACCTAGCTTTACACTTTTTTTTGTTAATTATTTATGCTTGGAGTCCCGCACCCATTGCATTCACACTAGGGTGCCGCACTGAGAGCTAGGATACAGCTCCCCTTGCCCAAAACCAAGAGCAGGTTTTCCTCCTCTCACTTCAAAGAAGCAACCAGGGTTTGCTATGACAGTGTGGGAGACATGCTTCCACCCTCTCATAGCAAACAACAATGTCCCGGGATTGAGCTCCCCAGGACATTGTAAGCGCCGGCCACGGGGAGTGGCAGTCCCCAGGGCCATCAAGGGCTCCATCAGGGGAGCTGCGCGGCCCCCCTCCCTCTATTTTCAAAAGACTGGAGAGGTGGTGTTCCCCCAGACTTCGGACTGCGAAGCCCCCCCTGCATATTTAAATAAAGCCCTGGGGGTGGCAATCCCCGGGGTTTGGGTGGAACTCGGACACGCCCCAAAAATTACAAAACAAGCCCCGGAGAGTTGGCGGTCCCCGCCTAATTTACATAGCCCTGGGAAGGTGGCGGCCCCGGGGCTGTGGAGGCCCCACAGGCCCCTGCAATATAATTCTAGGATAGCCCCCGGAACCTGGCCCACCCAGGGGCTCATTTAAATGAAGTGTCCATTTTTATTTTTAAATAAAAAAATATTTTTGGGCTTGGGGGTCCTTGTGGGACCCCCGTGAGCAGGACCAGGGGTCAGGGTGTTTCTACCCTGCCCCCTTTTCCTCTCTTCTACCGAGTCACAAGATGGCTGAAAACACTTCCTGGTTTGGAGTGTTGGCAGCCAATCACAGTGAATCTCGTGGTCGTAGCAGCCAATCACATTGAAGCGCATGGTTGGGAGGGTGTGCTGCCCCAGATATTGAAACTTTTATTTTTTTAATTTCTCAGCAACTACTGAACGGATTTACACCATTTAAAAAAAAAATCAATTTCTGAATCAAGCACTACCTTTCTGTCAAATTTGGTGTCATTCCATTCGGCAGTTCGGAAATTAACATGGAGAAAACACTTTTTGGGACCCCCTTTTTCTCAGCCCCCGCTTGACGAATCACCCCCAAACTTTAGGAGCTGACATAGATAGAACTTTTTTTTTTAGAATTTCCCGAAGATTCGTCAAACGACGCCAAAGTTATTAGCAAATCAAAAGATGCTTTTCCTATGGAAACTAGGTTCTAACTATAACTACCTACTGGCGACTGACAGTGGGTAACATATATATATAAATATTAACTGGAAAAACCATAGGTTTCAGGGACGTTATAGTTAGTTGGACATTTCACTCCAAAACCATAGAAATTCCCCTGTTATAGTTAGTTGAGCTAACTATAACTCACGGCCCCGCAATGCACTGCTGATGACGTCACATAATACAGCATTCATGACATGGTCAGTGACATCACTGATGACATCACTGATGACATCTCAAATGACATCACTGATGACATCACTGATGACATCTTCCAGTGACTATGTGTTTCTATCAAATGTAAATATGTTTTATATATATATATGCCAAGGTGTATTGAAGAATGAATGGGTGTATAAGAGTCAGGATGGATGATTAAGTAGGTGTGTAACTGACTGTATAAGTGAGTGATTAATTGTGTCTTACTTAATGCATGTGTTAGCGACTGATACAGACATTCACAAACTGTAGGTTGTCAGTTGGTGTGTAAGCGATTGCATGCGTTGGTTTGCAGTAAAATGAGGATCTATATGGCTATTGATTGGTTGTCTGACTATCTGTATGGGTGCCTGAGTATCTGTGCGGATGGGTGGGGGTGTGACTCTGTGCATAGATGTGTGAGTGGATAATTCACTGGGTATATGTGTTCAAGTCTATATCTGTAAAGGGCTGTATGGCTCGGTGACTGTGTGTATGAGTGTATTGGTGAGTGAATAGATGCCTCAGAGGTACATGTGCGAGTAACTGCATATGTGAAAGGCAGTATATATCAGTGTTGGAGTGTATAAATGACTATATGTGAGACTGAGTGATTGTGAGAGTGCCTGTATGGATCAGTGTGTGCTTGTATTAGTTATTGTGTTAGAGTGGATGTGTCAGTATATGTTTAAATAAGTGAGGTGGTATATGCGTAACTGTACAGGTGAGTAAATAAAACTGTGATTGATTATTTCCACTACTGACTACATGTGTGAATAACTCTATCATTGAGAGGCGGTGTGTGAGTGTCTGTATAGATATGTGACTGGATATGATAATGCTGTATTGATGGCTGACTGTATGTATGAGTGACTGTATGGGTGAATGAATAGATGTGTGTGTAGACCTAGGAATTAGTGAGTGGATATGTACTAACTGGTATTGGTGTGTTCATGGTTTTGAAAATTATAGTCTCTATTTTAGAGTGGGTGTATCAACTATTACATTAGGGTCTGATGAGGTGCATCAGATTTTCATGTGGGTGATGTCATCAGTGATATCATTTGAAATGTCATCAGTGATGTCACTGACCATGTCATTAATGATGTAATATGTGACATCATCAGCAGTGCATTGCGGTGGCGAGAGTTATAGTTAGCTCAACTAACTATAAGAGGGGAATTTCCATGGTTTTCTATGAGTGAAATGTCCAACTAACTATAACGTCCCTGAAACCTATGGTTTTTTCATTGAATTTCTAAGGTTTTTTAAATGCTAATTCCTAACTATAACGTCTGTAAAACCTATGGTTTTTTCAGGGAATTTCAAAGGTTTTTAAATGTTAATTTCATATTTTAACATTTATAAAACCTATATTTTTTCTAATTTTTAAAAAATATTTTCAAACTCTATACACCTTTGTACAGGCAGTCGTACTTTCCAGTCTTTTAAAAGCATTTGGCCACAGTCCCAACGCGTTTCGAATTTACCTCTTCTTCCCGGGGCACTGCAGTCACCACGCGCATGTTCCACTTCATCTCCTAATTAAGCGTAATTTTTGCCATGAATTGGACGAATCTGCTGCTTTCTGGGAGATGGAGTTTCAAAATTAGCCCTCTAATGGATGCGCGCTGAAATGAAATGCTGAATTAAGCCCCTCATGGGCCCCAGAGAGCGTGGCTGCCTTCATCCAACACCTGGGCCCCACATAGTGAGCTCCCATAATGCAACACTATTCATTTGAATTGCCAATTCTGGCAGGCGATAGGCGCATTTATAAAAGGAAGGCGGAGCAATCTAAGCGCTGTTGGCTGCATCTCCTGAGAAGAAGAGGCAACTCAAAACGCGTCAGACTGCGGCCTCATGCAAATAATTCTGGTGTCATTGACTGCTTGTACTTTGATTAAAGCTTTGGGGAAGCTCCTCGTTCCCGAGTGCGGTTCATTTGGGGACACACCACGCCGAGCTGATACATATATATATCCACAAAACCTCCAGTAATAAGTGATTGTCAGTCAAGAAATAAACGGGGCCGTGGCCTCAGTAAAGAAACGTGTTTAATCAGCAACTTCTAGGTCCCGACGCGTTTCAGAATTAAACGTCACTCCTTGTTCAGTGATGTCACTGACCATGTCATGAATGATGTAATATGTGACGTCATCAGCAATGCATTGCGGTGGAGCGAGTGATAGTTAGCTGAACTAACTATAACAGCGGAATTTCTCTGGTTTTGTATGAGTGAAATGTCCAACTAACTATAACGTCAATGAAACCTAGTTCTAAGGTTTTTTAAAATGCTAATTTCTAACTATAACGTGCCTGAAACCTATGTTTTTTTCAGTGAATTTCAAAGGTTTTTTAAATGAAATATTCTAACTATAACGTCCCTGAAACCTGTGTTTTTTTATTGAATTTCAAAGGTCTTTCTAATTGCTAATTTGTTGTAAGTTTAATATTTTAAAACTATTCTTTTTTTCTGTAATTTTTGTTGTTGTGATTTTTGGAATTGTAATGTCGTTTAATTAGTTATTTATTTTTCAAAATTATGTAATATCTTTTGTGTTATAAAATATATATATATCTTTTTCCTGAGGTATAAGTGAGGTCGCGCACCCATCCTGTACCCTTATCGGTGGGTGCACTGATTCAAGCCGCCATATTGTTAAAGTCGTGAAGGATGCCTGTTTGGAGTGCGACGGATGCACGGTGTCTGGCCCTGCATAATGTCATATGCTTATCGTTTCGTGTCATGAGCACGTTTAGTATGCGACTGGTGTGCAGTGCCTGGCCACATGTAACGTCATATACGTATGCGATCGTGCCGGTCGTCCCCTGCAAATTGTTTTGATGATTTAAAACTATATATATTTCACCTTAATGTATACATGAGGGCAAGAGATTATCTCAACTATTTATAAAAATAATATATTTTTACTTGTACTAAACTTATGTTATTGTTAAATATGTTTTCACTAATTCGCATCGGGTGTGCTGGTTGCGCGCCGGGTGCGCGACTGCCATTTGATTTTAAAAGTCAGCATTTCATTGGTTCATAAGATTTGCCATTCTAAAAGTTAAAGGATCCCATCCATTTTAGTCATTCTCTCTGCAGCTTCACAGGAGAGACACCTGTTGTGTTTTTGCAGCTAGCCTATACATTTTTGGGGTGTTTTTGGAAAGAGTTCTAAATGCCTTTTTCCAATCCTCAACAAGAACATACTTCTGATGAAGAAGAGAAAGAAGAACCACCTCCGAAAAAGAGACCAGAATCCATCGTCTGGAAATTTTTCACCATCCCAGATGATGAAAAGAAAGTCAATGCAAGGAAGGTCAGTTGTACTCTCTGTCTACGGATTTTGTCTAGAGGTAGTGACAAAAAATACTCTTGTGGCACGTCGAGCATGTACAAGCACCTTCAAACAATCCACCCCAGACATTTTGCATGGGAGCAGATGCGACGTGCACAACAAAATTTGCAACGAGGTCCCAGTCCTGCAGGAACGTGAAGTAGATGATCTTGAGGGCCAGACATACGCTCAGAGTTTGGAAACCTAAAACAGCTATGCATAAAATGCAACACCATCCTATGTTGTGGTGAACAATCTGTGGATGCTGTTTGTTCTGCAGCAAGGAACCATCGCTGCAAAATTTTTTTTTTTTGTTGTAATGATTTTAGAATTCCAAAAGTTAAGACTTTAGACTGTTGCTTCTTTAGGTTTTCCATAGACACCAAAAAAAATTACAAAATTGTTTTAAAAAACACAAAAAAAAAGTTAAAAGAAGAAAAAAAGAGTTCTTTTCAGAATTACATCATCTGGTATAAAACCAGAAATAGCTGCATGTTAATGTTCACATGATTGCTGGAGTATATGTGTTCAGCATGATTGATTCAAAGACTGCATGGGGAGTGCATGGTAATTGTATGAGTGCATGAGTACTGACTACATGATTGTACAAGTGTATCTTTAATCCGTGAGTTATTGCATGAGTGGATGGATAACACATGGGTAATTGCATTAGTATATAAGTGGTTTTTGAGTGATTGAAAGAGTGTGAATGAGTAGTGTCTATGGGATTATATGACTGCATAGATAGTGCACATGTGATTGTAGCTGTGAAGTGTTACTGCCTGGGTCATTGCATGAGTACATGGGTAGTGACTGGATGATTAGAGTACTGCAAAGAGACTGCATGGACAATTTATAATTTCTTTGGTATTAGGGGAGTGATTGCATAAGTACATGGTGCTCGAGGGTGATTGGAGGAGTGCATGGGAAGTGATAGGGGGATTTTTGGACTACAAGGATAGTACTTGGGTAGTTGGAGGAGTGAATCAGTAGTGTGTAGGTGGTTAGACATCTGCATGGCTAGTACACAGTTGATTGTAACAGTGCATGTGTTAGTGCCTGGGCCATTGCATGAGTACATTTGGCGATGCAGGGCGCGCAACAAAATTAGCTTTATGGATTTGTTTGTGTACTTACCTCTGTGCGGCCATATTCTGCAGTTTACTACCCCGACCCTGCCCCTTCCCCACCCCACGTCAGCGCCCAGCAGCACTGATGGGTATTGCACAGGTGATTGTAGCAGTGCATGGGTAGTGCTTGGGTGACTTAATCTTACCTGTTTTGAAGTCGATATAAAACTGATTGAAATATTTTTTCACTTCTTTTTTTTGCAATGTAAATTTAAAATATTTTAAACTTTAGTAGTAGAACCTGTAAATCCTGTTATTAAATGTAATGTTATAGTTTTAGGAACACAATATTATTTTACAATTACATAACATATTCAGTTTGCCTTTTTTGCTGTCTTTACATTCTATTGAATTTCACCATATACAGTGATTTCAATTTTGATCATCAGTTGACAGCGGGCAAAAAAATACAACCAATAAGATTGTTAAAAAAAACAAATCTGTGTTCAAAATATATCTTATTATTTGTAGTGAAAATATCCAAAATATACTCAGTAATTTATATTGATATGTTCTCAGAATTTTGGCATCAAAAATATTAGATATGACTTTGGTAATTCATTAGGCAACCGATATTTGAACTCTAAATGTGTGTCATTGCAAAGTGTCCATCCTTTATTGCATTTTAAATACACAGTATTGTGTCCAGATGTTGAAGTAGGTCCATCGTGGAAAACAATAGCCAATGTTTTAAAAGTTCTTCCTGAAATTGACACTTGACCTGCCACTAAATTTTCCAATTTCCAATTTTGTTCCATCTGCTCTACATCAGTGTAGCATTAAAATGATATATTGTCCAAATTTTACTATAAATAATGTTGACAACATTTCCGATTTGCACTGAGTACATTCCATATCTTGATTAGACGATTTCACTAATTCATTGTAAGACATTGTTTTGCAACCTGGCATTGTCAAATATATGAATCGTTCAGTGTCTATTTTAGTGGTAGATGAAAATTAACAGCTGTCACATGTATGATCCCATCTGTAAGGTAGTCCAAACAGATTTTCAATTTGTATTCCTTTATCTTCTAATACTGCAAGCATAAACATAAGAAATTCCTGAGCATCTTGCTGAACATTCTGTGTAAATTGTGAAGAACCAGAACATATATCCAAAAGATTACGCAAGCCAGAAGCAGTATGAATTTTCTTTTTTATCAGTTTTCAACTTTTCAAAAACATAATGTAACAAAGAACAGAATCTTTTTCCTTGATTTTCTATAATTGCATGCTGTAGATTTTCTAAAAAAAAAAACAACGTTCACGATTACATTTGCAAAGCAGTTGATACCTGAACGATTTTCTAACTGAGATCCTACAATATTAGCAACCATGTCCACTTCAATTTTCTTTCCAGCCTCATCATTCTTTTCAGTTCTTTTCTTCTTTGTAACCTCACTAGAATGTTTGTCATATTTTCGTTTTAGACGTATCAAACGTTTTTCATAAGTAGGATATTCACCTAAGTTAGGAGCATGGAGTCTTCCTAACCTATTGTATTATTTTACACAATTTACATCTGCACTAACTTTTTCCTCATCAAAATCAATCAAATACAATCCAGATAATGTTCTTACATGAGACAATGCAACATATGTCATACCCTCTTTAAACACAGACCTTCCAATGTTTACCAAAGCACTGTCAACACTTAAACCTTGAGATTTATAAATAGTCACTGCATATGCTAAACAAACAGGAAACTGTTTTCTACGAACATACACATCTTTTACAAGCAAGAAACGAACACCACAACATCCAATCTGTTTCACCTCTTCAATCTGATCAAATTTAATCTCTAAAAATTCAATTCAATCTCTATTTGGATAACTAAGAAATTCAACAACTTTCCCCATTGCTTCATTTACTAAACCTTTCTCAACATCTAAATTATGCCGTAATATTGCCCGACAGTTTACAGATACATACAAGGTCTTTTCCAAACCAGCAGTCTTAGATATTGATTTTTCGAAAGAGTCTAATTTTAATTGCAATTTCTCTGACAGAAGAATAGTTACTCCTTCATTTTCATTATTGGTTGTTTCTCCAGTTTCAACAGTTCTTCATTGAATGTAGAGCATTCTTTCAGTGTTGGCATAAGGCAAATTATAGACTTCTTTTCTGCAATTGTTTTGTAGATAGTTTCAGGTGCAATATTTTCTTTTAAAAACAAGTTTGTTAGTAGCCAACTTTCTAAAGATTATTTGCCATCCTTTGTTAAGACACCAATTCTAATATTTTGGAGAATTTTTCCATAATCTTCGTCATTTGCTTGTTGCGTGTTCTTAATAAGTTATTTATATTCAAAATAAGTCAAAATATTCACATTTCCAATACTTCCCAATGATTTATTTGTGTCTTCATGGAGAAGGGTGTTAAAAACTGGTTAGCCTTTCACAGGTCTGAGTTGTAGTAGATCACCGAATACAATTACATATTTTCCTCCAAATAAAACATCGTAATTTGTTTTTAAAATCTGCTGCATTCTCAAATGTACAAACGCAAGCATTGCATTTTGAAACCATGCTTACCTAATCAATTAACAGAAGTTTCATTTTCTTTAGTACTCTTGAAACTTCGAAAGAAGCTTCTCCAGATAGCTTGTGATATTCCAACCTATTTTCATGTTCTACTGGTAACAAAAGTAAACGATGTAATGTAATCCCTTTGATATTGTGTGCTGCTAATCCAGTTGGAGCAGTTACAACACACGATAAATGTGAATCCGTTGTTTTCTGTAGATAACTTGACAAACATTTAATCAAGAAACTTTTTCCAGCTTGCCCACTGATGTACGTAAAAATAGGTTTAAATGATGTACATTGGCAAACATTCTTTTCATGCAGTTGTCTGTGTTCTATTTGTTGGGTAACTTGGTGATATATTTCTTTCTGTTCAGTATTCAGTTGTTCTTCTAGGTTTTTCAAATCAATATTGTCCTGTTGTGCTGTTGCATCACCGTTTCCACTTCACTCATTGCTATTGCCACTTCATTTTCAAGTATGGCTTCTCCTAGTGGATCTTGACTTTGTGCAGCAGAACTCTGACCTTCTTGAAAACGATCTCTCACTATTTCAGCTGCAATAGTACTTTCTTGATTAATCTCTCCGTTCAAGATTTGGAGATAATTCAGAAAAATTGTACATTCAATGCTATCTTTACGTGCATTGAAAGAATCTTCATAGCAGTCAAAATCTCCAAGTAATTCCATTTCACTCCGCCAAGGTTTGAAGAGTTGCAGAAGAGCTAAATAGAAAAACTCCTTTTTATATGGAGTATCGCAACTTAGGTTCCTGTGATTTATCAAATTTCCTTTGGCATGCTTTACCAAACATCCTTCAGATCCAATTACAGCATATTTTCCTTCATTTATATTTTCCGTAACATTTTTCTTAAAGCTGTAATGTTGCTGTACTTCATATAGACATATCTTTTCCAGGTGTGGACTTCTATTTGGATAGTACGTATCCAACATATTTGCTTTAAGAATAGCTGTATTTTCTGGATCATTCAATGCTAAGTATTAAATTTCTTGTACAGACATCGATTTCGTATCGCTGCAAGAACTAGACTTATCCAGATGATTCCTCTTGACTTTGAATATAAACTTGCAGATGTCAATCGATCTGAACATTCGTAGGATCCAATTTCTCGATGTGGAAGCATCTTCAAGCTGAAGCTGTACAATTTTTTGCTAAGTGTCTTCTCTTGTGAAACAGCATATGAAAGGGAGGTGCACCTCCAGCTTGATATTCGTTTCTCCAAAAGAAATCAATATCTTCACCAATAGGTGGATTCTTTTTTATTACAGATGAAATCATCATAGCTTCAAACCTATGATTAAAATATTTGCACACATTTACAGGATCCAGGGAACACAGTTCTCCAGCTGTCATCAATTCAAAATTCTCTATATTTGAATTTGCTTGTCGTAGAAAATCTAGTAAATCATTTCATGCGTACTCAGCACAACTAAGTGTAACAAACCACGTTGGGGTTCCTAAATTCCTTAACATACATTTCAGTTCCCCATGACGTCGATACCAATATTCATTATTGCCTTGTTGACATGCATCAAATTAATTAACTGTGTTTCTATTTGCTCGTCTCTTTCTTCAACTTTGTCCATGAATTGCTTTGCAGAAACATCCGAAAATTGAATCCCTGTTTTTAATATGTGATTCACTGCATATGAAAGTGCAGAAAAGTCACTTTCAAATAAAAGATTAAACAAATATGGAATACATTGTCTAAATCTTGCATCTTATGAGTACAGTCATAAAGTACGATATTCTGAAGCTAGACTCTGAACAGGTCGTTCATCATATCGTCTACCTTTTCCAGTAGGGAACAGCTGTGGAAAACAACGAGCTTCAAAACGTCCATACAAATTATAGCCTGAAACAGGTGCACAGATTGAATAAGGATAGACTCATATGGATTTAAATCTTTAAGTTCTGGAGGTATAGCTACTAATTGTAGGTCATTATGAACAGCTCTAGCTGGCATTTGGTTCTCTTCTAATTTATTGTAACAATATTTACAAATACATTGTTGACTACCCAACTCAAAACGACCTTCCACAAACAAATAAACAGCAAATTTCTTCCATTTATCATTGTTTTCCTTTTCACTTTTTAAAAACACATCTACATTCCTAGTTTGAATTTTATACTGAGTATGTCAGCAACAAATACAAACTTAGGGGCCTATTACGATGGTGGGCTGACTTTAACTCTATATCATGACAATGTTTTTTTACATCCAACATTGAATTATGCAAAAGAGCTTTATTAATTTCATTTAGACATAATGAAGGGCTTTTCACGTAGTATAATCCTCTATCTTCCGAATTTCTGAATTATGTACTGCTAATATTTTTAAATGATGAAAATGACTTTGACACACTTTCCTAGAAAGACAAGCCAGAGAATGACCTTGCAACCCTGTATTCTTCTCAGTTTGCAAGGATCCAGTCCTTGTAATATCCTAATCTTCTGTTTCACAGTTTATTTCCCATCTTCTCTTAAGAAATGTAGTAATATATGAATAGATTCCTGTTGTATACTACAAATCCAATTTTCCACTTTTTTGTTCATTTTTCTCTTCCTTTTGTCTCACTGTACATCTTTTGTGTCTCTCTCCTTTATTTTCAGAATTTATTAGACTCTTTAAAACTTTTTTTTACAAATTCTTTACTTCTCTTACCAGAAGGCTTTTTCTTTAAGGATCCATGTTGTACTTGATCTAATCGCTCCGTTGCTGTTTTCTTTACATAGGCCTCTTTTCTTTGTTGTCTTTTTGTTTGCTCTTTTCTTGTCATTGTAAATCTGTCTTAATAATTATGCAAAATATCTGTAAAAAAAGAAGTTTTAAAAACAATTTAGTATAATTAAAATAATTATATTGAAATATTCACATGTTTAAATATAAATATATATACAATAATACTACCACAATGATTAAAGCAGTGTAACCTTACTACCTGGGTAATTGGAAGAGTGCATGAGTAGTGTGTAGAAGATTAGAGTGCAGCATGGATAGTACACAGGTGATTGTACAAGTGCATGGTTAGTACCTGGATCATTGCATGAGTACATGGGTACTGCCTGGATGATTACAGTACTGCAAGAAGAGTGCATGGTGAATTTAGAAGTGCTTGGGTATTTTCAGAGTGACTGGATAGCTACATGATACTGGCTGAGTGATTGGAGGTGTGAATGGATAGTGACAGAGCGATGGCTGGAGTGTATAGCTAGTGCTCAGGGGATTGTATTAGAGCCTGGACCATTGCATGACTACATGGATTCTGACCGGATGATTAGAGTACTCCATGATGAGTGCATGGTGAATTTATAACTCCTTGGGTATTGGTGGAGTGATTAGAAAACTACATGGTGCTGGATGGGTAATGGGGAGTGCATGGGTAGTAACAGGGTGATGACTGCACTGCAAGGCTAGTGTTTAGGGGATTATAGCAGTCTATGATTTAGTGCCTGGTTCATTGAATGAGTACATGCATACTGACTAGGGGCCATATGTATCAACTCATTTTCCCTTAGACACAGAATGGGTAAAACCCTTTGATACATCTGACCCTTGATGATTAGACTAGTGCAAAGAGACTGCATGGTGAATTTATAACTGCTTCGGTATTGGCAGAATGTTTAGATAAATACACGCTGCTGGATGGTTGATTGCAGGAGTGCATGGGGACTGACATTAGAATTCTTGTAGTGTATATATTATTTTTTTTGCAGAGTTTTATATAGCGCGAACTTGACCCGAATCCAATCAGGTATCAGAGCGCTTTACATAGCACCAGTTACGTTACATTAGGACACACATTCATTCTTTGTTAGGCACGGGGAGATTAAATAATTTGCCCAGAATCACAGGATGTTCAGCGTCATTACCGAGACTTGAACCCAGTTTCCCAGGTCCGAGGTCGAGTGCCCTAGCCGTTAGGCCAACTCCTCTCCCCAATAGGTACTACCTGGGTAATTGGAGGTGTGAATTAGTAGTGTGTAGCTGGTTAGAGGTCTGCATGGATAGTGCACAGAGGATTGTAGTGGTGCAGAAATTAGTACCTGACTCATTGCATAAGTACATGGATAGTGATTGGATGATTACAGTGCTGGAAAGAGAGTGCATGGTGAATTTATAAGTGCTTGAGTCTTCTCGGAGTGCTTGGAAAACTACATATTACTGGATGGGTGATTGGAGGAGTGCATGGGGAATGACAGGGGGTTTGCTGGACTGCATGAGTACTATATGGCTAATTAGAGGAGTGGATCAGTAGTGTGTACCTGTTTAGAGGCCTGCATGGTGAGTGCATAGACGATTGTACACTGCATATGTCAGTGCCTGGTTCATTGCATGAGTACATAAGTAGTGACTGGATGATTACAGTGCTGCAAAGAGAGTACATGCTGAATTTATAAGTGCTTGAGTATTGGCGGAGTGATTGTAAAACTACATGCTGCTCGATGGGTAATTGGAAGAGTGCATGGGGAGTGACAGGGGGATTGCTTTACTGCATGGGTACTACCTGGATAGTTAAAGGAGTGAATCAGTAGTAGTATGTCACTAGTTAGAGGTCTGCATACATGTATAGTGTACAGAGGTTTGTCGCAGTGCATATGTTAGTGCCTGCATCATTGCATGAGTATGTGAGAAGTGACTGGATGATTACAGTACTGCAAACAGAGTGCATGCTGAATTTATAAATGCTTCGCTATTGCAGACTGATTGGATAAGTACATGGTGTGAATAGGTGATTAGAGGAGAGCATTGGGACTGCCAGGGGGATTGCTGGACCGCACTGGTACTACCTGGATAATTGGAGGAGTAAATCAGTGGTATATAGCTGGTTAGAGGTCTGCACGGATAGTGCACAGAGGATTGTTGCAGTGCATATGTCAGTGCCTACGTCATTGCATAAGTACCTAAGTAGTGAATAGATGATTACAGTGCTGCAAACAGAGTGCATGGTGAATTTATGAGTGCTTGGGTATCGGCACAGTGATTCGAAAAGTATATACTGCTGGATGGGTGATTAGAGGAGTGCATGGGGACTGACAGGGGGTTTGCTGAAGTGTATGAGTACTACCTGGATAATTAGATGACTGAATCAGTAGTCTGTAGGTGGTTAGAGGTCTGCATGGATAGTGCACAGATGATTATACCAGTGCATGTGTTAGTGCCTGGGCCATTGCATGAGTACATAGGTAGTGACTGGATTATTACAGTGCTGCAAAGAGAGTGCATGGTGAATTTATAAGTGCTTCGGTATTGGCCGAATGGATAAGTACATGGTGTGAATGGGTGATTGGAGGAGTGCATTGGCATTGACAGAGGGATTGCTGTACTGCATGAGTACTACATAGATAATTGGAGGAGTGAATCAGTAGTATGTAGCTGGTTAGAAGTCTGCATGGATAGTGCACAGAGGATTGTCTCAGTGCATATGTTAGTGCCTTCATCATTGCATAAGTACATAAGTAGTGACAGAATGATTACAGTGTTGCAAAGAGATTACACGGTAAATTTATAACTGCTTGGGTATTGGCCAAGTGATTGAATAAGTAGATGGTGCTGGATGGGTGATTGGAGGAGTGCAAGGATACTGACAGGACGATGGCTGCACTGCAAGAATAGTGCTTAGGGCAGTAGTGACCCGTGGTGGCAGTGCTGTCGGGCGCTGATGTGGGGCGGGGAGCAGCAGGATGGGCTACTAAATTGCAGAATATGGCTGCACAGAGGTAAGTGCAGAAACAAATCCATAAAACAAATTTTGTTGCGCGCGCTGAATTGCCAAATGCGATGCAGCGCGCGCAACAAAATTCATTTTATTTATTTGTTTGTGTACTTACCTCTGTGCACTGTATTCCGCAGTTTGCTACCCCCCATGCTTGCCCTCCCCCGCCCCACATCAGCATTTGCCAGCACTCCCACCACAGGCCACTACTGCATACAAAGTGCCTGAGTGATAATATCTCTACAAACATATCTCACACCTCACTTTTGTGCTGCTGCTTTAGCATTTTACAACTACTTATAATGTTACACCTAGCCAAATATAAAGCAGAAACCGTTCACATGTCTATGCTCTAAGTATCACCATATTCCTGAAAACATGCATGGATATATCTATACCTTAACACTATGTACACCTCATAAATTCACAGAACAAACTTCAAATTTAAATCAAACACTACAAATTATGTGGTATATTTTCAACTATACCTCACTAAACTCTTCTAAAAACTAGTATAATTACGAATACTTTAACTGAACATATACACTACTAACTTGAAAGCAACACCTAAAATTATGCGGTATACTACAAATGTACATATCCACACACTGAAACAAACTACCATAATCAGTATTCCATATTCCAAAATACACACAATACTATACAGAATCTATATCAAACAACATTTAAATAAATTACATGTCAAAGTTCCTGATTTATACTTTACCTTTCAAAACAAAGCCAACACATAATACACTTCACAAAATTGTAACTCACCTTTCAAATTGATTTATAGATTATGAAGTATCAGAAACTCAGAAACGATTTTCTTATGCACACAATCAATATGTATAGCACTTCTCTCAGCAAAGCAAAACCAAAAATGGCAAAGTTTCCCTCTCTATCTCCACACATATTCATGTAAATAACAAATCATTTTGCTTCACAGATTATTTCAAATTCTAAAACACATTTCTATTGGTTACACATATCAACCCTTGCCAAATGACTTCTAAATGAACCCAAACTGCTGTTGTAATTTTATGAAGTCGCGACTCCACCATGCTCCGAAAGCGATGGCACCGCAAATCCATACGGGAGTTCCAAAATATATTACAAATAATTTTACCACTTTTTTTTAATAACACACCACTTCTAAACATACAACTGAATTGAGAAATCTCACTGCAATAACATATTACTTTAATATTTATAACAAATTCACGTTTTAATGCCACAGTTAACTTTCAACCCTACCCTCATTCTGCTTAATACCTGTTTCCATAGTAACAGTTCATGGAACACTCAATTGAACTCACAGGTCACAAGTTCAGCACATTTTTAAGCTCACCGTACAATGTTGCAAATACAAACAGCAGGTGTGGTTGACTTTACTAAATATGAGCCTGTTCTATCTACTGTACCTTTCAAACATTTTTTACTAACCAACGAGAAACATGCTATTTAAAAACAGAAACATGCACCCTATTTTTTACTGTACAATGTTCTTACACAACCAATCATTCCTCTTCTTTTTCAAAAATTGCATCTTATCCACCGTTTTTGATACCTCTCAGTCTAACAACTGCCTACTTCAGCTACAGATATCTTTTCAGTGCATCCAGACTTTCCTTCAAGATGCTTAGAGTGTGGATTGTGGGACACAGCTATGTTTTCTGGTGTAAAAGGTATGCTGAACACAGAGACAAAGATCTAGCTTTACCAAATGTGAACATTAAATGGACTGGGCAAAGAGGATTAAAGTGGCATCAATTAATGGCTCTTGTTAAACCCTTTTTACATGTCCAAGCCCCTGACCTCATGATTGTGCACTATGGTGACAATGACCTAGGCACATTGACTTCGGTAGGTCCAGAAATGCTAATGAAGGACACCTTTGCCAAATTGATGTTGCTTTTCCCCCAAACTGTCTTTTTATACTCTAACATATGCCAAAGACGGAAATGGAAGTGGTCCAATCAATTATGTCCTCAAATTGAGAAAGCTAGAAAAAATGTCAATAAAGGTGTTTCTGCTTATCTCAGAGACCATAGAAAGGGCTCCATATACAACAACAATCTGCGTGATGGTGTACACTTCATAGATAAGGGAAACTGAGTCCTTCTCAACAGCCTAAGGCTCTGCATCGGCACTTACATGTAGCTACAAAAATCTCCCAATAAAAACAAGGGCTCTTTGTAGAGCCACCCAATAACCCAACATATAACCTAGCTTTACACTTTTTTTTGTTAATTATTTATGCTTGGAGTCCCGCACCCATTGCATTCACACTAGGGTGCCGCACTGAGAGCTAGGATACAGCTCCCCTTGCCCAAAACCAAGAGCAGGTTTTCCTCCTCTCACTTCAAAGAAGCAACCAGGGTTTGCTATGACAGTGTGGGAGACATGCTTCCACCCTCTCATAGCAAACAACAATGTCCCGGGATTGAGCTCCCCAGGACATTGTAAGCGCCGGCCACGGGGAGTGGCAGTCCCCAGGGCCATCAAGGGCTCCATCAGGGGAGCTGCGCGGCCCCCCTCCCTCTATTTTCAAAAGACTGGAGAGGTGGTGTTCCCCCAGACTTCGGACTGCGAAGCCCCCCCTGCATATTTAAATAAAGCCCTGGGGGTGGCAATCCCCGGGGTTTGGGTGGAACTCGGACACGCCCCAAAAATTACAAAACAAGCCCCGGAGAGTTGGCGGTCCCCGCCTAATTTACATAGCCCTGGGAAGGTGGCGGCCCCGGGGCTGTGGAGGCCCCACAGGCCCCTGCAATATAATTCTAGGATAGCCCCCGGAACCTGGCCCACCCAGGGGCTCATTTAAATGAAGTGTCCATTTTTATTTTTAAATAAAAAAATATTTTTGGGCTTGGGGGTCCTTGTGGGACCCCCGTGAGCAGGACCAGGGGTCAGGGTGTTTCTACCCTGCCCCCTTTTCCTCTCTTCTACCGAGTAACAAGATGGCTGAAAACACTTCCTGGTTTGGAGTGTTGGCAGCCAATCACAGTGAATCTCGTGGTTGTAGCAGCCAATCACATTGAAGCGCATGGTTGGGAGGGTGTGCTGCCCCAGATATTGAAACTTTTATTTTTTTAATTTCTCAGCAACTACTGAACGGATTTACACCATTTAAAAAAAAATCAATTTCTGAATCAAGCACTACCTTTCTGTCAAATTTGGTGTCATTCCATTCGGCAGTTCGGAAATTAACATGGAGAAAACACTTTTTGGGACCCCCTTTTTCTCAGCCCCCGCTTGACGAATCACCCCCAAACTTTAGGAGCTGACATAGATAGAACTTTTTTTTTTAGAATTTCCCGAAGATTCGTCAAACGACGCCAAAGTTATTAGCAAATCAAAAGATGCTTTTCCTATGGAAACTAGGTTCTAACTATAACTACCTACTGGCGACTGACAGTGGGTAACATATATATATAAATATTAACTGAAAAAACCATAGGTTTCAGGGACGTTATAGTTAGTTGGACATTTCACTCCAAAACCATAGAAATTCCCCTGTTATAGTTAGTTGAGCTAACTATAACTCACGGCCCCGCAATGCACTGCTGATGACGTCACATAATACAGCATTCATGACATGGTCAGTGACATCACTGATGACATCACTGATGACATCTCAAATGACATCACTGATGACATCACTGATGACATCTTCCAGTGACTATGTGTTTCTATCAAATGTAAATATGTTTTATATATATATATATGCCAAGGTGTATTGAAGAATGAATGGGTGTATAAGAGTCAGGATGGATGATTAAGTAGGTGTGTAACTGACTGTATAAGTGAGTGATTAACTGTGTCTTACTTAATGCATGTGTTAGCGACTGATACAGACATTCACAAACTGTAGGTTGTCAGTTGGTGTGTAAGCGATTGCATGCGTTGGTTTGCAGTAAAATGAGGATCTATATGGCTATTGATTGGTTGTGTGACTATCTGTATGGGTGCCTGAGTATCTGTGCGGATGGGTGGGGGGTGTGACTCTGTGCATAGATGTGTGAGTGGATAATTCACTGGGTATATGTGTTCAAGTCTATATCTGTAAAGGGCTGTATGGCTCGGTGACTGTGTGTATGAGTGTATTGGTGAGTGAATAGATGCCTCAGAGGTACATGTGCGAGTAACTGCATATGTGAAAGGCAGTATATATCAGTGTTGGAGTGTATAAATGACTATATGTGAGACTGAGTGATTGTGAGAGTGCCTGTATGGATCAGTGTGTGCTTGTATTAGTTATTGTGTTAGAGTGGATGTGTCAGTATATGTTTAAATAAGTGAGGTGGTATATGCGTAACTGTACAGGTGAGTAAATAAAACTGTGATTGATTATTTCCACTACTGACTACATGTGTGAATAACTCTATCATTGAGAGGCGGTGTGTGAGTGTCTGTATAGATATGTGACTGGATATGATAATGCTGTATTGATGGCTGACTGTATGTATGAGTGACTGTATGGGTGAATGAATAGATGTGTGTGTAGACCTAGGAATTAGTGAGTGGATATGTACTAACTGGTATTGGTGTGTTCATGGTTTTGAAAATTATAGTCTCTATTTTAGAGTGGGTGTATCAACTATTACATTAGGGTCTGATGAGGTGCATCAGATTTTCATGTGGGTGATGTCATCAGTGATATCATTTGAAATGTCATCAGTGATGTCACTGACCATGTCATTAATGATGTAATATGTGACATCATCAGCAGTGCATTGCGGTGGCGAGAGTTATAGTTAGCTCAACTAACTATAAGAGGGGAATTTCCATGGTTTTCTATGAGTGAAATGTCCAACTAACTATAACGTCCCTGAAACCTATGGTTTTTTCATTGAATTTCTAAGGTTTTTTAAATGCTAATTCCTAACTATAACGTCTGTAAAACCTATGGTTTTTTCAGGGAATTTCAAAGGTTTTTAAATGTTAATTTCATATTTTAACATTTATAAAACCTATATTTTTTCTAATTTTTAAAAAATATTTTCAAACTCTATACACCTTTGTTTACTTTAAAAATTATGTAATGTTTTATATCTTCAAAAAAATAATCTATATAACTATATTTTTTTCTGAGAAAACTAGAGTCCCGTACCGGTAGTCTACCAAGGTCCATCAGCACACAAATCCTATCCGCCATATTGAAATGATGCGCATTTCGTATCCGACGAGTTCTTGGCACCACGTCCCGTGTAAGAACATATACGTATGAGGTCGCGTCAGCTGCTACTTTGGTATACAACGGGTACGCAAAACCAAGCTGCGCATTACGTCATGTACGTATGGGGTCGCGCCCGCTGCGCATTACGTATGTGACAACTGCACGCTGCCAGGCCCTGTGTTACTTCATAGACGTATGGTGCCCCGCCGGGTACGCCATTCCCTCATTTTTGTTGTATGTCTCAAAACTATATCTACATAACTTTAAACTGTATATGAAAGCAAGCAATAATCTAAAATATTTTAAACATTTATATATTTCTAACTGTAGTAAACTTATATTATGGTACTATTTTCTCAAAATCGCATCGGGGCGGCCTCCTTGCGTGCTCGCTGTGCGATTCCCATGTGAACTTAAAGAAAAGCATTTGAGTGGTTCATAACATTTCCCATTGTAGCAGTTGGAGGACCCCACACATTTTCGCCATTCTCTCTACAGCGTTTGATGAGAGACCCCTCTTCTACTTACAGAGCTTTTTTGAAAACCTTTTGCTATGCACACATATTTGACAGTGCACACAACATGCAACCATCATCTTCATCAATATTCATGCTCTGTAAAGCAGCATTCCACCTCTGATAGCCATGCATCTAAAAGCTACATAACAGAACTTTTCCCTACTGCCAGAGGTAACATGGTTGTATACGCTGTCCACAGCACAATGTAATGTGGTACGGCCCAGGGGCAGTATCATGCATAGATAATGAACACACGGACACAGATAGATAGTGGAAGTGGGTACGGGCACGTGCGCTCGGCTCCTTTTTATTACCAGTGTCACATATCTAGTGACTTCTGTGCTGGATGCGTGTGCGGTGAGTGTAAACCAGCCCTCAGGGAATGGTTGTTGCTAGCATCAACTACAACAGTAATCATTGGATCACACACAGAGATTAAATAATAAAAGGGTCAATAGTTTGTGCTGCAGTAAGGTAGGGACAGTAGATGTAAAATAATACAGAAAAGATTCCATCGTAAAAGAAACATAACTTGTGGTATACTGAGATACAGGCAGTAGATCTGAAATAATACACAAAAAGATTGTATCATAAAGGGTCCAGCAGTTCTAGTGCACTCAGATAGCCACATCAAAAGCATTCAGCATGTGCACAGCCAGCGATGAAGCGTGCTGCGAGCGTGCTATACTAGCAGCAATGTCTGTTGCCATCAGCACTGCATCATCTGCAATAGCGACTCAATCTCAATTGTGAACTCTGCTCTCTGCAGTGTAGGCCAGAGAGAGTGGTCAGCAAAGACCCACAGCTACGCAAGGTGGAATTGAGCTACACAGTTTGTCGTACGCGAAGCAAGAAAAAGCGTGTGCGGAGCCTGCGATAACATGAATGCATGGTTCGGACAGAGCACACTGCAGCAATGTCTTTTCCTACAGGATTGTGTCATCTACAATACCGACACGATCTGAATTGTGAACACTGCTATCTGCAGTGTAAATTGAAGGCATTAGTCACACAGACATCCATTAATACTTGTTCTCACTTCCTCTTCCCAAAATACAACATAAATTACAGAAAACTCTGCAATAAATAAATCAAAACAATTCGAATTGCGATTTCTACTGTCCACAGAGTAGACTATTCAGTGTTCCTTTGAACTTGCAAGGTGAATTTCACCATTGTACTAAACATATAACTCATCTAAAAAGAATTCTTCAAGCAAATATACTAAAATAATATTCTGTATATTTCAAAACGTTGTAGTTAGTTGCCTACTGAATTCTGTAATTAAACAATCACAACTTGATCTGAATTTGTGGGCCCTGCTGTCCGCAGTGTAAGCCAGAGGCTGTAGTCATTAATACCTCACAGCCACGTGCCGTTGGATTCGGATGCACGGAGTTGGCTGCACCTGGTCGGTGGGTGTACACAGAAATCATCAGAGACTTTAACTTCTGATATCCTCAATGTTAGAATCCGGGTTCTCTGGTTGGCACAGGTAGGTACTTGTGACAAGCAGGGAACCTTTCCTCTAGTCAGGGTAAGGGGTTACACTCCTAAAATAACCCCTGCTCACCCTCTAGCAGACAAGGCTTATCTCAGAGCGCTATAGGTTAAGCATTTGTGAACACATACAGTAACCAAGTGACAATGCTACAAATGGACACCACACAGGTTTTTATATTAAAAATAAGGATTGTTTATACAGAGTTACCACAAGACCATTAAACGACAAAAATACACAATACTGTTACTTTAGATGGTAGAAGTTTGCTTAGTTCTCTTAAGTTCTTAAATGCGACACTTTAAGTCAATGTACCTTAGATGCGACACGCAGGGCAACGAAAGTATTGCAACGATGCTGATGCGATGAAGTTTTTGGTTCAAAGAAATAAAGACGTGAAGATCTTCCAGATGCGTTATGCTTCTCCGATGTTGCGAGAAGACTTGACTCGATGCGTCACCCCTTTACGCGATGCGACGACAGAGGCCTTGGCAGCGGCACTCTTCTCTGACGTTTGCGAGACGCTTCCGCTCGATGCGATGCTGCAGCGGCGTCTCCCCTTTACGCGATGCGACGACAGCAGCTCACACGACGGCACGCTTCTCCTTCTCGAGTCACGCTTCCAGCTCCTTGCGACACGCAGTCCCTCAGAAGGCCCAACAACAGCAGCAGGCACTTCCAAAAGACTCTGGGGAGCTGGGGGTGAAGTCCACTGGTCCTGGGACTTCGTTCAGGGGGCAAGCTCAGCACAAGCCCTTGGAGATCTTTTAAGCACAAGTTGAAATAAAGTCTTTGTAGTCTTTTCTCCTCTCCTTACAGCAGCAAGGCAACCACTGCAGGCCAATCCCCCAGGTCAGGGACAGTACTCCTCCTTACAGCTTTCCCAGTTCCTTCTCCTCAGGCAGAGGTTCTTCTTGTCAAGAAGGATCTAATTTCTTGGGAGCAGGGTCCCAATACTTATACCCCTAATTCCTTTGTTCCTCTGGGGTAGAGGGGCCTTTGCCCAGTCCAAACCAGTTCTTGAGCACTTTGTTGATATGACTCTGCCTTTCTATTCAGGGTGCAGGGCAGAGACATCAGCCGCTCCACAGGAGGTGGAGCCAGCATTGTGGTGGCAGAGCACAGCCCTATTCAGAGTCCAGGTGCACTCCTCCCACCCATCTGGATGTCAATCTCTTTATTCACCACCAGGCTACCTAGCCCTGCCCCTCTGGGTTTCCCCAGCCCTGTCACTCACACAAACCAGACAGGCAGATACACATCATAGCAGAGGCGGGCTGAAATGGTTAGGCAAGCAAATACCAACTTTCTAAAAGTGGTATTTGCAAACACAGAATATTAAAATAAACGTTACTAAAAGATGTATTTTATTATTCTGAGTTCAGGCATACTAAACTCGATTTTCTACCATGTTCCCTGGGTCTGTTAGGATCATAGGATGTAACAATTCTAACAGCCCATTCTGGCCTATGGGAACAGGTAGCCTTGCAACAGTGAAAAACGTAAATGGCTGTAATTCACTATTAGGACATGCCACACACATCAGGGCTTGTCCTACCTTATGCTTACAATGCACCCTGCCCTTGGGCCTACCATAGGGCTGACTAATATGAAGTTAAGGGAAGGTTTAGGGACTGGGAAGTGGGTGCAGTTTCCCAGTCAGCATGACAGTACCAGACTGCACGCAGGTTCTGCAATGGCAGACCTTAGACACATTTTACTAGGCCACTTCTGTGGGTGGCACAACCAGTGCTGCAAACCCACCAGCAGCATTTGTATTTACAAGCCCTGGGCACTCCTGGTGCACATTACTGGGGTCTGACAGTAAACCAAATAAGCCAATCATGGAATCCAACCAACATATACATTTTAAATATGGAGCACTTGCACTGTGGCACTGGTTGGCAGTGGCACAGTGCTCTGAGCAGCCAACACCAGCAAAACACATGAGGCACAGCGACAGAAAGTGGAAGGGAGACACACGCCAAGGTGCCAGGTCTAACACTCAATCATATAAACAAGACCCCGTTTCACTGTTTGGACCTTCTGTACCGCGGTGTAGTCTTCCGACTACAGTCAACCAAGCCCAATAATCATGTGCAGCAGTTAACTACAGAAGCACAGACACTGACTGATGCACCTCAACGGAAACAGTTCTTTGAAAAGCAAGCAGCAGTTAATATCGGACACCGTCCATTGTGGGATCAGGACACAGTTCCACTGTTAGGAACTGGAGTTGATTGCACCTGTTCGAAGGGAGTACCTTCATCTCCACTCTGAGATGCAGTTCTAACATAGTTCATTGTGGGATCAAGACACCGTTCCACTGTTGGGACCTAAAGTTGGTAGCACCTGGTCGAAGGGAGTACCTTTATCTCCACTCTCAGTTGCAGTTCTTACATCGTCCATTGTGGGATCAAGACCCCGTTTCACTGTTCGGACCTGTTGTTCCACGGTGTACTCCAGCCACTACAGTCAGCCAAGCCAAATAATCATGCGCAACAATTAGCTACGGAAGCACAGAGTCTGACGCACCTCAACGGAGGGAGTTCTCTGAAAACTCAGCAGCAAGTAATATCAGACATCGTCCATTCTGGGATCAAGACACCGCTCCACTGTTGGGACCTAGAGTTGCTTGCACCTCGTTGAAGGGAGTACCTTCATCTCCACTCTCAGGTCCATTTTTAACATTGTCCATTGTCGGATCAAGACACCGTTCCACTGTTGTGACCTAGAGTTGGTTACACCTGGTCGAAGGGACGACCTTCATCTGCACTCTGAGATGCAGTTCTAACATAGTCCATTGTGGGATCAAGACCCCGTTTCACTGTTCGGACCTGCGCGGTGTACTCCAGCCACTGCAGTCAGCCAAGCCCAATAATCATGTGCAGCAATTACCTATGGAAGCACAGAGTCTGATGCATGTGAACAGAAGGAGTTCTTTGAAAACCCACTAGCAAGTAATATCGGACATCGTCCATTCTGGAATCAATACACCGTTCCACTATTGTGACCTACAGTTGGTTGCATCTGCTCCAAAAGAGTATCTTCATCTCCAATCTCAGATGCAGTTTTAACATTGTCCATTGTGGGATCAAGACACCGTTCCACTGTTGGTACCTGTTCGACTACTGTGTTAGTAGTAAACAGAGCACTCCACGTTGCTGGGCCTCCAACTGAACGCTGTGTGCCTGTGTCACGGTAGCCAGCGTTGATCTGAGGAACCTTCCGACCTCGCAGCCCTCGCCCCAGGAGCTTCCGCCGGCCCTCTTTCACATAATGCGGTAGCGAAAAGGTGAACTGAGGGGCATATGTGCATCGCAGCGGCCACAACGGTTTCTGGGTACCAGCAGGCTGAGAGCATCATTCATGCAGCCACCTTCACTCACGAGGTCATCCTCGTGGCGGTGTAAGCTGAGCAGACCTGGCAGACACGTTCGCCCTTCCGGAAGAGAACCACACCCAGAGAAACGTGCCTTTTATTCATACCCCTATGCTAGCTTTGCGTATGCCGAGCCAGCCCACTACGCTAAAGATTTGGGGGGAAGGGCACGTACGCGCTATGTTTTCGAAATCTTCCCTACTGACTGTACTATTATGGTTCCGTCCGCTATCTACTTCACTCAATAGACCATCAGTGTATGTTCACATGTACATGTGTGTGCTCTGCATACTCAAGTCTGTCCGGCACATCCCCTCAACACTTTGCGTTGTATACTTTTATAATCGAGAATCACCTGCCACCTTCGCACATACTTTGCTCCCATCTCTCCGCGCATTCTGCATTGTGTGAAAGAGGTGCAATGCCATGTTTGGTTTGTGTACATGGCTAGCCAAGGTTCGTAGTACGTAGTGTTGTTATGTGTGATAGGAGCACATGTTGTTTGTCATGTTGTATGCGATTATATAAGGTAGCACGTTTATTCACGAGCAGTGGTTTCTCCCATTTGCATATCGCTGTCTTAAAGAGCATACAGAAGTTTTTCTCACAGGTGCAAACTGTGACCACAATGGCAGTCATTCATTACTATGCAAGAATTGCCATCTTCACGACATTTCTAAGCTTACAGCCCCCAATCTTGCCTGCTTTCTTGAAAGCACACCAACTCCCACAATCACACCAACATTCACACAGCTTTCTAACGGCAGTTATCTGCTTCTCAATAACATGCACTTCTAAGGAATGTGAGGTGGCATACCGTATGTCCTTACTGTTTCAAACCGAGTAACTTCCTGTAGCAATGTCTACTCCCACCCACACAAACTCCCAAACTTCAACTTGGCCTTGAATCCCTACTTTGCAAACAGATTTCATTAAACGAACCAAACTAAAACTCTTTTCTTCACGACAGATGTGTCCCTCACTGTTCCTGCAGATAGCACGAACTTCCAGTAAAATATACTCCCTTTTAAATTTGAACCTCCCATTACACTTTGTGAATTGTTACCCATTTTTCAACACATCTCACACTCAAGGTCTGGCACACTTTTCTAATACTGTCTCCTCCAGCCTTCTCACAGCCTTTCAAACGGTTTTTCCTATAATACCACACTTCATTTATTCGATCATCTCTGGAATAACAGGAACAGTGCCCAAAATTCTCGCTCTCTTTGCGGCCATCCTACTACTATTTTTGCTTGTAAAAAACGACTGCGATCCCTGTGGTAAAAAGCATCTCCGACAGAATACGCCTCTACGCACAGCTACATCAATACCGTGGAAAAAATGGAGCAACTTTTCGGCTGCCTGCCTCTATGTATTATCGGAGCCGGCTACAACATGACATTTATTTACACATATACTATCTACGTGCAAACATCTTTCTATTGTAAAACTTGCCCATTCGACTGGCGAATGGATGTATGCCTTGCCAACATCCCAACAATCGTTCCCGATATCCAGCAGGTAATTGAGTCTCTTGAAATCCATGACAGTAGAGCAATGGCGGATGCAACGCAAAAAGTATCGTGGCGGAATGGGATTTCTGCGCAGCCGCGAAAGATCTACTGCAACATACGACCTTTGACAACATCGCAGATTGCCTGCCAATTCAAATTGCCGCTCCAACATTCAAGGAACATTACTGTCCCTTCGAAGATATGAATTGGATCGCTTCACTTTTCTCACACAATGGCAACAATGACCTCTTGGAACATTACGCGTCTCAAGCCGCTGAAGAACTTCTGGACTTCAATCTCCAAGACTTGTAAGAAATTCACGTTCTTCTTGGATTGATTTTTACCAACTTTTTTCAGTTTTTCCTTTCAATTTTTTTAATACACTTCAATTAAACTATTTTCGTATAATAACTTTCTAATTATGCTCAGGCATTTGAACTCTGTTTTCATTATTGCCCCCTATGTCTCCAGTCTAACAAGGTATGGGTGATGTATGGCCTATCAAAATATGCTATTTTACTTCCTAAATTAGCCTAAACCCGAAATCCATTTTGAAACCATCTCTATTCTTTGTGCACACGTCTCTCTGCCTGCCTGTTATCCATGAAACCCTTTCACACAAATTTACTCATCCTCAGCCTCTACTCACGAGCTGGCGATCAACATCAAAAAACACTACATTGTTTAGGAATTGGTTGGCACAGTGTGCTAATCGTATCCTACCTTTATTTACATTATAGAATTGAGTCATTCATGTCTAATAGCTATTGTTTATGTCACATGGAACTGTTACATGTAATGTGGAATTCACTAATGCAGCAGCTTCAGATTTGAATATAACAGAATCGTTTGGAGTTTGCCTCAGCTCAGTGCCTTAGCTCTTTGCACAAGATTTTTTTTTGAAAGAGCTGAAGACAATAATGTATGGTTTGACGAGAAGGGTACCTAATGTGCTTCTCAGAAGCACAATTTTGTGTTCCTCCTCAAATTTCTGATGTGACTAGAACTATTACCAATTCTGACACGCACCAGATTGAATCTACCGTACAAGAGATTGCTGACTGTTGATAATTTTGTGTTACAACAAAGGAGTACCAGGGCACCGAAGAAGTTTAATGATTACACTTTGCAATTTTTTGTTTTGTTTATTTTCTTAAAGGATACATGTGCTAATCGTATCCTATCTTTATTTTCATTATAGAATTTCGAGTCATTCAAGTGTAATAGGTATTGTTTGTGTCACATGGAACTGTAACATGTAATGTGGAATTCACTGATGCAGGAGCTTACGTTTGAATACAGCAGAACCGGTTGGAATTTGCCTCAACCGAATGCCTTACCTCTTGCATCAGTGGATCCATTTATGGCACTTAAATAAAGACACTCTTTATATAACTTTTTTCAGTTTTTCCTTTCAATTTTTTTAATACACTTCAATTAAACTATTTTCGTATAATAACTTTCTAATTATGCTCAGGCATTTGAACTCTGTTTTCATTATTGCCCCCTATGTCTCCAGTCTAACAAGGTATGGGTGATGTATGGCCTATCAAAATATGCTATTTTACTTCCTAAATTAGCCTAAACCCGAAATCCATTTTGAAACCATCTCTATTCTTTGTGCACACGTCTCTCTGCCTGCCTGTTATCCATGAAACCCTTTCACACAAATTTACTCATCCTCAGCCTCTACTCACGAGCTGGCGATCAACATCAAAAAACACTACATTGTTTAGGAATTGGTTGGCACAGTGTGCTAATCGTATCCTACCTTTATTTACATTATAGAATTGAGTCATTCATGTCTAATAGCTATTGTTTATGTCACATGGAACTGTTACATGTAATGTGGAATTCACTAATGCAGCAGCTTCAGATTTGAATATAACAGAATCGTTTGGAGTTTGCCTCAGCTCAGTGCCTTAGCTCTTTGCACAAGATTTTTTTTTGAAAGAGCTGAAGACAATAATGTATGGTTTGACGAGAAGGGTACCTAATGTGCTTCTCAGAAGCACAATTTTGTGTTCCTCCTCAAATTTCTGATGTGACTAGAACTATTACCAATTCTGACACGCACCAGATTGAATCTACCGTACAAGAGATTGCTGACTGTTGATAATTTTGTGTTACAACAAAGGAGTACCAGGGCACCGAAGAAGTTTAATGATTACACTTTGCAATTTTTTGTTTTGTTTATTTTCTTAAAGGATACATGTGCTAATCGTATCCTATCTTTATTTTCATTATAGAATTTCGAGTCATTCAAGTGTAATAGGTATTGTTTGTGTCACATGGAACTGTAACATGTAATGTGGAATTCACTGATGCAGGAGCTTACGTTTGAATACAGCAGAACCGGTTGGAATTTGCCTCAACCGAATGCCTTACCTCTTGCATCAGTGGATCCATTTATGGCACTTAAATAAAGACACTCTTTATATAACTTTCAGACTCCATCGCTTTATTACAGACAGCCACTTTCTTAGACACACCTGATTTCACCATTTCTCTTCTGTGGCATCCCAACATTCTGCATTATCTTCTTATTACACTCACCCACTTTCTTAGACACACCTGATTTCACCATTGCTCTTCTGTGGCATTGCAACATTCTGCATTATATTTTTCACTATTATTTCTTTATTCCTGCTTCCCAAAACACTGCATTCGAGTCTTCAGAAAGTAGAGGTGAGTAGTTCTCTTCTGACTCCCTGTATCGTATAAACACATACTAACACTACTTACACAGATATGCTACAGCGGCCAGGATCCTACAATGCCAACACACATCACTTTACAGTAATCAGCTCACGGCTTACGCTTACGGTTTGATCCCCGAGTCTTCAGACCTGTACCAGTGAGTAGTTTGCTTCCCACTCCCGCTATACTCTAAACGCATACCAACACCACCTGCACAGCTATCCTACAATGGCCAGTATGCTACAGCATCCAGACCACATCAGTTTACACCACTCAGCTCACGGTTTACGCCCACACTTTCATCCCCGAGTGTACCGGCACCTCACCTCAGCACCATCTCACTCTCTGCAAAACAGCACTTTCACACCGGTAGGACTAAATACTTCGCTTCACACTCCCTGTATAGCACACCCTAAACACCCCACAGATGTTACAGTGCTCCTACCCTCCACTTTCCTACTTTTTTCGCCCTTTTTCCCCCTTACTAGTTTCAACAGAATCACAAAATGGCGGCCAACACTTCATAGTTGCAACCGCTCGCACCGCTCACAGCCAATAGACATCAAGCTTGTGCTCGTAACGCCTCAGCCAATCAGATGGCAGAATTCCCAAATATCAATATCTGTAAATTTCAATATTTCTCAAAACCTACTGAATGGATTTGCACCAAATAAACAAAAGCTTGCTTTCTAGACCAAGACCCTTCTACCTGCCAAATTTGGGGTAATTCCGTTCACCCGTTCGACCTGTAGCCTTGTCTAAAGTTTCCTATGGAAATTAACATGGAGAAAACATGTTTAGGGACCCCCTTCTTTCTTGCCACCCCCCTTGACGAATCACCTCCAAACTCCACATAGGAGCTGATATGAACAAAGAATTAGTTTGGAAAATTTCATGAAGATTCATCAAACGACGCCAAAGTTACTATGCAAACTTGGTCCTAACTATAACTACCTACTGGCGACTGCCAGTAGTTAATAGATATCTATATATATATATATTCACTTAAAAAACCATAGGTTTCACACATGTTATAGTTAGGTGGACATTTCACTCGTAAAAAAACCAATGAAATTCCCCCGTTATAGTTAGTTCAGATAACTGTAACTCGCGCGACCGCAATCCACTGCTGATGACGCCACATATTACATCACTCATGACATGGTCAGTGGCATCACTCATGACATCACTGATGACATCATCCTTTTGATAGAGTGGCGGTCGCGCGAGTTATAGTTATCTGAACTAACTATAACAGGGGAATTTCATTGGTTTTTTACGAGTGAAATGTCCACCGAATTACGCTCGCGCACGTTAGGGTGCGCGCACCGTGCGCGGCTATAGATATTTATGTACTTTAACTGCAATTTTCTCAGGAACTACTGAACAGGTTGACTCCATATATGCAAAAGACACATCCGTTACCTGAGGACTACCTCTTTGCCAAATTTCAAGTAATTCTGTTCAGCCGTTCGGGCTGTACCTTCGACTAAAGGTCCTATGGGAAAATGCATAGGGAAAACGTGTTTTGGGACCCCCCTTTTTTCTCGGCCCCCGCTTGACGAATCCCCCGAGACTTTCAGGGTAGGAGCTGAGCGGAGCGCCCCATTAGTTTTGAAAATTTTGCGAGGATTCGTCAACCGGCGCCAAAGTTATTCAAAATAGAATTTTGAGATTTCCCATTGAAACACGGTCCTAACTATAACTATCTACTGGTGACCGCCAGTAGATAATACATATATATTTATATATATATATATATATATATATATATATATATATATATATATATATATATATATATATATATATATATATATATATATATATATATATATATATATATATATATATATATACATATATTTAATTTTCTTTTTATTGAACAAGTATGCAGTGCACCATTACGAACATCTATATACTTTATACTTGATAATTTGATATATTTAACAGATCACAGTACATTTCGGCCGGGCACCCCCTGTGATTCCCCTTATTGTGAACCCCCTGAGTATTTATCCAGTGTCCGCCCTGTTTCCCACACTCACCATATCCTCTCCCATTTTGCTGGGCACCCTCTACTTAGGTAGATCTTTTTTGTGCCACTTGGCACCAATCTAGGTCAGTTCTCCAATCCTTAACTCTCGGAGGATCTACCTTACCCAAATTCCTAGCAATATTTGTTTTGGCCACTGCTGCCGCTAGCCTCAGCCATGTTGTGGTGTGTACGGGCCATCTAATTTCGAAAGTCACTCCCAGTAAGTGCCATCTTGCATCTGTTGGGACCTGCTGCCCACCACCCTCGCCATTGTCCGAGTTACTCCTGCCCAATAGCGCTGTATCAGGGGCAAGCCACACTATGTGAAAGAAGGAACCCTTCTCACCATACCCCCTTAGTTAGTGGTCAGAGTCGACTAGACCCAGTCTATATTCTAATGTTCTAGGATGGTAGGACCTATGCAGGATAAGAAATTGCACCAGCCTGAACCGTGATCTAATGGCAATCTTTCTAGGCTTTGGATGGCTTCCCTCCAGTCGTCTTCCACCAGAAGCCCTATATCTGATTCTCTCATGCTTCCCTCAGGAAGATCAAAGGGTCCACGGAGTTGTTCATAATCTTCCGGTAGGTATGTGAATTACCCTCTTTGTTGCATTTCCTCAAGGCATGTCTTAACTGGAAATAGCAGAGCCTCTCCGTCTCTGCTAATGGCAATTCTGCCTGCAGAGCCTCTAATGTAATCATTGAGCCCCTCTTCCCTATGAGGCCCATTTCTGGAATCCCTGTAATTTCCCAACCTCACCCAGTATATCACTGTCCCATAGCGGGGTCTGTTCCGTCAGCCTTCCACCCTAATTTCCCAGTAGCCGCCCACCAGGCATGCACCACTGTCTGCGTATGTGGTGGATATGATTTCCTGGCCTTCTTACAGTATAGGGCCCTGACATAATTCCCATTGCCCATGGCGTGTCTGTCTACCTGATAGGCTGGCTCCATCATTGGTGCGAAGGCCCAGTCATTAACATTTATTAATTGGGATGCTAAGTAGTAACTTTGAATGTCAGGGATCACCAACCCACCCTCATAAACCCCGTGTTGTAGTTTTCTCCGAGCAATACACAGACTCCATCCGTCCCACAGCAGGTTTCGGATCTCACCGTCAATTGCTTTAAATGTTGACTCAGGAATCTGATAAGGCATATTTTATAGTACGTATAAGAGGTGGTGGAGTGCCATCATCTTGAACAGCACTGCCCGGGCCATCAATGAAATCAGAAGTCGTCGCCAACGGACGACGTCTTTGCGCAGTCTTTCCATCTGTGGGCTTAAATTCAGCTTCAAGAAATCTGTATCTGATTTGGAAATATTTATCCCTAAATATTTAAATACATCGTTGTACTTCAGCACTACACATGCCGATGTAAGTGTTGGTTGTTGGGGTGTCAGAGGGAATAGAAACCGCACCTAGAATTGACCCGACATACGGTAGCAATTTAACGCACAACTCTGCATTTTTGAGAGGCAATGGATTGAAACGCAGTTTAAATAATGTTACCATGAGTCGTGGGGCATGCACAAAAAACAAAGACAGAATAAAAGACAGCATATGCCATGTATGTTGAAAGCTTGGGTGTTAGATGTATAATAAATACGGCGTTAAGAGTTCCCAAATGAAGAAGGTGGTGTATAACTAATACTGTTTATTTAATACAGTGTTTGACTACAGGACATCACCCTAACACATGAGAGCTGCATGATGCTAGTAGGCATCAACCAGTAGGTGAGAAACACTATGACTCTTCTTTATTAAGCAATATTGTCGAAAAAATCTTTCACTTTTAAAGAAATTAGGTTATTAAACACACCATGTTTTGAGGTGTCCTAGGAAGCACTGTATATCACAGCATTTTGAGAACCCGAATTAATGAGTCTATAACATCACGTTTAGCAATTTGCTTGGGACAATATAGACTGCTGTGAATGGTGTGTTATACAATGAAATGGTTACGGTATTTATACCTAAAGACAAAAAAAAATTATAGTGATCACGTAGTGTGGTGACTAGATTTCAGCGAACTGGCATTTCTGATGGATTGAGTAGATAAGTCCACCAAGCCCTAAATAGTGAGCACGTAGTCAGGTGGTGCACCGACACTCCAACTTTATTTTAGCAAATAAGAGCACGATATAGGCACAATAGCATTAGAGACTTACAAATGTACATAAAGTATAGATGTTTTATTGTCTCTCTGAATTTTCTATAGAAAATCTACTGGAGTTGGAGAACAAATACGCACAGGTGAGTGCCTTAGGCCTCATGTTTGGGTTGCATGTAGCACATGCACTGATACACGGCAGGGACCTTAAAGATAAGGAACAGAAATATATCACCCTGACGAAGGCCCTCAGACCCGACCGGGCTACCTACATGGGCCGAAACATGTTGGCACACAGTTGAGGGTACATTTGAATGAAATTACGTTCAAAATAACCCCAATATAAAGTTTTTAATGATACCAAGAGTACCCTAGAATAAAGGACTAAATTGGGGTATACTCGTAGGTATTTTTAATTCAAATCTGGTTCCCTGCTTAACCAGTTACTCATTTATCTAAGCACTCCCATTACATCTTTGGTTGAGTCCGCCCAGAGGGTACCATCTACTCTGGGTGTGGAGTATTTGCCTATGATGAAGCATGTCACTATTATGTGAGTGAGGCTTTTACTTCAATATCTTTGATATTCCACCTGACGAGTAGGTATTGGAATAACACTCCATTACATCTGAAGATCGTGTGGTTCTATCTTTCTAACAACAGTTGCTGATTGTGAAAAAAAGTTTATTTGGGAGAACGCAACTATGTTGTTTATTCTCTCACTCTCTGTGTGTGAAAAACGTGTCAGAGGGAATACCAGTGATTTATCCCAGTTTATCTGATAGCCTGAATGATTGCCAAATGATTGTAATATATGCATCAGTATGTGAATTGTCTGGCATGGCCTACAAGCCTAGAGCAGCACGTCGTCCACATATAGAGAAATTTGTTCTTCCCAGCCTCCACCCATGTCGATCCCATAACCAGAGGGTCATTACGTACCCACGCAGCGAGTGGCTCCATTGCCATTGCAAACATCAATGGAGAAAGTGGGCATCCTTGCTGTGTTCCCCTATGTATCTTAAAAAGCCTGGACACCGTCCCATTTACTCGTACTCGTGCCAGTGGATCGCTGTATAAGGGAGCTACCCATGCCCAAAAGCGCGGCCCAAACCCTAGTCTGGTAATGACCTCAAATAGGTACGACCATTCAATACTATTGAATGCCATTCGTGCATCTAATGCCAATACCGCTACTGCCTCGCCTTGTCTTAATGTCACTTCATGCATTATTCTAAAGTGTCTCCTAAGGTTCAGCCTTTGGTGTGGTGTACAACAGGACTAGTCTGGATGAGTTATTGCCAAAATTACTGGTAATACTCTATTTGCCAAGGATTTAGCCAATACTTTTGCCTCAAAGCCTGTATGAGCTCCACTGCTCCACAGGTTTCACTTTCTTGGGTAAGACCACTATTGTGACTGCTCTGACATCCTCCGACAGTCTACCCCTTTCCAGCGCGGACTAGAACATATTCAGTATCCGCTGCGCCACCTTATCAGCGACACATTTGTATAATTCTGTGGGTAGCCCGTTTGGCCCTGCTGCCTTTCCAGACTGTAGATCACGTATGATGCCTGTAATTTCTTCCACTGTCAGGTCTCTATCAATATCTTCCCTTACGTCTGCTAACAGCTCAGACAGACGGATATCCTTTAGAAACTCTGCGCAGTCCTCAACCGGTCTAGTTGTTCTGGACTGATATATTGCCTCGTAATAAGTTGCAAAGGCCTCAGCTATATCTCCATTGGATTTACTACGTGAGCCGTCTGTTCTTGGGATTTCTAATACCCAATTGCGAGCTTTATCCCTCCTCTCTAGTAATGCTATTAGTTCACTTGCTTTATCGTCTATATCATAGACTCACCGTTGTGTGGCTATTATATGCACTCTAGCTGCTCTCTCCTCCAGGTCTTTGAGTTCTGACTGTAGTAGCTGCAGTTTGTTTCAGGGTGGGTTCTACTGTGCCTCTTCCCATGATTTGCACCTCAAGCACAAGTATTTCATGTTCCAGTTCCTCCACCTTGCCCGGCATTCTTTCTTTTGCCCCCTATGAGGGCCTTTGCATTACCCCTTGCTACTACTTTGTATGCCCCCCAAAGTATAGCTGGAGAACTAAACGTCGCAGTGTTTTCTTCAAAGTATTGCTCTGTCTGTTCCCTAAACTTGTCAGAGAATTCCTCATCTCTAAAGAGCCAGGGTTGCACCTGCGGCGGTAATGTCCATTCCCTCGATGGGCCTTGAAGCGTCACTTCCACCTGTGAGTGGTCTGATATCCCTCTGGCTTTATGTTGTGTGTCCCTAAGGAGACCCGCATATATGAAGTGTTTGAATATGTAATCTAGGGGGGGATCTGCTGGTGTGCACTGCGAAAATGTGTGTGTATTGTCACCCCCCAATATCAAAAGTCCCTGGGGCATTTCGAGCAGTGTTTTATTAAGCTTTGGGAAGGTTTCTGAGTGAAGCCTTGATAGTATATATAGAGAACATATGTTGATAGTTCAGCCCTCCCACTTCCTGGTTAAGGCAACATATTTGCCCTCAGTGTCCTGCCAAATCTGGCACACCACAAAGGGGGTTGTGTTTTTGCTAATTATCACCGTTCCCCTGGAGCATGTTGTGTATCCCGCATGGGCTATGAGAGAGTAACCGTATTGATTCAATGCCAGGTAGCAGTCGCCTTTAAGTTGGGTCTCCTGAAGCAGTACTAGGTCTGGGGAGTGCCTACACAAATATTGGAGGACCATTGTGTGTTTGATTCTATTTCCTTGACCGTTTACGTTCTAGGATAAAATCTTAAGGGCATTAGTCATTTGTGTCATCAAGATTAATATGTGATTTCCCGCTTCTTGCTCGCCCTGTCCCCTCTCTCCCTCCCTGTGTCTGTGCTTTATGTATTAAATTGCTAGGTGCCTGAAACTCTAACATGTGAATAACATTCCTATTGTGCTCCAAACAAATATTTGAATAACTAAACTTGTTCCCATGCCCCCCTCCACCCTCCCTGCTACCCTGTACTGTAGATCTAGAACTACCCACTGCTCCAATTTGCAGAACACCTGTCGCCCATTCCTAAACATGAAACTTAGTAGGGGTTGGTGGACACCAAGTCTCTTAATTGTCCTTCGCCATCCCTCCCCACCACTCGCCCCCGGCAAACACCGTGTACCTTTTCCTTGTAGGTCTCTGTTAATAAGTAATATTTTAGTACCATCCATAAAGCCAAGACACGCAACACAAGGCCTACGCACATGCCTGGCAGGGGGGTCCGCAGGCCTGGTCTGTGGACAGGCCCTGCGGTAAACCCCCTACAGGCAGCCAACCTCACACTGCATACAGTCTTTGGTCATGCACAGCAGGGTGTTGGAAACAGGCCAACCACATGGAGCCAGCACTGTTGTACACTATTAACGTGGTAGAGGCAGGGACAAATGGGCGGAGCTTGTAGGTGATTTGGTGTCTTTGCATACTCAGCAGCAAGAAAAAGGGAGATCCGTGGACTTTGTCCTCAGAACCGGAGACAAAAACAAAGAACCCACTTGTCTTGGACAGTCACTAAAGAAGAGATTGTACTGCAATAAATCAACAATGCATTCTCCTCCATAAAGGATTTCAGATAATATTTCAACGTGCAACTGTAGAGAAAAACACTGTCCATCAGCCTGGAAAATGGTGGGAACGCTGCTGTAGATTACTAACGTGGAAGGGGTGGGACCCAATGGGCGGAGCTTGTGGGTGATTTGTTTTTTGCATACTCAGTAGCAACTTACAGGGAGTACTGTGGACTCTACCTTTAAACCAGGAGGCACCAAGAAAGAACCCACTTGTCTAGAACAGTTACTACAGAAGATATTGCACTCTGCTAAATCAACAATGTATTCATTCATGTCCATCAAAGTTTGCAGATTGTTTTTCAACGAGCAATTGTAAAGAAAAAACACTGTCCATCAGCCTGGAAAATGGTGGGAACACCTTTGCATGCTACTAACGTGGATGAGGTGGGGCCAAATGGGCGAAGCTTATACGTGTTTTTTAAGGGGAGGGAGTACATGTGGCTCCTACCCCTGAGCCTTAAAAAGGCCTTAGTGACCCCATCCCCGATCGGCATGTTTTTTTAGTGGGCCCGAGGTTATTCTGGCCCCGGGTATCACATCTCCTGGGGCCTCTATTTTAAATTTGTGAGTGCCCTGGTGCCCACCAAGGGCACCCACCATACACATCTTGGAGGCCACGGGGGAGGCCCGAGACTCCTGCAGCCCAAGCCGGTTCCCTGCATGGTGCAGGAGCCACATTGCTCCCACCCTGAGGGAGCAGCTAGTAATGCTGCTGCCTCAGGGTGGGAGCATTATCTTGCTCTGTTACTGGTGCAGTGCAGGCAAAAAAACAGATCAAGAGTCAAACATTGGGGCTCATTATGATGGCAGAAGGACCGTCACCGCAGGGCCAGCGGTGGCGGTCCTTCCGCCATCACACAGGAAATTCCCACTGCCAAATTAGGATGGTGGTGGGAATCCCAATGTGTCCGCGGCAGGGATCCACAAGGCGGTCCTTTTCTGCCCGCCTTGCAGAACCAGGACACAGTGCAGCATTGCGGCAGTGACTTTCAGGCACCGCCATAGGGATTAGGAAATCCCTTTCCACCTGTCTTTTTGAGTCGGTCATCCCGCCACAAAAAGACAGGTGGAGGCTGGATTTGGGGGCCCGTTGCAGGCCTCCTCTGTGGGGGGGGGTGCACTGGGGGGCCTGCATTTCCATGCACCAAGTGGCAGGCATCACGTGGTGCCTGCCACCCAGTGCAGGGAAATGCAGTTCAAGCAGTTTTAACATTGCGTACGGTGTTGCAGCCAGCAGCACCGTCCGCAATGTTAAAAGCCCGGGATGCTCCCGCCAGTTTGGTGGGCGCATCCTAATATGTGTGGTGGGACCGCCACATGTCTGGCAGGCAGTCCCAGCACCGCAACGATGGCAGGCAGACTGATACCTGCCATCATAATGAGCCCCTTTGTGTTTGCTCCTGTTTGGCAGGAGTTACAAAAATGTTCCTGCCAGGCTGGAGCAAGCAAGAGTTTTATCGACCCACTCGAGTTTGAGCAGGGAAATTACTGTGTCCCAGGGGTGGGTTCTTTAGGACACAGTATGTCAGCTGGCCCAGGGGGATGTGGTCCCCAGGTCCATTAGTGGCTAAGAGAGGGTGGCCACATGGCCCACCTCCCTTTGTGTTGGAAGTAGCAGGCCTCAAGGATGGGGTCGGCAGGGAGAATTTGCCCCAGGGATGGGCACCCCAAGGCCTTGGGAAGCTTAGGGAGGGGGCCCTTGAAGCCCCCTTTCATTTTTTAGCTCATTGTGGGCCATGGGGTGGGCTGCCCGGAGCCTCGCAAGCCTCAGTGAAGGGAGCTACATGCCCACTCACCTTATGAAATGAGACCTCCAGTGTGGGCTCTGCAGGGCCTAAAATGGGTGCCCCCTCCCTTTAATTTACCAATGCTGCCCTAGGCCGCCATTTTTTAATTTTTTTTTTTTACAATGCCGAGGCAGTCCTGCTGGATTGTGGCAAAAATTGATGTTATTATATTACAGTGATAGGGTATCCAGGTTAAATCATTGTAATGTAATTTTCTTCCCTAACTTGAATCAGCATTGGAGTAGTCCTGGTGATGATGTTCCATAGTCTGTAGGCCTAAATGGAGAATGCCTGCTACCTTGTTTTTTTATTTTCTACATCTTCTTAGTTATAGTGTTCAGGCTGTGGGTGTGCCGAGAATTACCAGAGATGGTGAGCCACTCTGTAACATAAGCGGGAATGCTGGTTGTAACTTCATTGTAAATGATGGTGCTGGTTTTGAAAATTGTGTTTGATGGCAAGGGCAGCATATAGAGGTCCATCAGGATATGGGTGATGTGATCATATTTCTTCCGGTCCAGAGTTCAGTTTGTAAGGCCATGGATCTGGCAGTTACTACCATCCAGATGCAAGAGTACGGAGATTTGAACAGAAGTTCTGGTCACTTTCTGAAAGAAATGATTTAATTTTCTTTAAAAGAGAAAGCTTGAAGCTGGCTGTGTTTGTTTTAGATTTTTTGTCAATCTGTTCCTTGAGAGTGAGGTTGGAGTCCAATTGAATATGATAAAGCACTGTCAGAGGCAAGTTAATAAGAAACATTAATGTATATACTTCATGCTGTAACTGCTACAAAGACACAAGGTATAACACACTCATTTGGGCAGAGCTCCTGTTATGTGTTATGTTACTGTTTTTTGTACCGCGCACAGCTACCCCAGCAAAGGGGCGTCCTGGCGCCAGAAAAGGTAAACACAACAACACAGAATGCAACGGGTTACTAAATTTTATTAAAAAGAAACGTTTTAATGACACCTCTGAACCTAGTTAAATCTTCCTCAGCACGGATGTCGTAGGGAAGAGCGTTCCAGAGCTTGGCAGCTACTACTCGAAAGGAGCGGCCACCCGTCCTGGTCAACAGAAAACGGGGAACAACAGCTAAGTTCTGGCCCAAGGATCTCAAAGAGCGAGAAGGAATGTACGGAGTAAGAAGATTTGTAAGAATAGGAGGAGCCAAGCCTTTCAAAATTTTAAAGGCCAGGCAAAGCACCTTAAACTCAATGCGCCGCACCACAGGCAGCCAGTGGAGAGTATGCAGTACTCCAGACACTGAGCAACGTTTGGGCAACCCAAATATTGCTCTTGCGGCGGCATTCTGCACGCGTTGTAGCCGCAAAAGTTCAGCCTTGTTCGTGCCTGCAAGCAGAGCACTGGCATAGTCTATCCTAGATAATACCGAGGCCTGGACCACCAGCTGTCTCGTGCTGGCATCAAAGAATTTGAGCACCGGCCTAATGCTCCTGATAATGCCGAAGCAAGAGGCAGCCACCTTCTTTGTATGGCAGGTGAAACTAAGGGAAGGGTCCAGCCAGACCCCAAGGTTCTTTAACTCCATTACAGGAGAAGGGATCATACCTAGCTCGGGGGGCCACCAACTATCATTCCAACATCCAGGAAGCTTACCAAACACCATCACCTCTGTCTTCTTAGTGTTCAATTGGAGACAGTTCTGATTCATCCAATTGGCCACCGAGCGCAACCCCTCACAGAAGTTGAGGGCATCCATAGCTGAGTCCCCACTTAGTGTGACCGCCAGCTGTGTGTCATCCGCATAGGAAACCATTGTCAGGCCCCAGCTTTTGACTACCGCAGCCAGCGGCCTCACATAAAGATTAAAAAGAGTGGGGCTCAGAGATGAGTAAGATATGCTTGAAGATTAATATAGGCTTATGCTGGGCACCGTAATCAAATAGATTAGTTGTCATCCCCATTAGTATGTACTGCATTTGTTACTTAGGTAACATTTTCTTTTTGCTAAACCTTTGATTTTACTAGGATAAAATTATAGCTGGAGTACGCAGGTGCAGCTGAAGCAAAGGCTGATGAAGAAGCAACTATGAAATCTGACAGGATATATAGGCTTTTATATAGTTCCTCCTCATCATTATCATCATATATATTTACAACAGAACAAAATATCCATAAAATAAGCAAAAAGAAAATAGAATAGCACCATCTGGTATAGATGAGGCATATGTCCCATGGAGGTGCTGGAAGATCTGGTAGAAGGCACTGAGGTACCTTTGCAAGAATAGTTTCAGGGATCCCCATCAACCACTGTTGTGCTGCCTGTACATATTATTTTTTAAACGTTTATTTACATAAATTTCTCCATAGGCATTGTTATAACAATACAGTACAGCTTAATATTAACAGTGGCTGAGTTGGTATCAGGTCCCTTTACACGCAGAAGTCATTAAAAAACAAACTTAAACCATGACACTCCTGATTAACAACGGAACAAGAGCATACATACACATTACTGTTGCATTGTAAGTTCCCACATGGATGCTTGCGCTCCCTCCTTTGTCCCATTATTTGAGAAGGTGTGTTGCTGAGATGGCAGTGCATCTCCAGTGTCCTGCACAGTTAACAAATATGAGTGGAGTGGCTGCCATATATCAAGGGACCTGGAGGCTGGAGACTGCAGCAGTGCATATGTGTCACTGTTAGTGATGCAATAGGTCCTGTTGCGTAACTACGGTTGCAATGTGGGTGCAAATTTACCACCCCAGTTTAGGGTAACCTCCCTTTTGGAGATAAGGAGTGCCATAGCAACAAATCATCTTTTGGACTTGGGGAGGTCATGCGTGTACCCCATGAGTTCCATCAACCGGGTAGGTGCAAGCTCCATCTCTATCATATGGGAAAGTTCTGCAAAAAACACCCTCCAATACCTAGCCAGATTCTCACATGTCCATGCCATGTGTGCAAAATCTGCCTCTGGCAAGGGACATCAGAAGCAAGTGTGCGGACAGGTTGGGTCAATGCGATGTTGTTTACTTGGTGTCATGTATGCCCGCCAAAGAAATTTAAAGTGTAACAGTTTGTGCCTATGATCAGGGGAGACTCCGCGTATTTGAGTGCAGCTGCGGCTCCACTGCAAATCAGAGATGGGGTGGCCCAGGTCCCGCTCCTAGGCTACGCACACCCCAGCATCCTGACCAGGAAGTAGGGACATGGCTGCTCTGTACAGCTGGGACATAAGACAGTTCCTACGCGTGTCTTTGGTGATTTCCGATAGCAGAGGACAGTCAGAAGGTTTGAGGGCGTAACTGTGGATGCTGGCCCTTAGGGCCCTCTGAAGTCATTGTGTAAAATAAGTGGTCCATCACTGTTGCCTCTCTAAAGCGGGGGTCCTTGGTACGTGAGAAAACATGACCTTGGGGAACAAGTCTCCAAACAAATACCAGGTGAAATTGAGCTAACATGCGTTTCACTAGAGTTTCTTGTAAGATGGGAATCCAGCCATTTCCTGACAGCGGTAATAAAGAGGAGTATAAAAGTGGAGTCCCGGTCACGTTTACCAGTCGGTGCCAGACCCAACTTGTTGTAGAGAGAGTTTGAATATCTTTTGGGTCCCGTGGCATCTTGGTCAGCAAAAGCATATGCAGAGGCGCGGGGAGCGCGAGGTCTGCCTCCGGCCTAAAGTATGGAATTCTGACATCCGCGTGATACCAGTGTCACGCAAAACTTGCCTGTGCAACCAGATAGTATATACAGAAATTTGGGTATCCCAACTTATCCGGGGTTGTTTGCCACCCCATACTAACCTGATTAAGATTAAGGAAAAAGATATTATATAACGGGGATGGGAATATTATTGAATAAAAACAGGAATTGGGGGAGGGTGACCATTCTAACGATGGCAATCCATCCCGCCATTGACAGTGGGCGTTTTAACCACCGCTCTTTGTTACGCTCCAGTCACTCAAACACCAGGCCGTAGTTGAGTTGCAGTAGGTGCTCCGCATCCCTGTGGATATGGATGCCAAGATATTTTAAAGAGTCCTCACACCATGCAAGGGAATATTCGGCCATCCTATTACAGGACGCTGGTGTCAATGGAAAGATCTCTGACATTCCCCAATTATTGCAAAGGCCTGAGAGGGAGCCATACCTAGTGATTTCTCGAACGAGAGGCACGACATTGTCATCGGAATGCCGCACATAAAGTATAATGTCTTTGTCATTTAGAATCAAGAGTAGGGGACCAGTGTTGAACTGCAGACCACGATGAATATGCTTCACCTGTAGGTGCCGTACCAAGGGGTCCAATGCCATTACGAACAATAATGGGGAAAGCGGACACCCCTGCCGAGTACCCCATGTGAGTGGGAATGGGGATGTTAGTGTGCTGTTCAGGTGAATGTGTACTATGGGTCGCCTATACAATAGCTTAATGATAGGAATCTTTCCGGCATCCCAAGTCGGCCCAGCGTGGCGTATAAAAATGACCACTTGAGGGAGTCGAAAGCCTTCTACGCATCGAGCAGCACAGCCACCGCGGGCACTGAGGGAGAAATTCTATGCAAGGTAGCAAACATCGTGCAGAGGTTCCGGGTGGTTGACTTGTGCGGGATAAATCCCGACTGGGCGGGTGAGATCATTTGGTTGACAATTAGAGCAAGCCGCTTTGTCAGTATCTTGGCTAAGATTTTGTTATCAAAATTGAAGATGGAGAGTGAGCCACATTTCAGTGGGTCTTATCCAGGCTTAGGGAGGAGTATTATAACCTTTCTTTTTGTGCAGCGTGGGGGAGCTCTCCTGACTCCACCGCCTCCTGATACACATCTATGAGGTGTGGGGATAGGATATTTTTAAACTTTTTATAGAAGTTACCAGAGAACCCATCAAGACCCGGTGCCCTGGAGCCATCCATTGTGTCAATGGCCTCAATCACCTTGTCTTCTGTAAATAGTTTGCCAAGAATTTGCAATGTGCCTTTTCGAGCCAAATCAATGAGATCTCATCCAAGTAGTCCCTAAATGTAGTTGTGTCTGCTGTGGCTCTGGAAGTATATACATTGATGTAGTAATTGAGCACCTCCTCAAATACACCCACGTTGTCTATTATTCGTGTGACATCCTGGCCACTCAGTTCAGCTATGTATGTCTGTTTGCTAGATTGTCTCATTAGCCTGGCCAAGGTTCTGCCCAGCCTCTACCCCTCCCCATACCACCTCGCTACCGCATTTTTGCCCAGATAATGTGCCTCATGTTCTGCTGTCTCGGTGAACTCGGCCATAAGGGGGGGTGAGATAGGGCAGCTTCAATGCCGTTAAGCTCCGCCAGCTCCATTCCAGATGTGCCAATGTGCGGCGTAGGTCCCTGAGAACCATGGCGTTCTTCGAGATGCACACTTCCCTATTATAAGCTTTAAAAGCCTCCCATAGGGTAGCTTTAGTGGTTACCATGCCAGTGTTGAGTATAAAATATTCCACTATCACGTCCCACAGCTCTGATTCGAACACTGACTCCCATAGGGCCATATCAGGGAATGTCCATGGCCTTTCAACGCCCCCAGCACGCCGGACCCACAGCTGTAGAAAAAATGGTGAGTGGTCTGACAGGGTGCATGGTAGATGTCGGACTGCGCCAACCCATAGTGCCACCCCTGCTGTAAGGAGCCAGTAATCTGGCCGTGTCCATGTGTTGTATGGAGCAGAGTAGTGGGTATATTCATTCTGGTCAGGGTAGAGATGTCTCCATGCATCAACCAGTCTGTATGCCTCTCTGAAGTCAAACAAGAAGCGCCTGGCTCTAGGCTTGGTGTCTATTGTGGAGGCTGTGCTGTCCCTGTCGGGGGTGAGCAACATGTTTAAGTCCCCACCCAAACAAAACTGATCCGCCCCCATGTTTTCGATTTGTGTGTGAATAGCACTAAAAAAGTTGGGTTTGTCAACATTTGGTGCATAGACATCAACAAAATGCATGGAGTGCTCCAACAAACATCCCTTAAACAAGAGGAATCGCCCCTCGGAATCTCTGTAAACCTCCACTTCCTGAAAAGGAACACGTTTGTGAATCAATGTAGCAATTTCTCTGGCATAGGAACTGTAGCCTGCAAAGTATCTATGCTCTCCTCATTTGGCGGCCAATGAGGTCTGGACAGAGGGTGGCAAGTGTGTCTCTTGTAAAAAAGCAACGTCAAACAGATGCCTGTGTAAATAATTAGATACTTGTTTACATTTACACATGTTATTAAGGCCCCTTATGTTCCAGGACATCATCATAATATTAGCTTCTGGTTGCACTCTATTTACCATTATCTATACCTAGAATATGTGAACTGTAAAGACCTGAATAGCTGTTACTCTACTGCAATTGAGAGAATTGATAGAACATGTCTACAAAAACATTTTGAAGCACCCATCTCCCCCCAGCCTCCCACCCATGCCCCGCATCAACATTTGGGGGGAAACCCCAATCTGCGCCAGTACATATTTTGGCTCTCCCATCTCCAAATGTCATCCAATAAAAACCTGTAGAGGGCAAGAAGAAATGGTTGAAGGTATACAACTGTCGCGAGAGAACAAACAGAGACAAATCAGCTTTCTTTTGAAATTCCATAACTGAAAGCCATTCTGAAGAGCTGGTCTTGTGATCCCCACAAGGAGAGAAACGACTAAGATCATTGTGGAAAAAGAACCAGGAGTCTAGGAAGACTAGACTTTGGTAAAACGTGGGTAGTACTCTACATGTTGGTCATAGCTGTTTTTCAGGAGGATAGAAACAATGAGCAGGGAATACCAGGTATTGGTATGCCCTCTGAAGGCAAGATTACCTGGTTCATCCCACTCCAACCCTTTCAAATAAAGCTCAGGCTTTGATCAAGACCACATAATTCAGATTTGTAACCCTGCCCAACACAGCTAGCATATTTTCATGGCCTGCCACAGGATTTGAGGCTCCATGTGTGCCAGTCCGAGTCTCTAATCAGGGATATGCAATTTGCACACCAACTGGTTTGTGAATAGGAATGCAATTGGTAATTCAAAATACTCGTACAAAAAGTCGCATCACAAATAGCCCATTCACAAGGGGCTGCAAAACGACCTGCCTAATTAATCATGATTCGGCAGGGCACAGGATTGTATTCTACTCCCTCTAAATGATGACCTTGGGCATTTGTGTTCTACAAGTTGATCATTTATTCATTCAATCATTCATTCAGTGTGGAAAAAAGTACAGACATGGGAGCCTACAAGGGACAGCAAACCTATGTTCTGCCATTTGCTTTCCTAAATGAGAAGCATGTTTTTAAAAGCAGTTTGTGAGCATAAAATTCACAGGTACACCTTTAAAAAAAAAGAAAATCCTGTTTAGGAAGAAATCTACGCCCCCTGAGGTCGCCATCACAATTTCCAAAGGAGGCAATGCGCTTCCACTTTATAAATTAGTTAACAATCCAACTCATTGGTCAGTACCATACCAATGTCATGTCAATTGTGGACACAAGTTATTTATAAAAACCTTTCTCAATTGCAAATAGAAGAGGGAGCACCCATTTCACACCCCTCTTCCTGTGGAGCAGAAAGGGTCTCAGAACCCTTTTTTGGTCAGAAAGTTTTTTAAAGGTTTTTTGTATATTGCGAAAATCTATTTTGCAGTCTCAAACCCTGTGTTTGTGAATCTGAATTTTGCACATTTTTAAATGCCAAAAGGGCTTTGTACATCTGGCCCTTATTCCCTTCATACAGTACATGAGCATGGAAAGGCATCAAAGTGATTCCAGTAGTGAAATGAATTTTGCGGTAATAGTTTTCAAGTACATCCTAATTGGGGCTTTTTACACTATGAGAAAGCACATCTTTTTGCATATTCATCCACATTTTTTGTGAATTGATGTTGCTGCTTTTTTGACTCACTGGGGCTCTACTAACCAGAACCCTGTGCATGTGCTCTAGCCTCTAAAACATATAATAACATGACAAAATTGGCTTACTCTTGATTGGTGTATTTCACTTTCCTAAAGGCCAAGGTGTGTGGTGCCCTAAAACACACCCATGGCATGGAAGGTTAAAGTCTCACCTATGGAGTACTGTACTACTCTGCCGTCCACTAGTGTGACAAGAAAAACATGACTCAAGGCCTACCACTGTAGGCTGGCTTGAAGAAATCAAAACCTTTTCAGGGGTTTCACTGATACACCTGGTCCTTTTAAACCAACAGCAAAGAAGAGATTGGCACAGAAGCAGTCATATAAAAGACTTCTTTTTTTTTAACCTCAGATGAGGGAGATTGCGTCACAACAGTAATCTCAAGTCACTGTAGGAGGCATTCTAAGGAGTACAGAGAACAGGGGCCTTATATACCCACACAGGGGCTCAAATGAAGGCGGTACAAGTACACATGAGAAGAGTTACACACATAGATGGTCATATAGAAAATGCACAGTCAACAAGTAGGAGGAGTAATAAGTTGCTGACATCAGATAGAACAGCCTGACAGTTCTATACTAGGAACTGGTGCATTCTACTAGCTAGGCCCTTCTGAGCATATGCAAGGCTCTGAATGAGGGAAACAGCAAATGGCCAGCACATAGCTAACTAAAATGGCTGCCAAGTACAAAATGGCTTTCACCTCATGCTAACTCTCCCAGGTATCTCTTGACCAACAAAGGTGAAGACTTTACAGCCACTTTGGGACCAGGATTCAGAGGCCTGATGCTAGGATCTCTGAAGCAACCCTTGTTTCAAAGGGGGTCACCTCAAGCAAAAACAACCTTGCCTTTCTGGTTGGTCTGTGACTCTCAACTGGGCATCAAAAACTTGATCAACGATTTCTCCTTTCTGATTTGTGACCCCGTCTTTCGCCAAAGACAGTGGCAGGGGTACACACTTCACATCCCACTGCTTCCGGCCTTCTACCTTCGCTGAGGTCCTAGTTGCCAGCAATGCCTGTGCTGGTTACCTTCACCTTGACTTCAAACTGGACTGGTGCTGACTCCCCAAGCTAGATCTGATGTCCGCGCCTCTCTGGCAATGGTTGTAAGGCAGCAAATATCTATTGGTGTGAGGAAATATGAATTTTATGATCAGTTATGTCCCCTATCTTAGACCCCAACGGCTCCATGTACATGCTACAAGTACATGTATGTTCCCTCCAGTTCCAGTTATGAAGACGCAAATACATGTGCGTCCACCGTCAACATGTCCTCTTTCAGATCCGCCATGAATGAGTCAGATATTCCGTTCCTAAGTATGAAAGGCCACCGACTTTATGTGGTTCACTTTCCATGTTTTACAGTTCAGGGGAGTAGGCCCTGAATTCTGCCATCAAGCCTTTTCCTGCCTTCTGCCTCTGAAAGCTCCAGTCCGAGCCCGCATCTGTATCCATGAACTTTGTCCTACTCCCTGCGCAGCTAACGATGCCTGATCCGGCCCGTTGCCTGCCAAAAACTGTATTTCACCTTCAAGATTATCTGCTCCGCTCCTCATCCGATGCATTCCTGTCTAGTAGTTTAGGTAAACATACTTCCAGCTACCGAGCAAAGGGCCAGGCCTCACTGTCCTCATGCAAGTAATTCATAGCCCCTGTTACTATGGAAGATTCCTGCCCCCTCGCATCTCATGTAGACACTTAGACGCTTGTACACGCACTAACAGTCAGTATAGAATAGATTCCGTCCGAGAGACCTTTCCTTTTGGATAAAACAGTTCTTTAAACATAAGATATTAGATATGATTTGGGATTAGGTTGACATGACCCCTCAGACTTCTGTCTCCACATGTAGAGCTAAATGTCAAGTCCCCTTCACCCTCTAGTTGCACGTCAATCACACGTCATGCGGCTGCGCACGCATCTCTGCCAAGTATTTCTGCTGACATTGCAGGATTCTTTTATGGATCCACCCACCTGTGACATCATGTTTAATGACGTTTCTAGTTACGCCTATACGTACGCCTTTTTACATTACGTATGTGTATTACTATCTGTGTTATCAGCTGTTACGCCTCCTGCATCTGTCTTAATGTAATGCTTCTCATATAAATATCTTTACTTGTCAATAATGTATTGCCTTCCCTTCCTGAACCCTCGTGGTGAAGGAATTTGATGCCTATGGTTCGAACCATAATTCCTTGTAAGGAATAAAGCCTTTCAGAACCTCTAATACCACGGATTCTGCCTCTTATTTATACTGGTTTATTCTTACTAGACTTTACCGCATAAAAAATAGTACAGGTAATTAAATATTTACCACATAAATTGGCGCCCGAACAGGGACACTTTCTCATCTCACGCGCCGGAGGTGCGTTGCAGGCCCGGTCTCCTGCCACAGCTGGACGGACAACAACGCGTACCCGCAGGATTTCCTGTATCTCCCTCCGGCCAAGCGGGGGTGACTGAGGCTGCGATCAACACCCAGACGAGGCGGTGAGAAGTGCGAAGTATCCCGACCAGAGCCTAGCTGAGAGAGCAAGATCCGAGGTATACAGAGGCCCACCAGGTTCCGAAGTTCCGAGTCCAGTCGACTCCAGTCCGGTCCAGTTCAGTTCAGTTCCGAGGCCTTCCGTTCCGTGCTACCCGGTGAGTACCGTTGCCGGGGAGGCATTCAGACGTGCACATAGGTTGTGCCGGTCAAGACGGGTTTGGGTACACAAATCCGGTCTGCACTGTTTCAGCAGTGTATCTGTACTGTTTAGCAGTATATCTAGTATGTCTTGCATATAATTCAGTATTATCTAGTGTTAGTATTATGTCAGTAACTAGTTTCCTATTAGTTATTATCGTTCGTTAACTGTTAAATGTTAAATGTTTTAATACGTTCTACATATTGTGGTGTGAATGATTGTTCATTATTGTGTTTATTGTATTAAGTGTGTTCAAGAATAAGTAATAAGGTCTAAAAATGCCGCTCTTTTCAAAATTAAGACAGATCAAAACCAGAAAAGGGGTACTCGAAGAAGCTGTTCCCATTCCACCTAGGGACACTCCAGGGTACTTTATGTATCATAAGCATGGCCTAGATGCCGTATTATTTCTTGATTTATGGGTGGACTACACCAAAGATTTACCAGAAAGTCAGAGATGGCCCGCAGCTGGGACCTGGGATGCAGATTGCATCATGAGAGTAGAAGAAGTATTATGGAAAAATAAAGCCAGACAGTCACAGAAAGATGCCATTGAATTATGGCGTAAAGAATCATATAGACGTACAGAAAAGGCGCTCAGACAGGAAGAGAAAAGTAGGGAGAATTCGAATAAAGCCCGAGAAAATATATTAATTGAGGAAGGTACCCGAGTCAAAGCAGAACAAGTAGATAGACAACGAAACACTCTTATGAATGGTATGTATCCTCTTCTGGCCGAAGGGTTACCTCAGGCCACCCCGGAAATACCGAAAGACTTGACACCTCCATTACTCCCGATAAAAGCACATCCCAAAACAGCAAAAGATGTTTTCCTTTCTTCCTATTTAGATGATGTAGCTCCTGAATATGCTAATGCTCCGCCACACACGCCGCCCACCGATGGTGCTCAACGCCAAGATCATCCGTCTGTATCCCCGCAACAACAAACTCCTACGCACATTCCCACAGGTCCATCTGTTTCTACCGCTTTTCCTACATCTACAGTTTCTATCTTACATCCAACAAATCCTTTCGTGCCTAGCACCTCAGACGGTGCGACAGGAGGTACGACAGAAATTTTTGCCACGCCACCCCGAGGAAATAAATTATCCCTTAGAGATTTAGCATACGAACGTACACCCCAACTAGCAACTTCCGACATGTTTAAAGAGCATCTAGTGGATTGTAGATATGATCCTGTGCCCGGTAGACGGGACGGTATGCTGCTGTCATCACTACGTATACGACGAGCTTCAAGGTATTTAGCGACGCTACCAGGAATGGTGGCACATTTAGATAATATATATCACTTTGTCCAATCAGGGCGAGGCCCTGAAAGTATTGACGAAGCCATGGAATACCAGAAAGTGGATGTACAGAGACAACTGTTACGCTTCTTCATAAACTGTGTGATCAGGACTCAAGACAGGCCTGAGGTAGAACAGAAGGAAATACAAGTACTTACCAGATGGGGTCAGAATATATCAGAAGGGAAACACGATAAACAGACATGTATAGTAGTTATGTGCCGAAAGATCCGCAAAGAAGTAGAACGAATACATAAAGAAAGATTAGAGACAGACCAACATGAATCAGAGGGAGAGGAGGACGAAGAATCAGAAATGCCCACAGGACATTTAGAAACGATGGCTTATGTAGGTAAAGGAAGATCCTTTAATAATACCAGATGCTTTAATGATCCGATACATCCGATATGTCCAGAATGTAACAGAAATTTTCAAGCCCCTATGTTAAATACAAGGTCTCCTGAACACCTATTCCAAGCTGCTGATAAATTACTCCGAGACCGAAGGGGGTATCATATGCTCGATTCCATGGATGAACAAGAATTGGCCAGGTCAGCAGTACAATGGGCTGACAGTCCCGGCAAATACAGTGAAGATGCACTAGCACACACGTTTCTGAACCTTACCCCATACGAACAGCGTTTAGCTGGTATATACATGATTCAGCACCTCCTTATATTATATAAAAGCCAACACTCCGATCCTGGACCCCTACCTGACATATTGACAGAATTACTCACGAATAAATGGAGAGGTTCAGGTACTGATTTAATTAAAGAAATTCTAGAATTTCGAAACCAGTATATAGTTTTCGTATGCCCGGAACATGTTCCAGTTCCCACTATGGGAAGAAAAATGTATCACATAGATAGACAGAATCCCTTACGCGAAGTACACCCAATCAGAGGTGAAGATAATACCTTTAAACGCGTGTTTGTGTACACGCCTATAACTAAAATTGAATTATTAGAAATGAAGAAAGTAGTGCCCAGTCATGACAAGGATCCAGCAGGTTTCCACCGTGAGATAAAAGACATGTTACTCATGGGAGAATATACCTACCCCGACATTATGAAAATATTAAAGGTATTAATGCCTGCCGGTATTTACGAGAAACTCAAAGAAAAGGAATGGGAGGTAGGAGACCAAAAGATAGATTGGACAGCATTAGAAAACGAAGAAAAGGCCCGAGCTGCAGGATCAGGGCTTGGGGAAAAGACTACAGCACTACCAGGATTACTAGTGCAGGTACTGCCACGTTTATTAACTACGAAAAAGGAGGACTGGGGTGCAATCTCAGCCTGTAAACAAAAGCAAGATGAAGACACTAGTGATTTCTATTCCCGATTTGAAAAATGTTTTGGTATAAATAGTGGCATAAAAGCAAGTAGCGAGTCATATCCACATCTGTTTGTGACAAAATTAGTTGAAAATTCACTACCGCAAGTTAAAAGTAGAGTATTGAAATTCGAGAGTACCTGGCAAGGTAACACCCCGTCACAGATGTTACAGATGTTACAATATCACCACAATAGAATTAGAGAAGAACAAGAACACGAACAAAGACGTATGAAAGACACGAAAATGAAAATGCTTGTGGCTCAGTCAGTTCCAGCTGATGGTCATAAAAAGGGGGATTCCGCAGGTCCGGCGAAAGGGACATGCAACTATTGTAAACAACAAGGTCATTATATACACGATTGTGCAGTTCTGAAACATAATATCGCCACGGGTAAAACTCAGGAAAGACCACGTCCACCTAGACAGGATCAGAACCAACAACAAATCCCTCAGCATGCACAATCTAGGCCAGCTCCGCAACAGGCAGCTCCACAACAGACCGTAGCCACACCACAGCAGCAGCCTATTGCTGCAACACAAGCAACAACACAACAGATGTACCAGTATGCACAAACTGATTATCCCGATTATCAGCGATACACATGAAATAGCCTAGAGAGGGAAGTTGGCTTACCCCTTATTGAGGTTCCAGTAGATCAAGAGGGACCTTATGTACATAGTGAACTATTAGGGGAAGACAGAAAGTTTTTACTTGATACAGGGGCAAGCAGAACAACTATACGACGCAGTGAAGTTCCAGGGGCACCCCTCTCAGGCTCACAAAATATTTCCCTTGGATTCTCAGGAAAGCCTACCATTAATGAAGTATCGCAACCCCTACCACTTACGGTTGGTCCATTGACACGAACTACAGATTTATTGCTTACTAAATCATGTCCAGAAAACTTGTTAGATATAAAAACATTGAAAGCTCTAGGAGCTATAATATGTTGTTCTCCGGAAGGAGTACGATTATTTTTACGTGACTTCAAAGGTCACTACGTGTCCAGAGACATGGATCACCGGCTGCAGAATTTACCTACACATTTATGGGCACAAGGCCCTACTGATGTTGGTTGCATGCACATTACACCATATCGAGTCACACTCAAAACAGGAGTGGTACTACCACGAATGCGACAATACAAGTTACCACCAGATGCTGTTGTGGCTTTACTGCAAATCATTGACGAGCTCATTGCACAAGGAGTGGTTGTGGAAACCGACTCCAATGTATGCAATTCCCCGATAATTCCGATTCTTAAAAGAACGGATCCAAAAACACCACCAGTATATCGATTAGTTATTGATCTGCGCGAATTAAATAAATGTATTGTACCACAATACCCTGTGGTCCCAGATATCTCTTCATTATTAACAGCTATTGATTCAGAAGCAACGTTCTTTACTGTAATTGATCTCAAAAATGCCTTCTTTAGCGTACCAATAGATCCGGAAAGTCAATATTTGTTCGGATTCAGTTTAAATGGACGAAGTTTTAAATTCACACGCGCTCCTCAAGGATTCACAGAAAGCCCCAGCATCTATAGCCAAGCACTGAAACGAGAACTTGACAGTATCCACATGCCAGTTAACACTGCTCTGCTTCAATATGTCGATGATCTGCTGATCACCGCCCGAAGCGAACCTGAATGTGAAAAAGCGTCACTGACGGTTTTACAATTTCTGGCCGACAAGGGGCACAAGGTGTCCCCTTCTAAGCTGCAATTCTGTGTCCAGCAAGTTGTTTACCTTGGGCACTTGCTGTCCAAGGAGGGAAGACAGCTTACACCCGATCGCATCCAGTTAATTGCTAACATGCCACCACCTAAGACACAAAAGGAGGTGCGGGCTTTTATAGGTCTCACTTCATACTGTAGGCAGTGGATCCCTCAATATGCATTTCTAGCAAAACCACTCATTCAGTTGACAACACAGGAGGCAGCCACATCGACGGTCCTCCCTTGGACTCAAGAACATACGCAAATCTTTGAAAGCCTAAAGAAAGCTTTATGCCAAGCACCTGTTTTAGCAACACCATGTTACAATAAGCCTTTTACACTCTTTGTTACAGAGCGCGAAGGTACTGCCTTGTCAGTACTCACTCAGGAACAAGCAGGATCACACAAACCATGTGCTTATTTTTCTAGTACATTGGATCCCGTGGCTCAGGCTCTTCCTGCGTGCCTGAAATCAGTGGCAGCAACAGCTTTAGCAATCAGACAAAGCGATGCCATAGTATTGGGACATCAATTGACAGTACAATTACCACACGCAGTAGAGGTTCTCTTGAACCGCACACAAACACAACACTTGACTATAGCAAGACTCACCGGTTATGAATTAACATTGTTTCAGCCACACATAGAAATCAGACGTTGTAATACATTAAATCCTGCCACACTTTTGCCAGTAAACGGAACAGATCCATTAGCACATGATTGTATTGAAGTCATTACTATCACGACGAAACCCAGACAAGACTTGACAGATATCCCTTTATCAGATCCGGACCTGACATTGTATGTAGATGGTTCATGTATGAGAACAAGTACAGGAGAGTTAGTGGCCGCTTACGCAGTCACAACAGACACTGAAGTCGTTGAAACAAATTGTATTAACACTTTGTCAGCTCAAGCAGCAGAGCTCATCGCTCTGACACAAGCCTGTATTCAAGCAAAAAATAAGAAAGTCAACATATACACAGATTCACGTTATGCATTCGGAGTCGTCCATGACTTCGGCGTACTGTGGCGAGAGAGAGGTTATTTAACTTCTCATGGTACCCACATCCAACACGGACCCCTCATTCAAGCTCTATTAGACGCGATTCATCTACCTACTGCAATATCGATTATGAAATGCAAGGCCCATACGAAAGTTACCGATATCATTTCCCAGGGTAACGACCTAGCTGACAGAACAGCTAAACAGACTGCTCAGAACCAGACTCATACAACTGACACGACAAAGACAATAGTCCCGACACCAACACATTGCATGACAGTTAAGGATCCCGCCCTTGATGTAATTGACATACAGACACATGCTACACCAGAAGAAATAAAGAAATGGACTGAATTAGGAGGGATCCAAACGGATCAAGGATGGATGACGAAGGGAATATCTATATGGTTTCTTCCCGATTCCATGGTTCAAGTCATCATTAACACAATACATAGTCCAGCACACCTAGGAGAAAAAGCTATGCTAGACAGCATTCAACACATTTGGTTCAACAAACACTTGCGAGCAGCAGCCAAACAGAAAGTACGTACCTGTATGATATGTTGTCAGTTCAACCCAGGTAAAAGCATTCCCGTAGAGCAGGGTGGATTTCACCCTCCCGATCACCCTTTTGAAGTCCTCCAGATGGATTATATCCAGATGGAACGATGTCGAGGATTCAAATATGTTCTCGTAGTTGTCTGTGCTCTTTCTCATTGGACAGAAGCCTACCCGGTTTCAGATTACACTGCCCCGACTACTGCCAAACAGCTAGTCCGAGAATTCTTCCCACGGTACGGTTTACCACGTGTCGTGTACTCAGATAACGGCCAGCCATTCTCATCCGAACTAATGAAACAAGTTTCACTTCTGTTAGGTTATCAATGGAAGTTCCACTGTGTCCGACATCCCGAGGCAGCAGGTCTCGTGGAACGTCATAATCAAACTCTGAAAATTAGATTGTCCAAAATATGTAGAGAAAAAGGTGTCGATTGGATAGTAGCCTTACCAGTTGCGCTCTTTTACATGAGAATGGTAGCACATTCTCGAACAGGGTTATCCCCGTATGAGGTGATCTTCGGTAGACCACCAAATATGTGGGGGACGCCTATACCTCGTAAAATCACTGATGTTGACTGTAATATGCTGACAGATTACCTGGCTTCCTTGATGTCTGCACAACAATCTTGTCGTTCACAGGTAGCTGCAGCTTTTCCCGATAACACTGAGGTGAAGCCCCATGACGTGGTTCCTGGTGACCTGGTTCTTGTGAGGAATTTTGACCGGAAGACTCAGCTGGAGCCTAGGTGGCAGTCGCCCAAGCTCGTCCTGCTGACTACAAGGACAGCCGTGAAGATTGAGGGACGTAAAGGGTGGTTGCACTCGAGCCATATCAAGAAATTTTATGGACTACCGTCCGATGTGAACACTCAGCCCTGCATTCCCTCACAGACAGACTCAAAGCTCCCCTTGGTTGAAAGGTCGGAGAACGAACTCTATAAACTGAAACTAAGGTCTAGCAAGTCAGACAATTTGATTGTTTAAGTCCTCTCCAAGGTGAATCGGTTGAATTTGTCTCTGACATGTATCCTCTGGACCGAAATAGAGAGAAAAATAGACAGATACAGCTTAAAAAACATGCGTACTGTAAATCGCTTCGTAGTCACTGCATAATGACATTATTAATTTTGTTTTTTCTAAGTCTTCTGATCATCATTTCTAGTATATTGCTACATATGTATTACCCTATTTCTAAGCGTGCTTACAATGCTACTGCTGAACATTCTTTTAGCAAACTACCTCCGCATGAGTTGTCTTATAGATTTGCGCTGCGCAACAACACTTTTATTAGTATGTTACATCATTCCCATCAGACCAGCAATGCTACCAATTGTTGGATATGTGGCCGACTCCCTCCCTATCAGAACTATAAGGGAGTTTTGCCTCTCTTTCCGTATCCGTTCACACACAATGGCTCCTGTGGAGCATGGTTTAGTTTGATTAATTCCCTAGATTCAAATTCTGTAGTTTATCAAGACAACTGGGTATGGGGAAACCTGAACCTAGTTTTGCTCAAAGTCTGCTACCCTAACAAGGAGGGACTTCCCAAAAGAACAGGAACTGATCTAGAAAATGAAGTATATGGATTAGGTAACTTTACACTTAACCTCATGATTCTGAATGTTGAATCCGAAGCTACACCAATCTTGCCCGCTATGTCAGTATTTCCAGTTAAAGGTGAATTATGTGTAAAGAAGAATGGTTCCATACACCTGGGCCATAGTAAATGTACCACTGTGATACAATTCAGTGATCAGGGCAAGTCTACATTCAGAGCTTCTCGTCATTCCTACTTCATATGTGGCCAGACTGCATATATACGTTTACCTCTAGATTGGGATGGTACCTGTTACATAGCATTCCTTCTGCCACCTGTTTTCCTAGCCCCTCCTGACTATCACAGAAATACCCATTTAGTACACAATAGACAGCAGAGAGATCTCCCGATTGTCGATTACACTGCAACGGCATGGGAGCAATACACAGATTTCAATAAAGGTTTCTTTCCCTATATAGGTACAGTCACTAATAGTAAACTGATACGTAGATTAACTAGAACCCTTGAAGCAGTAGTGAATGAGACTACTTCCGCCCTAGGCAACTTAACAGAGGAGCAGTCTGCGATGCGGATTGTTGTGCTTCAAAATCGTCTTGTCCTTGACGTCATCCTGGCCGATAGGGGCGGAGCTTGTAGGGGCATCGGATCAAGTTGCTGTGTTTTCATACCAGAAAACTCGCCGTCAGTATATAAAGCCATAACTCGCCTTCATAAGATTATAAGCCAGATACACCAGAGTCCAGGCACCTGGACTTGGTCAGGTTGGTTCTGGAGCGTGTTGTCAGCCTGGGGATGGAGGATTCTATCCTTCCTAGGTATTGGCTTTCTCATACTATTCAGTTGCTGCTTATGTCTACAATGTGGGCCAGCGATTTGTGGTCTGTGTGCCACATCGTGTATCCCGCCTTCAAGTTTTCGTTCAAGATCCCGGAAGAAGAAAGAAGAACAAATGATGCTATATGAACAGATTGATGGATTGATGAAGATCGATATCTCCTGAGGGTCCGTAGGGGACAAGGAGGGAATGAGGAAATATGAATTTTATGATCAGTTATGTCCCCTATCTTAGACCCCAACGGCTCCATGTACATGCTACAAGTACATGTATGTTCCCTCCAGTTCCAGTTATGAAGACGCAAATACATGTGCGTCCACCGTCAACATGTCCTCTTTCAGATCCGCCATGAATGAGTCAGATATTCCGTTCCTAAGTATGAAAGGCCACCGACTTTATGTGGTTCACTTTCCATGTTTTACAGTTCAGGCGAGTAGGCCCTGAATTCTGCCATCAAGCCTTTTCCTGCCTTCTGCCTCTGAAAGCTCCAGTCCGAGCCCGCATCTGTATCCATGAACTTTGTCCTACTCCCTGCGCAGCTAACGATGCCTGATCCGGCCCGTTGCCTGCCAAAAACTGTATTTCACCTTCAAGATTATCTGCTCCGCTCCTCATCCGATGCATTCCTGTCTAGTAGTTTAGGTAAACATACTTCCAGCTACCGAGCAAAGGGCCAGGCCTCACTGTCCTCATGCAAGTAATTCATAGCCCCTGTTACTATGGAAGATTCCTGCCACCTCGCATCTCATGTAGACACTTAGACGCTTGTACACGCACTAACAGTCAGTATAGAATAGATTCCGTCCGAGAGACCTTTCCTTTTGGATAAAACAGTTCTTTAAACATAAGATATTAGATATGATTTGGGATTAGGTTGACATGACCCCTCAGACTTCTGTCTCCACATGTAGAGCTAAATGTCAAGTCCCCTTCACCCTCTAGTTGCACGTCAATCACACGTCATGCGGCTGCGCACGCATCTCTGCCAAGTATTTCTGCTGACATTGCAGGATTCTTTTATGGATCCACCCACCTGTGACATCATGTTTAATGACGTTTCTAGTTACGCCTATACGTACGCCTTTTTACATTACGTATGTGTATTACTATCTGTGTTATCAGCTGTTACGCCTCCTGCATCTGTCTTAATGTAATGCTTCTCATATAAATATCTTTACTTGTCAATAATGTATTGCCTTCCCTTCCTGAACCCTCGTGGTGAAGGAATTTGATGCCTATGGTTCGAACCATAATTCCTTGTAAGGAATAAAGCCTTTCAGAACCTCTAATACCACGGATTCTGCCTCTTATTTATACTGAGTTATTCTTACTAGACTTTACCGCATAAAAAATAGTACAGGTAATTAAATATTTACCACAGGTGGACAGAACAAAAGGGTCTTTAGACAAGGCACAGAAATAATCTATCAACAGTGAGGATAGTCTCAGAATACTTCCTAGTCTTGGGACGGCCCATATATTAGCAAGGCACCCAAGAACCACTTTCATCTATGTGAGAGTAAAAAAAACAACAGCCTGGACCTATTGGCAAGTATAAAAGGAACTCTTTGGTGAACTGACAAGAGTAATATGTCACCCAATCCCAAGCAGCCAAAGAAGTCTGTGTTCATTTACTAAATTCTTAGGAAAAGAGAAAACAACAATACAGACATTCTCCAAATCCTTACATCTGTGTATTCCTATATTATTCATCTGAAGACCCTCAAGAAAAAAGGAAATGTTCTACACTTTTACTCATAGACATTGCATTACTTGTACAGGACTGTAAACACTTCTAAAATGATTTCTCTTAATAAAAGCACCTACATTGTATGCTTAGGACCATTCTCTCATGTTATAGGAGCAACAGGAAAATCTAAAACTGCTAATTTAACAGGGATTCCTATTACATAAAGAACTAAAAAACTTCAACATAATGGGTACATAAATTTCTCCAGCAAAACATATTGTGACAAACAAACTCCTATAAAACAATATTTTCCTCAAAAATGTTTGCTAAGGATCACATGGGCATCTTCCCTGCATTCTACTTTTCACGATCCAAACTATGCAACCTCAGCTCTAGTAAGGACTGTCAGTTTATTTACAGAGACTAGCTAATAAAAACTAGCAATGCCCTTGCAAAACTGTATGTAGCATGAGAATAACATCAACAATAATTGTGTTATCACCTGAGATTTTTAGAACAAAAATTACCCACAGCTAGTTCCCCTTAAAGATCAAACAAGGGAACAGCAATCTAGACTACTCATCTTTTCATAATTTCATCAGACAGGATGGGCAGTATCATAACATATTTATTTATTCATTTTATTAATGCTTACAATGTTTAAAACAGTATTACTGAATAGCCAATCAAATGTCTCATGGCTATTTCACAGAAAGTTTAGACAGGCTAAAATAAATTGAGAAAAAGAGAGAGAAAACATAAATTTGCCTACCCTTAATGAGTAGAGGAGCTAGCCTCCTTCCCCCATTTTGACAGTAGGAAACCTGTAACAGGTTTCACTTCTGTCAACACTATCAACCCCTATTTGTAGCAACTGGGCATAAACAAAGTTATAGGAAGTAAATAGCACATTGAACTAGCTGAAGAACATGAATAACCAACTACCAATTCAAACTAAATTCCATTGCTTCCTTAACTCAGCCCTAAAAGCATTAGTGTTATATATATGATAGAGCCATTCTCTTAATCAGAGCTCACATATACCATTATATTGCCTTTTGTTCATATCAGTGCACAAAAGCTTGCTTTTGCCAAAAAAAAGTAAGCAAAACCTCTCTTTCTCTCCCAGCCCTGACATCTCGTCTTTCAAATGTCGAAATGTCAAAGCAAACCTTGCGCTGAGCCCTGCTAGGCTTCTAAATGTAGAACTTCGACCTTTAACCTATTAGCAGCTGTTCCATTTTGTGTGCAAGGGTTTTCATGCTGTTCTCCCAATTCAAAGTGACCCTGGAGACTGAGGGCCCGATTCACAGAACTAACTTAAGACAAAATCCTAAACTTACTACCATTTTGGTATTCACAGAATGCACTTACTGCTTTTGGTATTCACAGAATGCACTTACTGCTTTTGGTATTCACAGAATACACTTACTATTTTTGGTATTCACAGAATGGATTTACGACTACTAACTTCCGGCCCGGAGGCGAAGCTTCCGGCCCAGAGGTGGAGATTTTGGCCATGGCTAAATCTCCGCCACTGGCCGGAATCCCCACCTCCGGGCCGGAAGCCCCGCCTCCGGACCGGAAGCCCCGCCTCTGGGCCGGAAGCTCCGCCTCCGGACCGGAAGCTCCACCTCCGGGCCGGAATTTCCGGCCCGAGTGCGGACGTAAAGTTAGTAGTCGTAAATCCATTCTGTGAATACCAAAAGTAGTAAGTGCATTCTGTGAATACCAAAAGTAGTAAGTTTAGGATTTTGTCTTAAGTTAATTCTGTGAATCGGGCCCTGAGAGCTGAACAGCAAACCCACTCCATTCCTGTCTACCAGCAATTCAGAGGAAAGCTTAATAACTTCTACCAGTTTTTTTGTCCATATTTATATTTGTAAGCAGTGTGCTGAGTGCTTGTCTAGCAGTATAGATGTCAGCTATTCATTCTATACTTACATATGTGCATTTACTGGAGCCTAAGGCAGTTCAAAAGCTGCTCTGATTGGAATAACCTCATTTAAATAGTGAATTTTACCCAATTTCGACTTTGATGTTTGGGGCACTTAAAAATGAATATCCTACATTGTTTTTGCATAATAGTCATCCCCAGAATGTCCTCTACATATCCCAGAGATGTGGCATCAGAAATGTATAATGTATACCCTTATAAAAATGAGTTTTGTACGCCTGGGTAAAGTGACATTTCACATGTAAGTTTCCTCATATTGCGGTACAGCACTGCTTAAATTCAATTTTGATGCTATGAGTTCACAGTATCATTATTAGGCATTATAAATATTAAAAAAAGAATTTAATGCACCTATCTTTAATTAAAAAATATATATATAATCAAAATATATATATATATATTTTCTTTAATAAATCCAATCATTTTGATGAGTTTACATATGAAAGCAAGCTGCATTTCTTGCCTATCATATTTAAACGCATTTATTCATAACCCTAAGCACAGAAGCCTAACTTGAAACATGAAAGTCTGCGCCAATTTTAAAGGACCGTCATTATTATTTAACATCAAAACCAATGATATCCTTATGTAAAAAGGCATTAAGAAAGGAAATTCCTACTGTCAATCTGTTCTCTGTTATCCAAAATAATGAACCTGATGTCTATCTTTTAAAACAGCAATCTGAAATGCAGGGTTTTACACCGTGTTTGCACTGACTTAAGATTTAGTGGACTTCAGCATTCTTTCTTTCTGTGACCTGGAGTCAGAAATACCCACGTGCTGACACAGCTGCTTGTGATCCGCAGGGGTCGAATTCACACGCCTTTCAAGCCAGCCTTTCAAGCCAGCACAAATCTATTGTTCTGTAATGTGTGTTTAGTTCAGCAACACCAACTCACTCAGATAATGTGCTGCCTTTTAACACCTAATACATAAGGATAAATGCTGTGACATTTTGTATCTTAATTTATTTACTGCAAAACACACAATTTTGTTTTTGAAGCTTTTTTATATTCCTATTCAATGTGAATTCTAATTTTATCTTTAGCATCGTGGTAATTTGCACACATGTATAGTGTCTTACTCTGTCAATTTAATGATAGCGTGCAGCTATTTAGCATAAATTATATAATTCATTGCTGGATTATTTTAAAATATATTTTATTTTAATGATATTTTGCATAACAGAATGATGACAAAAAAACCACATTGAGCTCATTCCAGACATTTTCAAAAGGGGGTCATACACTCAGAACACACAATAGAGCGCGCTTAAGGCTAGCCATTCTTGCACCAAGAGCGCAATTGCTACTTACTCACACAAGTACCACTAATGACAAACCACAGACATTTAAACACACATTTAACCCACAGATCAACACATAGGACAGAAACAAAAGACAGCCCACAGACTGTACGTAAACCAAACCTTTTGTAAATACTAGTTGTAAGTCATTTTCACTAGATTTGGCTGGTAGAACACCAAGAAAAACATGCTCTGCATATCACCACTTATGAATGTTACTATGTGCACAGACCTGGATCCTTTTTATGTACATATTTAGTTCCTCGGGGTACTAGTCACCGAGGAAGAAATACATTTTTATACCTAAACCTAGTTAGGTATCCCCTCTAGGGGAGCCGGCTAATTCTATACAAGTTCCAAAATGGTACCTCCAAGAAAGCAACACATTCTACGATGTGTGCTAAGATAAGAACAGGCATGCCAACAATATTGCAGCATATACAATATTATACACAAAGTAGCACTTAACTCAAAGTGTGCCGTTCAAGTTTACAAAAGTTTCTCATTACCTGCCTACATAAATTGCATTTTATGTATTTCTCACATTCCCACCACATATTGGCCAATTTCCATTTCCATATCACTATATATCACTTTATCTCTTTGTATCACGTTATCACTTTATCACTTTGTATCACTGTATCACGTTATATTGCTCTATATCACTTTTTATGTCTCACTTTACATCTCATGTTATATCACTTTATATCTCACGTTATATCACTTTATATCTCACTGTTATATCACGTTATATCTCACGTTTATCTGTGCAGCCGATGCACTTCTCTCACTATCTCACAAATGACCTTACCTAGCAGAGGTCTCCAGATTCTAACTGCCAAGTTCTGAGTGACCAAACGGTCATTTTTAGAATACTCACACCAAAAATGTTCTGAGTCAGGAGTGGTAAGCAGTTGGAGGAGTCAAATCAGGAAGACCAGAAATATACTGGGCTGCAGAGACAGAATCTCAGTTTATGGTACCTTCTTACTAGAGTCCTGTTCTTTCCTCCTCGGTAGATTCCTGTGTCCCATCAAGACCACTCCCTTGGATAGCCACTTCTCTGATGAGCCTCACAGAGGGCACCAATTGAAGAAATCAAAACCTTCTCAGGGGTTTCACTGATACACCTGGTCCTTTTAAACCAACAGCAAAGAAGAAATTGGCACAGAAGCAGTAATATAACAGACATCTTTTTTATTAACCTCAGATGAGGGAGATTGCGTCACAACAGTAATCCCAAGTCACTGTAGGAGGCATTCTAAGGAGTACAGAGCACAGGGGCCTTAAATACCCACACAGGGGCTCAAAAGAAGGTGGTACAAGTACACATGAGAAGAGTTACACACATAGATGGTCATACAGAAAATGCACAGTCAACAAGTAGGAGGAGTAATACGTTGCTGGCATCAGTTAGAACAGCCTGACAGTTCTATACTAGGAACAGGTGCATTCTACTAGCTAGGCCCTTCTGAGCATGTGCAAGGTTCTGAATGAGAGAAACAGTGAATGGCCAGCACATAGCTAACTAAAATGGCTGCCAAGTACAAAATGGCTTTCAGCTCATGCTAACAGATCCCTGTAATCTTTAACAGGCTTTTGCAGATTCAAATACACTGCCTAACCCCTGAAAAAGACCCTTTCTGAGAGGTAAAAAACATCCCTTTTAAACAATCATAGGTCACCCCTAAGCAAGCCTTGTAGCCCACTAGGGAAGGTATTTAAAAGTAAGACATGTGATATTTTACAGATAAAAAGTACTTTTAGAATGGGTAAGACCCCAACATCTATGTTCGTTCTAGGAAGGCCGGTTAGCCAAAAAATTAAAACTGTGAAGCTATATTAAATATGAATTCTACTATCAGAGGTTAGAGACCAGTTAGGAAATGATTAAACAACTATTTTTATTATTTATTTAAAAAAGCCCAACTTAATGAACAAGTTGTATTTTTTATAAATATTAAGGAAAATAGTCTTTTAAATAGTTACCCTTCTCTGCCTGAAGTTCCTAGAGGTCAATTTGTCTTAGCTATCCTACTTTCACCCAACTGGTAACTAGCACTGAAGAGGTCTGAAAAAAAGGAACTATTTAAATAGAGTGATGGAGACCTTAAATCTGATATTTGAGAATTAGACAATGGAAGGAATAAGCTATATGGCTATAAAGAGTGCTATAGATAAACAAGTCCATCAATTATCATGGGAAGCAGACAAAGGCATACTTAAGGTAAAACAATGGCAGTTATCACTTTCAGCATCCTATGACGCTCACAAAACACAACCTTACTTAAGTAAGGCGCTAGGAAAGAAGTGTCTAAAAGAGATCCTCTGGAGCTGGGCCAGACTGGTGGCATGGCGGACCGCTAGCATATTCAAAGGTGATTTGTGTACCCTGTGCTCTGTTACGGGTAGACCAAATTGAACCAGTATGTTGTTTGACTTATACAATTCCGGAGTCTGTGTGGTAAGTCGCAGCCATGTGCTTCACATCTTCAACACTCACTCCGCGGTATCATCCCTGCTTTATGTAGCCTTGAAGGTGACCAGTACCAATCAGAGAAAATCTTAAAATTGGTGGGTTTGAGTTTAACATCTCTAGTGTGTCTGTTGTGTGTCAGTAGTAGCATATGCCGGTCTTCTGAGCTACACTCTGAGTGTAGGACTGCTTGCCAGTAGAGTCATGTGTTTTTTGTTGAGTAGGTATAGAGAATTGGTAGTAAAAAATAAGTTATGTAGGCTGGATAAAACCCCTCTGTAGGTGCCCCACTTGTCCAGTTATTTACTTGTTGTGGAATCTGAAAGCATCCATGGATCATTGCCCAGTCTACTGTGGAGACTGTTTCATTGCTAGTTATACTTCTATTAATGAAAATTGTACTAACCCACATTCAGATTGAAAACCTTGAACGTATTCCTGGATATCTTTTTTCGAAGTTGATAAAGGGTCCTAATATTAAGTGGTTGCCAGTCCAGCCATAATAGGGGAACACCCAACCCTCAGGCCATATTTATGTCATATTAGAGTGAGGCATGTAGTGAAAAATTCAACCAAGCTCTCACTATGAAAGAGCACATCTTCGCCACCTCGGGAGTATGCTATTATAATATGCGCCTTCTGTGCAGAATATTCCCCTACCTTCCAACCTCCGCCCGCAAGACTCTAGTTCAAGCCTTGGTAATAAGTAGATTGGACTACGGCAACATCCTTTTTGTGGATGTCAATAAGACCCTAGTAGCCAAACTCCAGGTAGTCCAAAATACCGCGGCCAGGCTTGTTCTCAACCGCCTGTCAGGCATGCCCTCAGCTCCATTGCTGAGAGAACTTCACTGGCTCCCAGTGAAGAAAAGGTCTTGTTTTAAGATCATATGCCTATCCTATAATGCTCTAAAAGAGAAATGTCCGCTATATCTGCAACAAAAAATCAAACCTTACACCCCAGGACGCTGCCTACGATCCTGCGATAAAGCCCTATTATATGTACCTAGCTTCCGTCTGACGCGCAGTTGAGGAAAGGCTTTCTCCTATCCGGCTCCCCCCTACTGGAACAAGCTGCCACTCCATGTTATTACATGTTTGAACTACTGCAAATTTAGAAACTTCTAAAATCCCACCTATTCTAAATGCCTCCCTTCCACTCCTTTTCCTGCTTTCGCACATCGCCGAGATACCCCCGGGTGAGTTGAGCGCTATATTAAATATATTTAACGGAACTTAACAAAAATGCTTTGTCTATTGGGTTACTCCTGTGTGGTGGAAGGGACTGGTACTTGCATAGCGCATCTAGTGTGCAGTCACATGTTAACAATTACTTTCCCATGGTTATCCATAAAGGTGGTTTCTGTGTTGTGGGGAGTCAGAATATCAGTTGTGAGAATTTTTGTTCAAGCCAATATGAGTTCATGTGTGGTAGATGAAGCCCCCCTGACTCTGTGCAGAAGGCTTGTCAATTCTCCATTACGGCTGTCTGCCTTCCTAGGTAATGGATTTTACGCCTGTTCCTATTCTGGCTAAAAGGTATTCTGTATCAGTAATTGGAGCATCACAAATATATAATTATATCATGGGCATACAACCATCTTCACCACTTGTACCCATCCCCATAGAGACCAATGCAGGTCGGATCAACTCTTGAAGTTTGCCTTGACCCGCAATATTAGTGGATGCAAATTGTCCTCTATTATATTGGTCAATCCCTTATTCAAGGGGTTTCCCAGGTAGTTCACACCTTTAGACCCCATTTAATTTGGTAACCCTTAATATAGGCCTGGTCATTACATAGGTCAAAGGCATGACTTCACATTTTCCCCTATTTACTTTGTATCCTGAGCAGTGAAAAAAAGTATCCAGGAGAGGGAAACAACTGGCAGGGTTTTTTCTGGTTTCGTTACTATCATGAGCATGTCATCTGCGTACAGAAAGGATTTTAGATAGCAAGCTGCATTGGAGACAACCTGGATCTGTGTGGATATTCGAATGGCCATGGCAAGAGGTTGTAATGCAAAGAGAAACAAAAGTGGAGAGAGAGGGCAGCTTATTTTGTGCTCATCTTATGGTGATATGGAAGGAGAGGAGCCCACTGTAATGAAATTAGAATTTAGACAAGAAATTTGATATTATTGTTGAAAGTCTAACATCCCAAATGTCTTAAAATTTGAATAATCCCATCCGACTTGGTCAAATGCTATGGCTAGTGTTTCCTCATTTGAGTGCTTGGTACTTCATAACATATGTGCTAATGTTTTAGAGGATTCCTGGAGGATGTCCTTGGGAACAATCCCATCTGGATGGATGGATCAATGATGGGATGACTTTTCCTAGGTTTGTCACTAGTATCTTTGCCAGTATTTTGATGTTTGGATTAATTATACATATCAGCCTAAAACCCCACAGTCTAGTGGGTCCTTCACTTCCTTAGGTAACAGAGAAATACTGGCTGTGTTAGAGACTAAGCCTAGGAACCCTAAACTCTCCGTTTCTTGTCTTGGTACTTACAGGTTTTGTAGGATTCTCCAGGGAAGCTGTTTTCCCCCCAGTGACTTGCATCTTGGTAGTTTAGAAATTATCTCATTAATTTTGCCATTTTGTAAGGTACGGCCCTCATACGTGAAGTAGGAGAGTCTAAGGGAATTGAGGAATTTATTCTCTTTTTTATGGCCCTGTCTCATGGAGACAGTGTACAAGGATTCATAGCAAAAAGCAAAGGCCTCTGAAATTTTATCAGGGTGTGTCAGGAGTGCCACTGGAATCTTAGATAGCCCGAATTGCCAGTTGTGACACTTTGATGCAATTAGAATGACAACATGTTGCTCTCATTTTCTCTCCTATCGCAGTGTTGCCATTTTAGTTTTTGAAAGATCTTCGTGCCAGCTAACGAAGTGTATGTATTGGGAGTAGATTTGCAAATATTTCACGCAATGCGGCAAGACACCTTGCTGCACTTTGCTGCACTGCGTGAAAGGAAGAAGGCGGGATTGGGCCATATTTAGCATTATATGGCACATTCCTGAACTTTCATTGTGTTGGCGTACTTATGGCTGCCTGGCGCCAACACAGGCATGTTTGTGTTGTGGTCCAAGGGTGTGTTCATTCCAGAAAGGATAGTTGTTGTGCAGGAAGGGACACCTTCCTACACTAAACAATTCTCTGAGGATTTTTTCCTCTATTTCTATGTGTGCTGCAGAGTGCAGCTCACATAGGAAGAAGAAAAAACTAGAAGAAATAAAGATATTTCTCCTCATTGTGCCTCCTATGGGACGGCATTGCATTTTGAAACATTTCCAGGTCTACCACTCAGAGTAAATCTGGGAATGCGTTAATATCCATGGGTGTAGGTTTGGCAACATCCACGCTCTACCCATGATACAGCTCCCTGGGGCATATTAACGCAAGAAAATTACTCGCACTGGCTTGGGTTACTATAGATTATCCAAGCACCACAGGGCCACGCAAGATGGTCTTGCGTGACTTGGTAATTCTCACTTTAGTGTTGCATTGCCCTTGTGGTACCTAGTGTGCAGTTCTAAACTGCAAGTTTGAATTTGCAAAATAACGCCCTTGCTAAGTCTAAAGCTCCCTTTTTATACATAAAAGTCCCCCCTAAGGACAGCCAATAGGGCAGGGTGCATTGTAATAAAAACAATTGACATGTATTTTTAAGTTTTACATGTCATCATAGTGAAAAGCACTTACATTTGTTTTTCACTGCTGTAAGGCCAAACTCTCCCGTAGGATAGCATTGGGTTACATTATTACAATTAATATGTTCTAACTTTTGTTGGAAAAGGGTAGGAAAGTCCTGATTGGTATCAGAGGAATTGTAATTTGAAATCCTCATTATAGGTAAACTTGGGATTTAAGTCACAATTCTGAAAGTGCCACTCTTCGAAATTTGACATATTCTTCTCTGAACCATTTGGTGCCTGCAGCCTGTTCTTGAGGCACATCACTAGGTGTGAGTGACTCATGGATTAGGTGTGCCTGGAGTTCCATCTCAGGTAGAACGGTGTGGAGCTAGGCACAGCCCCCTTTGCACATCAATAGGCTGACCCTCTTCTCACACGAAGAACTTCATAATAGACTTTTTTGCCTGTAGCCAGGCTGGAGTCAGGGAAGGGAGGCTGAAAATTCCAAGCACTTGAAAGGTGAACTTCTAGAAAATTCACCTACTTCAAAGGATGCAGCAGGTATAAAAATATGACTCTCAGACCCAATCTTCAGTACACTTCTGGGCATGTGGAACTGCAGAAAAAGGACGCCCTGCTGTTTGAGGCATGCCCTGAGGAAGACTGGACCTGCATCCTTCATGTTGACCTACAGTGACTCCAAGGGTCAGCTGAATGATCTCTTGTCAGAGCTACATGAACATAAGAAGCTCTAGAGGACTCCCTGCAATTGCCCAGATGACCTGCTGCACTGTGCCTGCATCTGAACCTATCTGAGCCCCACTGGCCTCTGCTGAAATGAGTTCCTAATTCCCCCTATGTTCCTTTCAGGTTGTGGACCCTTGATGGGGCACCATTTGAACTCCTCCTTGAAGAAAAGGAGAAATGCTGAAGTTTTGGGCTCTTCACAAGGGTGAACAGTCCTGTTCATGCCAAGATCTTGACTCCTGCGCCACCCACCAATGCAAATCTCAGGAGAACCTGACTCTTCACGATACAGCGATTGCCAGCGATGACCAGTACCACGAGATCTGCACTTCAGGCTACAGCATCGACAGCCTCTGGTGACAGCCAAGGTGAATGCCCAGCAACAACCGTCCGTGACACCCAACAGGGTCTTTGCGCTACATCGATGATGAACCGTGACACCAGGTCTGCTCTTTGTGCCACAACGTCAACCATCCATAATGCTCTCCCTTCTCACAGCCTTCCTAACCGCAAGCTGGACTCTTCGTGCAAAGCTTTAGAAGGTAACTCTTTCAGAGGGACTAACCTGGTCCTTGTATCCGGCCTGCACTCCATGGCTGTCTACCTGAACATGTGAATTTCACTCAGCCTTGCACAAACAGATAACTGTGATTGGCTCTTTCTGCATTTAGGCACAATACTTACAGTAAATCTTTAAAACTGCATACCTCCATTTCTACTGATTGGATTTTTCTCATTTTGGTGTCAAATAATTTATTGTATTATACTCTAGTTTTCAAAATTGGTGTGGCGTTCTTGTGTTGTGTTTTCACTTTAATACTGCTTCTGTGTTGCATAAATACTGAGTCTAAGTTAGGCCTGACTGCTTTTGCGCCAAGCTACCAGAGGGTTAGGCACATGTTAATTTGCAGGGGCTGTGGCTGTTTCTTGAGCAAAAATGTATCCCCTCTCAACCCACAACCCAATTTCTCATAGGCTAATTTGTACTCTTGTCTAGTGTCATTGGTAATCACAAGTAGAGAAGTTTTGCTGAAGTTCCTGTATGTAACATGAGCTAACTGATGTGCATGTAGGAAGAATTTATTATGTGTAAGATCAGACGCTACACTGGGGGCAAATAAGGCTTTCTTCAGAAGAGTACAGTGAATATTGTTTAAGGCTATAAAATTAAATTGACAAATTTCATTATTTAAAGCATGACTCTAAAATATTGCTCAGTAGTTCCTATAGATTTTTTTAATTTTGGTGTGATTGGTAACATATGATCCTTTCCTTGCCAGCTACTTCTGCATTATCTAACACAGAACATTCCCAGAACGTTTATCTTTACTACTAAATAGGGAATTGGATCGATAATTTCTAGGCTGAATACTGAGGGGCATATCTACAAGGCACGGCTTTAGAATTATCACCGTTTTAGCGTCCGTTTTGGGACGAAAAGCTGCGATAATTCCAATTCCCTAACAGCATGGACACGCTAACGCGTGAATCCATGCCTTTGTGCCCATTTTCTTATCGCCTCGCCTCGCATCACTAATCAGATGCGAGGTAGGCATTCCCGACTGAAACTCAGTGGGAATAATCGCTAACAAGGCTACTCTCTATTAATTAGTTAATCGCTAACACTTCTAGCGACATTAAAAGTAGCACTAACCGGGTATTTCACCAGTTCCTTACGCCTGATAATTTCACGACTTAGCAATATGTTGCATGGGAGGTGGATCATAATGCTAGATCCACCTCTCCCTATTTACAAGGTTTTCTCTAACTGTTTGTTATATCGCTGGTATTCCTGCAATATTTTATGCCTATCGCCGCTTTTGCCGGGATTTCTATCGCCTCGGCGATGCGCGTTGTAAATATTGCGCTAACCGGGTGATAGAATCCAGCGTTAGGCGGCGTTAGGATTTTGCACTCTATATGCGGCCAGCGATGTTTATCGCTGCCGCTTGCTGATATGCCCCTGAGTTTTTTAAGAATAAATACATTTTCTGTTCAGGCATATTTTAAAAACATTTAGCAAAGACCTTTACATTTCTCTGGACTCATTTATGAAAAAGACAACACAAATCAATGTGTAAATGGATCTAAATTTGGGATAAATGCTTTTTTTAATGCCTTGGTTTGCTCGTAAGTAGAACATTGAAAACTGCTGACGAATTCAAAAGAACAGGGAATGCCTTCATGTCTTTTACCAGCTGTTCATGTGCCCTCACCTAATTATAAAAAGATCATTTAAAGCACGATGAAGATGAAAATGAAAATTGACCGCCTTTCATGTTGAGAAAAACAGCACACTTCCTAATTGCAGAGATACCCTTGTTTCACTGCCGGTTACTGTACTCATGAATATAACTGTGAACAGTTGGTATGTTTAATTATGAAGTACAAAATCCTTCTCACTTCAGGAAGCAAGTTAGATTGCAAATATGTCAGCTTGCTTCTTACAAAAGATCAAAAAATAAATCAAGTCGTATTAACTATTAACCCAACTTAATTTTTCATGCTGGACTTCCGAAAAATATTAACAACCAATTATTTCGCATTTAGCTCACTTTTCAGAACATTTCTATTTTGCTCTTTTCGAACATTTCTATGTGCATTATTGGAAAAGGGTACTGTTGTATCCATGCCTCAGCTTGAGATTTTTTTGGGAATGTGCAGCCCTTGTATAGTTAGTTAGACTTGTGGAAGTCAGTCTTCCTGGCAAATTTGCCTACGGATGAGGCAGGAGTATGGGAACCCAAACTGTTCCCAGTAGACCAAACAAAGGGCTACAGCCGGTACCAGAGTGGTACCACTACCCCCTTCTGGTGCTCCAGTTTGGCACTCAGTCCTCTGTCAATTTCTGTCAACTTATCACTCTGTCAATGTAATGTGTCCACTGTTCTGCAAGTACCGCTGTTATGTTATTTGTCTCCATGCCACTCACCATGTAACCATGTCACTCTTCCAATCTGGTTGTGATATTCACATTTTCACCAGCTCTACTTCCCTGTATTTTCTCTTAGCTCCAGTACTGCACACTGAGTGCTCTCACATCCCTGCAAGCACCAACCCTATGTCCCCATTTTGATCATTAGCAGGTCCTCAACCTCACACCAAGTTTCCCAGTGAGTCCCTACAAATAATCTATGCCACCATGTGTTCCTTTGTTAAACAATAATTGACAAATTCCACCATGTCATTAGTTGACAGCAAGGTCATTATAGCAAGGAGCAGTTTTCATGCTGAAATGTACACCTGAATTTATATAGATGGCCAGTCTCCACCAACATCCCACCTGAACTTTCCCATCCAGAGACCCATCCATCAGTGTTGTGGTTGTCCAGTATCTTATCACCAGCAGCTCGCTCTGTCGCTATGCTCAAGCATGGTGCTCGGATGCTAATCCTATATTCAACATAAAATACAGTATAAATGGGCCCAACATTTTTGTTTGAGACTAGGATACTTAACAGCACTGATATTTTGGGAAGCATATTTAAAGTAGAACCATGATTCATTGTTGAGAGAAATTCTTGCCAACAGTCACTCTAGGAAAATATATATCATATTTAATTGACTATTTTATGGTGCAATCACCTGAAACAAGCATACAAATAGCTACATTTAGCTGCAGAAAATTACACCTATGTTCAACAAAGATACCTTTGATCAAAGTCTGGCCACCTGATCAGCCAACAGCATTAGCCCTCCCTTAAATTGAAGTCTGACGCCATATACGTTGTGGTAAAATGTGCTTGCAGCAGGCTCCACTCTCTTACTGCAGCAACATGTTTGCTTTTAAGAATAAGATGTAAATGTCTCAGCAAATTGCTCAAAAACCTATACTCATCATCCAGATTATATATAAAGCTTGTTAAACCGTCCCACACAAATGCATTAAATTCATCGCAAACTACAAAGATGAGCCGTAATCTAAATCAACACAAAAGGTAATTAATCACTATTTCTAGATTTTCACAGAGGGGCTCGTCTAACAACAAGAGTATGATCAAAGGTCCACAGATGAACTGAGACAAATTTGCTAGATATTTTGAACTTTAGAGCTAATACTAAATATTTCAACTACACAGCAGAATATACAGCTACAACAGAGTTTTTTTTAAATATTATAGGAAGTGCTAATATTAAGTCAGTCTGTAACTAATGTTAGTGTGCCAAACAAAAGTGAAGCATAGGAATTTGATGTCAGCTGATGTCAAAATTCCAGTACCACAGATGTATCACTAATATGGTTCATATGATTTAGCACCTACTTATTAGTTGTACAAACTAAAGAATTGATAGTAATGTTAAAACTTAGCAGTTCAACAGTGATCTTTCCGCCTGACAGTGCAGTTATCAAAAGCCATATATACTTAAGGTAGGAAAGAGCAACAACCTTTAATTGGCAATTGGACTTCTTAGTCGCAAATATTACACACCACCATTTCTAATTCTATTTTAATTATATAAGCACAACAATGTCCATAGGGATATCTTCACTCAGGGTGCGGATATCTCCACTGACAGGAGAAAAACTACTTTTTCTAAAGTAGGAGAGGAAGATTCGTAATTCGTGCAAGATACAGACATTGCTAGATAAAAATGGAACGGAACAAGTTGCTAATGACTGTAATGATCTGTCTAGGTTGTTACTTCATAGTTCAAACTATATTCTGTAATTTTTCTTGACAAAAAACACATCATATACTTTGCATCTGCATTCCAAGTAACTTTGACGGCTTTATTCACAATAAAATCATCTTGCATCAATTAAACGGCCGGCGCTTTCCCTTCCGGAACTTCTTCGAGGCTAATTTTGTTTGGCCAATAGTCATCCACCATGGCTGTCTAAGCAGTGTCTGTCCATTTCTGAGTACACAACATTATGCTTTTTGATGGGCTTGTTTGATACATTATAGTGAGTTTGGAATCTCACGTTTGTTACCACCAAGGTGTCCCTAACTGAAGTTGGCATTTCTCACCATGTGGTGTATGGCATTGTTAGTTGTAGTAACTTTACACCAGTAAATTCATTCAAAGGAGGCTCCAACCCCTAACTGCAGGGGACGGGACCATGTAAGTCTACACTTAGGTGTCAATCTCCATTTGGAAAAGGTCAATAGAAAAAAAAGGAAAGAGCTACACCTTGTTGATAAGAGTATATATTAACCCTGGGCGTAGTTCACGAAGTAGCACTTCGCGAAGCTACGCAAAGTGCAGTTCGCACTACGCGAGCTACGCGTAGCACTTCGCGAACTGCGTAGTACCTTGTTCGCATTGTGCCAGATGTCGTTTTCAAGGATTGCACAGTGCGGACAAGCAACCGGCACTGTGCAATCATTGAAAATGGCATCTTGCACAGTGCGAGCTGTAGTTTTCTGCTGCTCGAGTAGATTTTTACTCGAGCGAACTGGAAGTTTCTCATCGCGAGCGGTCGCGAGCATACGCGACCACTCGCAATGAGAAACCTGTCCTCCTCACGTTGGGAATCTCGCCAGGAGGTTTATTTTCCATACTCGCGATCGCCAACTTGATGTTGCTGATCACGAACAAGGAAAAAGTCTCGCCGGGATGTCATTTTGCTTGCTCGCGGTCGCCAACTTGACGTTGAGGACCGCGAGCAAGCAAAAAATGACCACAGCACTACGCTACGTGCAATTCGCGTAGTGCGAAGTAGCGCGAGCTTCGCAAACTACGCGAGCGTAGCATAGTGCTTTGCCCAGGCTTAGTATATATACACATCTGTTGATCTACATGTGTAAATTTACGTTGGTGAAGAGGACCCAAGACATTTTGATCTTCAAAAGAATTGTTTTGCTAACGACAATATAACTAAGGACCTGCTTTGCACTAGACTGAATTTTACATGTGTTTGTTTTTGTGTATTAGTTTGTGTGTGAACATGTTCATGTGTTTGTATATGCAGATGACTTTTAGTAGCAGATATCCATGATACAGTTCAAGTAATGTAAGCCTGATCTCAAAAGTCATTTTGAAGTATATAAAGTTGCGCTTCAGTAGTACTATTTTACCACAAAATGCAATTCACATACCTAGAGCGGGAAAACTCCATCTCTGCTGCCCTTTCTGTCCAGTTTTCTCCACCTCCCTTCTCCCGTCCCTGATAGTGGATCTCTCTGTAGACCTACATATAAGATTTAGTAGTCAAAGTGGAATAGCAATGGAGAATCATGGGAAAATAAGGAATAATTATTACTACAAAATTGGTGTAGTTAAAGGAAATTTAAGGAGAGGTTTAGTAAGGGAAATGATAATACTTTGTGTACACCCACATAAGAGCGAAGAAGTTAATATTCACAAAATACACTTCTATATTGTACAACACTCATAAAAGTGACGGATTATATTTAAATTTACTAAAGATCAGCCTTGGAGTGAGTCAAGCACCACATATAGCCACCCACTGGTACTGCAACATGGAGGCACGCTATACCACTAACAACCCACAGGAATTAATGTAAATTTAAATGTGAAATATATGTAACAGAATTAAAGATAAAAATGTTTAACTATAATTAATGCAAATTTTCATTTTTTATTTAATAATACACTTACATTTGAAATAAATGTAATAATATTTTTAAAATAATTTAAACTGTCTGAAATTATTAAAACGTATTAACAATATAACTAATCTATATGTGTTACCCATTCAATAAGAATACAAATGTTACTGAAAGTGGGAGATTTTATTTTTTAAAGTACTGTTCATTAATATTTAATATAATAAATTTATATATTTAAATTGATGTGTTATGTAATACAAAGTTAATTCCTGGAGGTAATGTGTTGTATTTAAGTTAATTTTAATTAGTTTACTTAAAAAAAAAAAAATCACATTAATACTTTAAAAAAAGAATACATATAACAAATAAAAAAAATAATACACTGTTATATTTTCTTATATTTTCCTTTATCCTATGTATTTTTCACAGACAGGTAGAAAGTTACTTATCGTAACTTTACACTCGTAACTTCTTTGCCTGGAGTCTCGACCCCCTTATTTGAGTTATGTCTAGCTGTAAATCTCCACTCCAAAATGTTGAATAGCAAAAAAGTGCAGCTTTGCACCTATGTCTAGAAGCAAATCTTCAGGTGAGTAAATCTACAAGTGCAAACTTACCTTTTTGAATCAATCTTAAAATGTTTATTTAGGGAAGTACACATTTTCAAAGGTAAAGGTACAGAACTGGATCTCTACTAAGGGCCACAATTTCTATAGAAAGTCTTCTTTATGGCACCAACTGTTTTGGAAATTGTTGCATTTAGAGAATGTGTGGACACAACCATGGCTGCTGATTGGTGGATGATAGAGGGGTGATTGCAGTTGTTAATATGTCATTATGATGAAATGGCTATATCTATGAACACGGAAGGATTTAAAATGATACCACTGAAGCATGTGCATGTTCTACTAGAACTATTTTGGCATCTCAGGGTGTGTTTAGAAGTGGAATACCTCCTAAAAGTAACTCTTTATTTGCAGTGGGATTTGATGTGGGAAAATGTGACTCCTGGCTGTGTAAATCTATAACCCCAGAAATTGCACAAGTGATTGTTGTGTGTGATCATGCAAATACATCAATAGGGTTCTGTAGGTACGATGCAGTTCATCCTTGATATATTGTTAATTATTGTTCAATTATGTATGATTTTTGACATTTCGTTTAGTACACAGATGACCTAATAATTTATCTTGTGTAATAGCGGACACGTGTTTTTACCGTTTTTGATAGATTAGACTGGGGCTTCTATGAGACTATAAATGCCATTCAAGCAGCACACTCTATTGCCAAATCTCTGCTAGCGGAATGGCTGGTTCAGGTGAGCATGGGTATTTTGTTTTATAATGTACTTGCTGTACCCACGAACATGAGTGACTAAAATAAGCCCACAGCAGTATGAGTGTGACCTAACAGAGCAATGACTGGTGGAAGTAGACAGGAGTGACTGCAGATCTTATTTTTGCCTCATGATAAACCTCTATTGAAGTTAATGTCGCACAGTGTGTAACAGTTTCCATTCACGTACATGTGTGATCTTACACAAGACCACACACGTATGCCTGTGTTCTGACTGAGCAATGTTCTCTGAACACAGAAGTGCAAACACCCTTTTCTCTGAATGGAAATACATGACTTTTTGAAGTCATGTGTTACCTTGTTCATTCAGTGGTCCACATTGCTTCTATCTTGACGTGTGTACTAGGCAAGTGTCTAGGCAAATATGTTAATCAAAAAGTGCAACATGATAACATTATGCAATATTCTACTTAAAGAGTGCCTGTTGTTTTTCAGCAATAGGTACATCAATTAAAAATTATGTTCCAACTAAAACTACGTCAATATCTCTGATAGAGTAAAAATCAGCCTTTGCAATTGTGGAAAAACCAGACGCTAAGGAGAGTTTTCCCTATCGCCATCTCCCCCCAAATGTAAAATTGCAAAACACATGATCAGAATCTCAAATATTCCACTCGCATGGATACGGAAATGTTACTGAGAAATGTGTTACTGTGTAATTAATTATTGGCTTCAAGTAATGGCAAAACGTTTTTAATGAAACCAAATGTCAATAGGGAAGAATTAACAGTTGTAGTAAAGGATGTGCTCTTTTTCATGCATTACATTATTTTATATTATATTAACGATTTTGGAAATGCTTCAAGGAAGGCAATTTCCTCTAACGTTCCTTAAGGTGAAGAGGACATACTCATTGAAAATTACTTAAAGCTGAGCTACAATGATTATGCGTTTTGCAATCTGATGGTGGCCTTATAATTCACAGATTAATCAAACTCATACTTTAAAACAAATGCAACATTTTTATAAAGAGAAACTCCTGAAAATATGGGTAAGTATCAGTAATAGCACTAGTTTTATGTTATTGAGTATGAAAAACAGTGCAGTCTGGACCAATATACAAAATATGTATATTTAATATTTTACCCATAAGACTATTTATGTCTAAGCGAATGTCCTCAGTATATACTATCATTGTCAATGTTTACACAGATTTTCAGTGTAACTTATTTATTTTGTATTTTTAAAAGAAAGAGATCAATATATGTTTGCTGGAAAATGCACCTTTTGTTCTTCTACTGTTACTGCCCTCTACGCTATTGCGGACCTTTGTTAATCCCTCTTCTTACATCTATCGCCAGTACCTGCACACAAATTAATTGGGCTCAATCGATTTCTCATATTAATAAACGTGAGTTTGAGTTGTGTGTCACAGCTACAGATATTTCTCCACTACAAGGAGTTTCATTCGGAAGAGATGCATAGCTTCTTCATATAGAAAATAAAAACAGCAGCCCGTTTTTAACACAAATCTGATCTGTTTTAATATTAATATGTTTTGTGCTCCACAGCAGAACACAGAATAGCAGTCGCCACAGTCGTTTTCATGTGATTCTGCTAACAAGCTCTCCCGTCCTACAAACGCCAACCACACACCCGACCAGAAGGTATTACAGCGCTTTACGTAAACGCCAGTTACATTAACAAAATGTCACATTCATTTACTTTAGGTACAGGGACATTAAGTGATTTGCCCAGAATCACAGGATGTTGAGCCAACACCAGCCCTGCTTGGACAATAAAACATTGACAAAGCCAACAGATCTTGCATAGATACAAGGTATTGCTTTGCCAATGATTGTTTTATCTTGGCATGGACCCAGTTCTTGCCTATTCAACTCTTACCTTATTGAACTCAATCTCAACCTCGTCCAACAGTGTTCTTCATTGGTCTTCTATAAATCCTAAGCTTTTCAGTACCTTGTTTCTTTGTTGAAATGTCAAAACAGCACAAAATACAGTGATGAAACGTGTCATAGATTTTGAAAAAATGTCAAAGGTATTGTCTTTAAATTGCTAAAGAGGGGAGGGTGCAGAATTCTTTAATGGGATGCAGCACACATCCTCCCCTAGAAGCAGTACATGAATAATCCAATTGTGCAATTCTGCCATTCCACCATATTCACACTCAATCGCTGGAATCGATGTCATCTAGGTGGCATGCTTCATCATTGGGCTAGCTCCTCGCTGGGTGGTCACCGCAAAGCTCTGCGGACAGCCAGTAGTGTTTAGGACCTGAGGAACTGGGTTTGGCCTACATGGTCGAGCAAGGCTGTAAACATTACATTAATGGGACAGGTAGTTAGTAGGTTGGGACGCTAATGGTTGGTGGTGCGTGATTGGCTCAAGAACAAAGGAGGGTTTACGTCACACAGTTTAAAAGTTTAGCGAGATGAGGAAGGTAGGTTGCCGCAGTTCAGAAAAAAGCAAGAGCGTTTACATGAAAGATGAGGAAGGTATGTTAACAGAAGGTTGTTCTCGTGAGTTTGGGCATCGCGCCACAGGAGTATTGTGTGGGTTAATTTTTATGCTTGTTTGAACATCAGTACTGTCGAGCAGAGAGGGCAATGTAACTGGCTCAGAGTAAGGGATTCCAAGGACATTGTTTGGGTAACTTCAATATTACGGTTGCAGAGGGAAAACGCAGTTTTTTTCCTAGCTGTAATTCACAATATAGATTTAAAACTTTGTAATGCAATGTTTTATCAACAAAACAAAGCGTACTGTGCATGTTTTAATGATTTTAGAGTTGCAAGTCATTGACACATGTTCTTTCATTTGTAGTGAAACCCCAGACGAAGAGCTGTTTAGAGCGCAAAATGCATCGGGTAATAAGCGATTCACTTCTGAAGATGTGTTTTGTCTGGTGGCGTGCCCAGAAAAAGGCTTGGATTAGCATATCTGAGGCATGAGCAGCAGTTTAAGACTTACCGTCTCACGTGCGATTTATCATTTGAAAAATAAATTAAGTCAAAATAACATTTTAGAGTACATTGATTAAGTTTGTGGAAATCTGGAAATCAGTACCAATTGTATTTCAATGCAGTACGCCCATGTAAGGAACGCCAACACGGTCCTATTGTTTAAAGTTTTGGACCCAGTTCTTGCCTATTCAACTCTTACCATATTGATCTCAATCTCAACCTCTTCCAACAGTTTTCTTCATAGGTCTTCTTTAAATCCTACTCGTTTCAGTACCTTGTTTCTTTATTGAAATGTCAAAACAGCACAAAATACAGTGATGAAACGTGTCATAGATTTTGAAAAAATGTCAAATAAAGGTATTGTCTTTAAATTGCTAAAGAGGGGAGGGTGCAGAAATCTTTAATGGGGTGCAGCACACATCCTCCCCTAGGAACAGTACATAAATAATCCAATTGTGCAATTCTAATATTCCAACATATTCACACTCAAACGCTGGAATCGATGTCATCTAGGTGGCATGCTTCATCATTGGGCTAGCTCCTCGCTGGGTGGTCACTGCAATGCTCTGTGGACTACCGAGGGTGAGTATCTTTAGCGGAGATCTTTTCTCCCCCTGCCTGGTGTTTGCCAAAGAGGAGGTGTCTGCCCTTCGATGTAGGTTGAGGGAGTGAGGGGTAGATTGGGATAGAGTGAAGTTAAAATCGGCTATGGACCATCCCCTTTCAACTCAATTCATTCCTGGGGAGTGCCCGTGCCACAGTTCAAAACAAAATGCGAACAAACTAGGCTTGGTGATGAGCCCTTGATATACTGTGTGGTGATGCATTGGCCCCCAGGAGGGGCAAAAGGCATTTCTTCAGAGTGAAAAGGTAACAGAACCATAATCTACTAGGCAGGGTCTCAATACTGGAAACAGGCAAAAGTGCTCTGATTCTCACAAAATATGGTAGTCAAGAGTAAGGGTTATTTATTTATTTATTTATTTACGGGTTTTATATAGCGCCCGAATCACCCCATACGGGGTATCTCTGCGCTTTAGACTGCCGATTGACCACTGAGGAAAGTGCGATTAGAAAAGATGTGTTTTCAGTAATTTCCTAAAGACCCCTAGGTTGGTACATTGACGAAGATGTAATGGGAGGAGATTCCAATAACGGGGTGCCAGATAGGAGAACGCCTTACCTCCCATCCGGGCCAATTTAATGCGAGGGGTTTGCAGATATGCAAGTTGGCTGGATCTCAGTAATCTTGTAGGAGTGTATCTAACAAGTTTCCGAGCAAAATAGCCGGGACCCGAGTTGTGCAGGGATTTAAAAACCATGCAACAGATTTTGAATCTGACTCTCTTGTTTATGGGGAGCCAATGGAGTTCGTGAAGCAGAGGGGCAGACGGGGTCCTGGGAAGTGCGTTGTTTACTAATCGGGCAGCGGTGTTCTGAACCACCTGCAGTTTGTGTAAAGATTTTTCTTTAGCTGCAATTAGCAAAGCATTGCAGTAGTCCAATCTGCTGACAATCAATGATTGGACCAGGGATTTACGGGTTGTTATAGGAAGAAAGGGGCAGACCCTACGCAACATGCGGAGAGTGTGGAAGCAGGTGTTGGCGGTACTGTTAACATGTTCTTCAAGAGTAAGATCATTGTCCAGGCGCACACCCAAGTTCTTTACAACATCTTTAGGGGACGGGGCAGAGCCCAATTCCTCTGGCCACCAGCTAAGGGACCATCTTAGTTTTGCCTCTCCAAACAACATGATTTCTGTTTTATCAGAATTTAGTTGTAAAAAATTTTCCCTCATCCAATGCGCAACTCCTTTCATGCCCTCAGAAAACAAGTCCAGGGTAAGTGGACTAGCCTTGTCGAAAGACATCAAAAGTTGCGTATCATCGGCATAGGATATGGGGTCAAACCCAAGCCGTCTGAGGTATCCAGCCAAGGGGGCAACATAGATGTTAAACAATGTAGGGCTCAAACAAGAGCCCTGAGGAACCCCCTTGCTGATACCGGTGGTTGACGAGCTATAGGGACCAAGATTGACAGTTTGCGTCCTGTTGGTCAAAAAATCAGTCAGCCAACTTAGCGCTTTACCTCTAATACCCATCTCCTCAAGTCGGGTGATGAGGACCTGATGAGATATGGTGTCAAAGGCAGCAGACAGGTCAAGCAGGACCAATATCACTGCCTGACCCTTATCTGCTGCCATTCTGATGTTGTCTATGACCTCCACTAATGTAGTCTCCGTACTATGTTTTGGACGGAAACCTGATTGTGATTCATCCAAGCATAGGGAAGATTCAATAAACATGGAAAGATGTTTGTTGATGTGTTTTTCTAGGAGTTTACTGAGGAGGGGGAGTAAAGAAATGGGTCTGTAGTTGGTAAAGTCCTCAGGTGACAGCTTCGCATTTTTCTTAATGGGAACGACCTGGGCTGCCTTCCACTCAGCCGCAAGGACACCATCCTTCAGTGACTTATTAAGGATAGCACAAATGGGACTGGCGAGCGAAGCTGACAGAGTAGCAGCAATTTTGGCAGGCATAGGGTCAAGCGGCGAGCCAGAATTGGTACTTTTTAGGAGAACAGCGGCTTCCGGTAAAGAGCAAAAAGGGAAGGTATCTAGGGTGTGTAGTGTCTCCTTAACGGGAATAGAGTTTAGGGGCTGACTGGGGCAAGGCCTAATAGTCGAGGTAATTTTTTGATAAATTTTTTCAATTTTCTGAGACAAATAATTTGCTATATTGTCGCAGAGGTGTTGTGAGGGAGCAGCATCAGTATTACAAGCTTTAGGATTGGTGAATGTATTTAATATCTGGTAGAGCGTACGAGAGGAATTTACGGCATTGTCAATCTCAGTCGCAATATGCGTTTTGCGGGCAAGCCTCAAATTTTTGTGGTAAGTTGTTTAAGCATTTTTGAATGAGGTTTTATCATTTTGATTGTGTGAGAGGCGCCAGGTCCGTTCCAACTTTCTGCAACGGGATTTCTCTGTTTTCAGAGTGGGTGTGTACCAAGGGGCTTGCACACGTTTAAGAGGGTTGAGTTGTAATTTAGATGGAGCTAATTGGTTGATAGCTACCTCAAGGTTAGCATTCAAAGCTGTTACATAGTCCTCAATGTCATCCAACCCAATAAAACTTGGGGGGATAAAAAGATCCTGAAAGGATTGAGGAGTGACTCTACGCCACTGTCTGAAGATTCTGGTGGGTCTGGTTTCATGTCCTCCTAACTCCTGTTTGCTTAGGATTGAGAAGTCCACCAAATAATGGTCAGACCACTCAAGAGGAGTCGTCGCATTGTATCGGATGTCCGAGGAGTTGGTTAAAATAAGGTCGAGCATGTGCCCGGCCTGATGAGTGGAATTTGTGTTTATAATGTTTAAACTTAAAGTAGATAGGTCTGCTAATAAGGAGTGAGTTTCCTTGTTGCTGATATTTTCTCCCTGGACATTGAAGTCCCCAAGCAATAAAAAGTTATTAGTGGAAATTGCATGAGGAGAGATTATTTCCAGTAGTCGACATGAAAAGTTAGATAAAGGTCCCGGTGGTCGATAGACCAAGGCACCTTTCCAACAGAATTGTGAATGTAAGTCAATTCTGAAAATCATTATCTCCATCTGGTTGGTGCAATGCTGTTCGATAATAGTTACTTTAATAGGGTCCTTGAATATGATAGCCAGACCTCCGCCTGCCCTGAGAGGCCTGTCCTGCCTTTGAATGCTATAGCCCTCCGGGAGAGCGATAGCAATATCGGGATTAGAATGAGGCTTAGTCCACGTCTCGGTTAAAAACCCAATATGGGGATGGTTAGAGGCCAACAAATCCCAAATATTAATAGCATGTTTGGGTAGTGAGCGCACATTGGCCAGGAAGCAATTCCAGGTTAATATTGGTTTGAGTAACGCATTTGGAGGCTTAAAACTTAGAAAACTCTTTTCATGCTCCTATGACATGTAGGAGAAAAAGGAGACAAAAACTACTTTTACAAACACTTATTCTAGCAAACTGCCATGTTTGGAGTGAGAAATATACGTTTTGCTTGTGTGACACAAGAAACTCTGGCATGTGGCTCAGGTGAACACAAGCAAACCGTAGTGTGTCTGCAGGAGCAATAGGTCTCATAAAAACATTCAGGGTTAATGCATTCAAGTACAATCAGTCATGTACTAGTTTGGTAACTTTTCAGGGACATGTACGGAAGCTCGTACCTGCTGGTCCTCAAACCAACTGAGGGAAGAATAAATATGCAACACAAAGAGGACGTGAAATGGGATCGTCGTATTAGCGGTCAATTTTAAGCCTATCTTAGGTGACCGACAAAGACTTACATTGGTTATGAAAAAGTGCAATAGAAACGCCCTCGATCCACAGGGAAGACCTTTTTAACCAGAGGTTCTGGTACTGCTTGAGCCGTGGTGGACGTGACATCAGTGCATCATTATGGCCGCCCATAACGTCCCCACCATCTTGGAATGGTGCCTATGGGCCGCCGCAGTGAATATCATTTCCGCTTCCTTTTATGCTCATTGAAGTGTAGTACACTATTAATTTTGATTTCTGACATTCGTTTTTTGTATTTTTGCTGTGAAAAAGGGGGTGTTCAATTCACCATAAAATATGTTGTTTAGGAACTACTCATGTCAATATTCTAAACCGTTTTAATGACAAAGGAGAACATGAAATTAATCCAGAAAAACCGCTAAAGCTGTTTCAGTTTAAAGACCAGATTTGACCTGATCATGAATCTTCACCAAGAGAGTGTGAAACCTAGGGTCATATTTACAAGGGCATTGCGCCACCGGAATGTCACTTTTTACGGCGCTCCGGTGGCACAATGCCCTGCTCAATAATTACAATGCAGCAGTAAGCGAGCAATTGGTGTTGTTGTGGGCGTAACCACACAACACAACACCAATTAAAGGAGGTGTTAAAGTGGCACAACGTGGAGAAATCCTTTTATTTCTCCTTGTGTTTTGTTTTTTCTGTGTGTGCTGCAGAATGCATTGACAATCAGCTTTTTTAGCAAAGGAGTGAGCACAGGAATGTGCCGTATTCTTGTTAATACCGTGCATCCCTGCATTTTTGAAATGCCGTAGCTCGGGCAGCAGATTTGCCTGCAGCATCGCACTGTGCCATATCGTTTTAAATATAAACCCTAGTTCAGTGACCAGGGAGTAAAAAGTACTTGCCCCCTGTTCTTAGAGAAGGCATGTGACTTGACCTTTTATTATTCCCCACTCCTTTACCTAGATTTCCACATTTTGTTGATTGTTTTCCAAGAAGTTAAGTTTTGATAGTTTGGAAAGACAAGAAGGACTGTTACCAGAACCGTTCTGTAGCTCTCAGAGACAGCTAACTTCAGCTCATCTAGCACCAGCCGGAAACGCCTTCTTTTAACGACTGGAAAAAAGATACAGATAACTCACGTTAGTAAATGTCAGAGAGGGGAGATAGAGTGGTAACAAATATATCAGCATGGCCTGCTGCACTCTTTTTCCCCAGGTTCAGTTGTGAGCTTGTGTAGTAAGGGAACGCCACACAAAACCATAACTGGAGTAGATCTCAATACATGCTGTCCACATTGTAACTGGCACCCTCCCCTCTCAGTCAGGACTGCCACCAGTATTTCACTGGCCTGACTTACTTGCCTTCCTGCAGTGGTCACAAATAGTATCTGGCACCGCTGCAATCAATCTCCAAGAACTCCCTCCATTGCATTCGCAAAGCACGTAAAGCGGCAGACAGTTTTATTAGGGTGAACATGTTCCTAACTCCTCTCCTTTCAAGTGATGTTCTCACCAGAATTCTCACAGCCTGTGATGGAACTGCTGCCACAATGAGAACACTGGGGAGATGGTGTAGACTTCTGGCTAAAGCGGTCAACCTCAAAGTTGGGGAACCAGGTTCGAGTCTCGGCAACACGCTCAACATCCTGTGATTCTGGGCAAATCACTTAATCTCCCCTTGCCTAACAAAAATGAATATGTCCTTCTGTAGCGAAACTGATGCTCATGTAAAGCGCTCTGATACCCAATGTCTCGAGTCTAGTTTGCGCTATATAAAAATTCTAAAAAACTAAATTAATATAAAACAGGTCAAAAACGAATGAGTGACTAAATCTCACAGGCTGCATGTCACAACCCTAAGGAAAAAAGTGAGCTAGAAAGGGACTCAGCACTGTAACAAGGCAGCTACATATTAATTCAAAATGTAATTTAGCATGTTAGGCAGATAGTGAAGTAGGGGGCAAGCATGCGGCACCTGACCAAGGCCTTCAGCTGGCCACTGCCAATTCACTTTCTCCCCCATGACTGTATTAGTGACTCAACAGGTGTCATGCTTGAGAGTTATGCCTATGTAGTCATACTGACTGCCTTGCTTGGTCAATGGTGAGGGACCTCATTATATACAGCAGTTTCAGAAGACTGCGATGCAAGGCAAGCTGTTAAGTCATGATGGCCAGCTGAGCATTTTTTGTTATTTTGAAAACAATCCACTATTTTTTAAGAATGTCCCTGGTGTGCTGAGAGTTTCCCCAAAGGACACCAAGGGGTATTTAGTTATTTTCCTACCTGGGACCATCAACCATGCAAAAGCCGAACAGCAAAAACCAACGCAATATACGGTTGGTCTTCTGAAACATCACAGATGTCATCCCTTTGGTGTAGGGGCACCAGCAATGAATTTCTAATGTCTGAAGCAGAGCTGGCCATGATTCAGAAATGTATCAGAACTTGTATAGCTATTTTGAAAATTAATTGGATATTGTATTGACTTTAGGATGTCATAATTAGGAAATTATTATTTGATGTTACCCTACCAAAGTGAATCTGATTACCGACCCTCCTACCAAAAAACAGGAGACACCACCTGCACTGTTCATGATCACTTGGTTTTTCACAATCACAAGCTGACTAGCAACCATACATTACCGTTTAATGCATGCTTTCATAGTACTTGTTTTTTCATTATACAACCCAACAATACTGTACTCGGTTTTTCGTTATTGTTATACCTGCTGCTCAGCCCATGTGACTGGGTTGATGGAATGTTGGTGTGTGAGGTGGCAGTGGAATGTTGATGAGTGAGAGAGTCAGTTGATGGATGGGCTGAGCAGCAGGAAGGCTGCTCCTGGTGGGGTTTCTCTTGTAACATCTTATCCTGAATATACCAATCTGATTAATCTACTAGGAATTGGACCTTTATTCTTCCACAACATATTTCGGCGACAATTTTGAAAAGACCTACGTGTGCAAGTGGACTGAAAGAGGATATTTAAATCAACTGAACCTACATGAAACAAAGCTGAGGAATCCACTCAAAGAAGAAAGAAACTTGAAGATCCTTGTAAAAGTTTAGTGGTGGAAATGACAGTATGCCCTTTAGCCCCACTAGTGTCCTAACCAACCAGACAGCCTAACAGCCAGGGCATGCTGAAACTATTTACATCCTCACAGGAGCTTTGGAGCAGTGTCATTCTCAGTATTCATCTATGTGCCTTCCTACCAGCTAGGTTATTAGAATATGGGCTGTTGTGTCATTTTACGTTTGCTAGAAAAGTTGTTAGCAGGCAAGAAGAACATCGATTTACTGCTTTACCATCAGTATCGAACTGTGTCCATTACTAGTCTGAGAGCTTAAACCAACGGGATGCTGATATCCACACTACATGGTGAGAAAACTGTTGGTAATAAGTTATGCGACATTTGGAGGTGTGGTTACATTGCACCTTGAGGAGTCTGTAGCCGTTGCGGTGCGCGGCATTTGAAAGGCCGCAACATTCCGCCATCTTTCTGTTAGCGCTCAAATCCAACAAAGATCCTTGTTTCCTTTTGTTCCGGTGGTGGTGAATTGATGGCTGTCAAGCAGGAACCCGGGCCTGTACTCTTAAGGTGAGGCTAAAGTGTGATGAAGCGGCGCTTAAGTGACTGGAGCTACCTACTGCTTTTAATGTCACTCTTAATTGCGCTTAGCACTCATACCTCGGCGAGAAAGGGCTGGCCTGTATAGATGTCAATGTCTCTTCTCTTCCCTAACGTTACCTTGGAGACTTTCTTGAGTGCGCAATCAGTATAATGTTTTTGCCTATTATTAATATCTTCGTTTTGGGTACATCCTGCTCTGACTATGTGTATGGTTAGCGATATAGCCACAACGTAATCGGGCTATATTACACTGAGTTTACTTTGTTGGTGTTAAAAAAGGTTTATGTCTAATTTAAACACCCGTACAGGTTCAAAACTTTAGAGGGGTCTCGGGTGAGAAATCACTCACCGGTGTGTTTCACATGTCCTCCCTCAGTTCTACCATATGTGATTATTTTCTATGGTTTGTTTTCCCCTGTTCTGGTGTGATTTAACAGCCTTGCTTTAACAAATTTTAAAGGAGCACTTATCTTGGTGTGTTTTCTATAATTGCAAAGATTTCCTTCCCTCTTTTAAGATCTTGTGTTATTTGGGATTATTTCTATTAATTCTCCATCGTGATGTGGAATGTAACCCGTTTAATGTTCGGGAGTTCATCTTGGTATGCATGTAAATGTCATCTCAGTGATGTCGCGAGTTTGCACAGTACATGCGGACTCATTCCTTTGCTGAGGTACTTATTTTTCCTGTTCCTGAGGTGTTGGGAGAGTGCCATGTTGTATTTTTTCAGGGAGGCAATTTCTTTCTTTGTTTCATCCTACCTTTGGGGTAAGGGTGAAAGGCAGTGGAGATGCCAAATTTTGTCAGTGTATTGTGCCAGTGTAAAGCCACTGTACATGATATTTTAGTGTTTTTCCACCCAGCTTGTGGGGTTAGGTTGAAGGGAAGACAGTGTGCCGCGTTTTCTTTGCGGTGTGAGGGTGTTAATACTAGTGATTGATGTTCAGAATTTTTATTATGAGATTGGATGTCGAACTATTTTGTTCTTTTCTTGGTTTGTGTTGACAGTTTTTCCACACTTTCCACCCTTTCTATGGGTAAGGGTGGAGGGCAGTTAGATGCCACATGGTTTGTGTGGGGTGATGTCCCACACATACGAGATTGGTGTAGAACTATGTTTTTTTTTGATTCGTGTGGACTGGTTTACCACACTTTCCACCCTTATTAGAGGCAATTCCTTTCTTTATGTTTCATCCTACCTTTGGAGTAAGGGTGAAAAGCAGTGGAGATGCCAAATTTTGTCAGTGTATTGTGCCAGTGTGAAGGCACTGTACATGATATTTTAGTGTTTTTCTACCCAGCTTATGGGGTTAGGGTGAAGGGCAGAAAGTGTGCAACGTTTTCTTTTGCGGTGTGAGTGTGTTAATACTAGTGATTGATGTTCATATTTATATTATGAGATTGGATGTGGAACTATGTTGTTCTTTTCTTGGTTCGTGTTGACTGTTTTTCCACTCTTTCCACCCTTACTATGGGTAAGGGTGAAGGTCAATTAGATGCCACATGGTTCGTGTGGGGTGGTGTCCCACGCATTCTTGTTTTTGACGGTTCCCTACCGCTCCTGTGTGCTTATGTGTTTACAGAAGTTGTGGATTGCGTGGTGAGTTTTATTCTTTTTCTGAGTGATTTATTGTTATCTTTGCATACATGTATTTCCTCCATCCTTACATGTATTACTTTGCATTCTCTTGTTGACATTTACCATCTTAACATTTAATATCTTTGTCATAGTTGCATGCAGTGTCTTTTTCCATCTTTGTATTTATTATGTCGACATGTACCTCCCGCTCGTTCATTACCTCAACGTACAAGTTGTACATGTTGTGTTGCAGTAGCAACATTATCTTTGTTTATTTAAAGAAAGGAGATGTGTTATACCTGCTGCTCAGCCAGTGTGACTGGGTTGATGGAATATCGGTGTGTGAGGTGGCAGTGGAATGTTGGTGAGTGAAAGAGTCAGTTGGTGGATGGGCTGAGCAGCAGGAAGGCTGCTCCTGGTGTGGGTTCTCTTGTAGCATCTCATCCTGAATTAACCAATCTGATTAATCTACTTGGAACTGGACCTTCATTCTTCCACAACAATTAATATTTCCCAACAATACTTCAAACATTGAGATTTGGGCTTACTCTTGCACAGAAATGTATTTTACTAAATTAATAGTCAAATGTCACATAACCTTGGCTATGAGGGATTGATCTACTGCCTTTGACCCGGAAGCCTGATCTTGCATATGAAGTAAGTCAGAGTGGGACAGAGAGCATCCTACAAATTATTAGGTGATGTAGGTGAACACTTCATGAGACTCACTTTGACATGGAAATGCATGCTTGCACAAACCTCCTCAGTCTCTGGTGTGAGGTAGAGAGGACATATGGATTCTTTCCTTCCACAAAGGCAGGACAGTATCACCAGCATAGCAGGCCGGCTTATTGAAAAGAGCTGGCACTGTTTCTGAAGGTCTAATATCCAGGAAGCAGACCAAATGGTTTCGCACGCATCAGTAGTTTATCAAAGTCGTAGCATGTGGTTCAGTGAGAAGTAGCCTACTGCCAAAACAGTCAGAATCCAAGTCAAGGATGTTGAGACAGAATTTTATGTGGCAGACATACATGCCCTTAGGGCATGTATGTGCGCCACATGTGCACACATGCACGATTCAGGGGTGCAACAGGGTGTCAATGTGACACCCTGCCACCCTTGAATATGCTCCCCCTATTACTGATTCGGTATTTACGAATCGGTAATAGTGAATGGCTTCCCATTCATCCCTATGGGCCTCCAGGCCCATAGGAATGAATGGGAAGGTATGCCTTATACCGAATCGGTAATAACGAAAACTACCGAATCGTTAAAATTTACTTTTTTTTATTTTTTTTACCTACATTCTATTTACCGATTCTTAAATACCGAATCGGTAAAATTCAGTATTTAGGAATCGGTAAATAGAAATTACCTACATATGACCCTTAGTCCTTTTATGTATATTTTTTCAAAATGTACTATCATTTTTAGCGTAATGGCATGTTCTCCCTTCCTTTGTTGAAAATTGGTGCTCATGTTTGCACAGAATAATGAGTTTGCACCATGATCAAAAATATCCAGAGTATTCATAGAGAACTAAATCATGCAGTGATTGAATTGAGACTATAATTCGTATATGCACGGAATCTAGTTATAAAGATTGATTGTTTTAAAGTGAGTAAGTGCTCAATCAGAGTTAACAAAGTTGAACATTTACACATAAACATGCATCATATGGCACGCTTCATGGAAAACTTTATTTAAAAATGTAATTGCAACACCATTTACAAAATGGCGCTGAATATTGTGTTAGTATGTTTGTCCTTGACTTATGTCTGTGCTGAAAGGAGCATTTCTGACATGCGCTGTCTTGTTTCTATGTTCATGAATTAATTTAAAAATGCACTTTTACCCGTTCCCACTCACAGTTTATGATTTTTTCAGTAAAAATAAAGTAACTGAATTTACCCCTTGAAAGATGTGTGCGGTCGTCTTTTTTCCTGGAGAAACGAGTTGAGAGTCATGTCATGTCATCAGTGATGTCATCAGTGATGTCAGTGACCATGTCATGAATGATGTAATATGTGACACCACCAGCAGTGCATTGCAGGCGCGCGAGTTATAGTTAGCAGAACAAACTATGACGGAGGAATTTCTATGGTTGTGTACGAGTGAAATGTCCAGCTAACTATAACACCCCTGAAACCTATGTTTTCTTCTGTGAATTTCTAAGGTTTTTTAAATGCTAATTTGTAACTATAACGTCTCTGAAACCTATAGTTTTTTCGGAGAATTTCAAAGCTTTTTTAAATGCTAATTTCTAACTATAACGTCTCAGAAACCTATGTTTTTTTCAGTGAATTTCAAAGGTTTTTTAAATGCTAATTTTTAAGTGTAATAGTAGTTATACCTATTTTTTTGTACTGATTTTCTACAGTTTTTTAACTGTTTATTTATAAATATTTTATTAATTAAATAACATTATATATTTTTCTGAAACTTGCAACAAAAAAACCTGAAATATTGTTTAAATTTTTTGTTTTGTTTTTTATTTTAATATATTTATACTATTTTCTTTCGAAAAAAAAAATTCCAATTTTTTTTCGGAGTCGCGCACCCAAAGCGTACACATCACGGTGGGTGCACGGATTCTAGCCACCATTTTAGAAACGTTGTGAAGGATCCGCGTACGGTGTGCGACGGCTGCGTGTTTTTCAGTTGCATCATATACATTTAATATTACGTGATCTGCGCGATTAGTATGCGACCAGTTCGCGACTCCTGCTCCCGCGCATTCGCAACACATGCTCATTATGGTACGCGATGCTTGCGCGGTGGCGGGTTACGCATGACGTCATATACGTGCTGGGGTGCGCTAGGTGCGCGACTCCCGCAAACTTTTTTTATGTTCTAAAATGATATGTATGTGTGTTCAATATACATATTAGGGCAAGAGACTATCTAAGATATTCATAAAAATAATATATTTGTACTCATAATAAACTTAGATTATTTTTAAATATATTTTCGCAAAGTCACGTCAGGTGCGTGCTTCGTGAGCACAGAGTGCGCTGATCCCATGTGACCTCAAAAAAAAAGATTTCATTGGTTCATAACATTTCCCACTGTAACTATTGAAGGGCCCCACCCATTTTAATCATTCTTGTTGGAGCATCTTTAGAGAGACGTCTCTTTTCCTACATGAACCCCTTTTGCTTGTTTTTTTTGGTGTTTTTCAAAAAATATCAAACAAAATGGCATCTGGACAGCAGCAGCAAGAGGAAGTATCTTCTGAAGAAGAATTCTTGCTGGAGGCACCACGTCGACAGAGGCCAGAATCTGTCATGTGGAAATTCTTCACTTTTCCACCTGGAGAGAAGAAAGTAAATGCGAGAAAGGTGACGTGCAAAATTTGTGACCGGGTCCTCGGGAACACCTGCAATGGACATTAGGCCAGAATTCGCCTTTCTCGAGCAACACTGCGTGAAGTGTAAGAAACGTATATGCTTCGGTGAGCAGTCGGTGGATGCAGTTTGTGCTGCGCAACGCAACCATCATTGTTAATTTTTTTGTTTTTTTGTTTTTGGAATGATAAGTAATTCCAAATGTTTCCTGTTTTGTTTGTTCTTTTTTTTGCTCGTTTTTTGAAAAAACACACCCAAAAAAAAATGTGTTTAAAAAAAAAAAAAAATACAAAAGAAAAAAATAAAGTTCTTATCAGAACTACCTTATCTGGTTAAAGAAAGAACTATAATTGCAAGGTAATGTGTGAAAGTTTGGTTGAATATCTGTATACAGCATGATTGACTGAAAGAATGCATTAGTAGTGTATGGTGAATTTATAGGTGAAGATTTATGGGGAAGTACTGCAGGGTGACTCTGCAAGCTCTTTAGCTGCACTGCACTGTGGCACTTCCGAAGCACAGGGATGTGACATATGTACATGAATATGTTGCAACTCTGTGCTTCCCTCTGCACTGCTGCACAAACTGCAGCAATGCGGTGACACAGGCACCCTTGCACCATGGTGCAAGGATGTCTGTGTCGTGTGGAGATTGTCTTTGTGCAGGAAGGGACACCTTCCTGAACAAGAACAATCAGTAAAGGCATTTTCCTCTTTCAATGTATGCTGTGGAATGCAGCATGCATTGAAAGAGGAACCAATGAGGAGAAATGAAAACAATTCTCCTCGTTGTGCCTTGCTACACCAACTCTAGGATGGCGCAGCATTAAGACACATCTCTAGATTTACGAGTTCACATAGATCTGGAGATGTGTCTTGTTCTATGGGTGTTGCGTGGGAACACCCACAGCAACACCTATGGAACGCCCCTTCAACGCAAAGTTCTGTGCATGAAGGGGTCGTATTTACAAGGAGAGGAAAAACCACGCAGGGTGGCTTTTCTTCTCCTTGTAAATATGAAGGAGTGCCTGGCGCCATCATTACGTTACAAAAAGTGACATACTGGTGGCGCAGGGTGCTTGTAAATCTGCCCCATAAGTGCTTAGGTATTGGCAGACTGATACAATAAGAACATAGGGCTGGATGGGTGATTGACGAATTGCATGAGACTGACAGGAGGTATCCTACGCTGCATGGGTGCTACTTCAGTGTTTAATGGAGTGGACCAATAGTATGTATCTGCTTAGAGATTTGTAGGGATTGTGCACAGAATATTTTATGTGTACTTGTGTTGGTGCCTAGGTCATGTTATAAGAATACCACTAGTAACTGGAATGACGACAGTGCTGCAAACGGAGTGAACACTTAATTTATAAGTTCTTACGTATTGGTGGAGTGATAGGATAAGTCGATAGTGGTAGATAAGTGATTAAAGAAGTGCATGGGACAGACTGGACGATTCCTACACTGCATGAGTACTAACTGGGTATTTAGAAGAGTGTATCAATAGTATGTAGCTAGTTAGAGTTCTGCTTAGATAGTGCACAAAATATTATAGATGTACATGTGTTAGTAGCTAGGCCATTCCATAAGTTCATCACTAGTAACTAGAATAATTACAGTATTACAAACAGAGTGTATAGTGAATTTATAAGTGCTTAGATATTGGTGGAGTAATAGGATAAGCAGATAGTGCTGGATGGATGATTGGAGAAATGCATTGGACAGACAGGAGGATTCCTACACTGCATAGGTACTAACTGGGTATTTAGAAGAGCGTATCAATACTTTGTAGCTGGTTAGAGGTGTGCATGCATAGTGTACAAAATATTGTACCTGCACTTGTGTTTTTGACTACGCCATTCCTTAAGTATACGACTAATACCTGGAGTAATTTCAGTATTGCAAAGAAAGTGCGTGCTGAATTTATAAGTGCTTAGTTATTGGTGGAGTGATAGGATACGTAGATAGTGCTGGATGGGTGAATGGAGAAGTGCATGGGACAGACAGATGGATTCCTAGACTGCATAGGTACTAACTGAGGGGCAGATTTACAAGCCCCTTGTGCCACTTTTGCGCCGCCGTTGCGTCACTTCTGTGACGCAGAGGCAGCGTAAACCATGCGCCACGTTGCACCCTATTTACAATGTGACGCATCTAGGGAGATGCGTCACGTTGTAAAGCCGTGCGCCACATGAAACCTGTGTCAGCTTTCATGTGGGTGTTCCGGCGCGGGGGGGCGTTCCAGCGCAGTAAAGACTTGGAAAATTGCTAGATTCCACTCAGTCACTTTTCCGGCGCCGCTGCGTCAAAACCTTGTGCCTGCTTGTAGCAGGCGTAAGGCGTGACGCACCACGTCATGTATGGGTAGGCCACGAGCATTGCTGGAGTTGTGTCACGCTTGCGACATGACTCCAGCGATGCGCCACCCTTACGACGGGAGATGCGTCACGCATCTGTTTATCCTTGCGCCACGATGTGCTGCATAGTAAATGCGGCACATCTGTGGTGGCGCAAGGGTAAACTTGCATGACACATCTTACCTGGCGCATCCCTGCTGATTTGCAGGGATGCTCCAGTCGTCATAAATCTGCCCCAGAGTATTTAAAAGACTGTATCAAAGCTATGTAGCTGATTAGAGGACTGCATGCATAGTGCACAGAATATTGTAGCTGTACTAGTATTAATATGTCTATGGTTTCGAGAATGGTAGTCTGTATTTTAGGGTGTGAGGAGGTGCATCAGATGATCATGTAGATGATATCATCAGTGATGCCAATTGAGATGTCATCAGTTATGTCATCAGTGATGTCACTGACCATGTCATGAGTGATGTGATATGTGACGTCATCAGCAGTGCATTACTTTACTCCAAAAAGCTGGCAGCCATATTGGCCTGGTCACGATGTGAAAATTCAGGAATTGATGCAATAAAGAAAAGAAAACAAGTGTTAATATGCACACAATGTCATTTCAGCATATCTTGCCCGTGACCGCCATACCTGTATGGTAGTCAACGTGACTTATTCATAATAAACATACTATAAACATTATAGTTCCGTTCCATTCACAGCTCATTTGAGATGTCATGAGTGATGTCATGAGTGATGTAACTGACCATGTCATGAATGATGTAATGTCTGAGGTCATTAGCAGTACATTGCGGAGTTGTAAGTTAAAGTTAGCTCAGGTAACTATAACTGCTGAATTTCACTGGTTGTGTATGAGTGAAATCTGAGTCTAACTATACCATCCCTGTAATCTTTGTTTTTTTCAGCACATGTCTAGTTTTTTTTTTTAACGTTAAGTAAGATGCATATCCCAATGGATGGTGGGGGGTTGGAAGCAGGGCCTGGCATTGTGCTGCCCCCACCTAAGCTTGCTGCTCCTGCCTTCCCTCCTCCTAGCCATTCATTGTCCAAGTTCATGTCACTGCTCCCTTATTACAGCCCTGTGTGACCGATGTTCTGTCACTGGCCTTCCCGCCTTCTCTGAACAGTTAGCTTTCTGCCCCATCCACCTCCTCCCTATCCTCTGTTGTCTGAATCCATGGACTAGCCTCCTCCCTCCTGGTTCATGGTCTGATGTGCTGCCACTGCCCTCCATTTAGCATGATGTACCAGTCCACTCCTCCTGCCCAATTCTATGCCCCATCTTTGACCTCCTGCTTAGCCACTGTGCTTAGCTTGCTGCCCCTATTCTCCTTCCCCCTGCCCTCTGAAGTCTTTGTGCATGCCCCTGCTCCATCCTTTTTGCCCACCATGTTCCATGGACCTGCCTCTCCTATCTACTCTGAGAGTTCTGTTAAGCTGCCACTCCCCTCCCACCTGCCTAGCATTGTCAGATGACTGTAACTTGTCCCTGCCACCTCCACCCTGCCTGTCCACATTCCATGCCCCTATCCCCTTCCTCCTGTCCTCCATGGTCCATTTTACAGCCACACCCTTCTGCCCTCCCTGGTCTGTTGTGCTGCAACTGTTCCTCCTGCCTGCCCAGCGTGGTCTGTTGTGAGGCCCCTTCCCCTGAACTCTCTTGTCTGTGCCCAGGTCCTGACCCTCCCTTCTATCCTCCATGGTCCTTTGTGCATGCCCCTGCACCCTCCTTCTTGCCCATCATAGCCATTGTGCTGCCACTAACCCTCCCTCTTGCCATGCATGGTCTTCTGTGCTTCCACGGCCCCTCCCACCTTCCCTGTGTGGTCAGCTAGCTGCCCCTGACCCCCTCCCACCTTCCCTCCATGGTCTGTTAGTATGCCATCATAGTCTCGCTGTTGCTCTCCATGGTGTGTCTTGCTTCTAGTGCCCATCCTGCCTGACCTCCTTGGTCATCTTGCTGCTCCTGCCCTGCCTCCTTGCCCCCAGCCCTCTGTTTCCATGTGCAGACCCCTATTCCCTCCCTCCTGGCTTGTCTGTTCCATTGTAATGCCCCTGATCCATCCCTCCTGCCCTTTATGGTCTGTTATGCTACAGCTTTCTCTCCTGTCTGTCCATTATGGTCAGCTAGCTACCATTGCCTCTTTCCCCTCTGTTCTCTGTTGTCCATGTGCATGGTCATGTCCCCTCCCTTTTGCTTTCTATGGATTGTTGTGCTACACTCCCGTCCCGCATGCCCTGTGTGGTGTATTGTGCTGCTGCAAACCCTGATGCCTGCCCTGTATGGTCAGTTTGGTGCACCTCTCCATGTCCCTCCTGTCCTCTGTTATCCGAGTCCATGTCCCTACCCCAATTCCTCCTGCCTTCCATGATCCAATGTACCATACTTGCTAACATTTTTAACTTGGTAAGAGGGAGATTTTGAAAAAAACCTGGGGTATTGATTTTCCCCTTTGAGTTACATTGAAAAAGAGGAGATTGTAGACGGGAAACAGATCAAATAAAGCCCATTTGGGCTTAAAAACATTGGACGTTTCCTGGCTGAATCGGGTCTGTTGGCATGTAGGGTTGTACTACCACTGCCTCTTCCTTCTGCCCACAATGGTCTATTATATTGCCACAGCCTCTCTTGCCAGTCCTGTATTGTTGGTTTGTTGCCCCTGCCCCCTTTCCACTGCCCTTCATAGTCTGTTGTGCTGCCACTGCCCTTCCTGTCTGCTCAGTGTGGTCAAATTGTTGCCTCTGCACCCTCCTACCTGCCTTCAATTTTCAGAGTCCGTGGCCCTGACCTCTGCCTCTCAACAGTATCCTAATGAACAACTAGATTGCTAACATTCTATATTTATTACAAAAGTGTGCAACGCCTGACATCATCTTGATGTAATCAAAACTGTAATACCTAGTGCATTTCCTTTAGAAATTACATATATGAGAGGGTCTTATTTGCATCAAAATTATGGTTAGTGCTCTAAAAAACTAAAATGAGGACATGTTTTCTGAGTTTTCAAATAGCGACAAAGCACTTTTAAATGATTTGTTATCTTTATGCTTTTTTATCCAGTTGACCGCTTGATTAAATGTTGCACTTAGAGGAGAGGATGTGGTGTTACTTCTAGAGCTGCAGACTTTGCAACTGGGGAACCAGGTTAGAGTTTCTGATTCAGCTCGACATTCTGTGTCTACAACCAAAATGAATTTGTTCTTGTGTGATATAACCAATGCTCAAGTAAAGCACTCCAATACCTGACAAGTCTGCACTATATAAAACTGCAAAAACACAAAAAATAAAAAGTGTTTTGCACACTTCTGTCATTGGGCTACATCTGGGTGATATTTGTGCTGCATTTGGCCTCTTTTGTCTCGGGTGGCCATCTTGGGAAATTTATTTGTTATGAAGTTTCCTAATTTCCTCATTTACTGCAGTCTCCTCAGTAGATAATGTTTTCAGTTGTTTACTTTGATTCCATCAAGAACGTATTCAGATATGTCACACATTTGCTATAAATTCTGAATGTTAGCACTCTAGTTTTTCATTAGATCACTGTAGTAAAGCTACTGCTCACCACTGAAGTCTGCTGCTGGTATTGAAAGTGCATGTTTCAGTCTGCATGTCAGAATTTTTTAATGAAATAGAAGAGGATTTGAGATTTCACTCAAAATGTGTCCTAATTTTTCTTTCTTCAGCACTAATCATAATTTCTATTGGAAAATGAACCTCCTCATTGTGTTTTAAGTTTTACCAGTTTATTCCAATCAAGATGGCTTCAGGTGTGCCATACTTTTGTAATAAGTAAGACAGTAAGCGCTCTAGTTGTTCTTAAGCACACTCTGGGACATTCTGTCATTGGGATATACTTAGGCTACATCTGGGTGATATTTGTGCTATATTTGGGCTCTTTTGTCTCTGGTGGCCAACTTGGGAGACTTATTTGTTATGAAGTTTCCTAATTTCCTCATTTACTGCAGTCTCCTCAGTAGGAAATACTTTCAGTTTTTTACTTTGGTTCCTTCAAGAAGGCATTCAGATGTGTCACACATTTGCCATAAATTCAGAATGTTAGCACTCTAGTTGCTCATTAGATCACTGTAGTAAAGCTACTGCTCACCAGGGAAGTATGCTGCTGGTATTCAAAGTGCATGTTTCAGTCTGCATGTCAGAATATTTTTTATGAAATAGAAGAGGATTTGAGAAGTCACTCAAAATGTGCCCTCATTTTTCTTTCTGCAGCACTAATCATACTTTCTATGGCAAAATGAACCCCCTCATTTTGTTCCTTTTTAAATTAAATGTTTTAAGAGTTACCACTTTATTCCAATCAAAATGGCTTCGGGTGTTCAACACGTTTGTCATAAGTAGGACTGTTAGCGCTCTAGTTGTTGTTTAGAACACTCTTGGAAGCTGCAGTAGAACACAAAGGGATCAACTGACAGTCTCTGCCCTTGTTGTATGTACATGTTTTACTTAGAATGTCAGACTTCATTCTCACATGACTGAGAAAGATAATGTGAATTTACAGAAAATATGCTCTCAGTTTAGCTTATAGATCACCTTCCAAACCTCTGTGGGAAAAGCATAAGAAAATAGTTTTCTCTCAAACTTGATATCCCAGCAGAAGGCTTTTTCACATGGTAAAATCACCTTAGAACACACCAGAATTCCTAAATTGAGTATGGTGCCATCAACAAATGATTTATAATGTAACTAAAGTCTTAAAACCTTCTATTAACTGCAATGCCTTTTAATGAGGTGCTATCATCTATATTGGTCCCAAGATTGCTGCCAACACTTCTTGGATGAAGTGCTGACAGCCAATCAGATCTCATGATGAGATGTGTGGTTAGGCTCCGCCCAGATATATCTATTTCTTTTTCTATTAATATTTTTAAAACTACTTAACGGATTTACACCATTTAACTAAAAGGCACGACTCTGAACTAAGGGCTACCTTTTTGCCAAATTAGGTGTAATTCCGTTCAGCAGTTCAGGCTGTAGCTGCGACTAAAGGTTCCTATGGAAAATTGCATGGGGAAAACACGTTTTGGGACCCCCTTTTTTCTCAGCCCCCGCTTGCTGAATCACCCCGAAACTTTCACGATAGGAGCGGACCAGAGCACCCCACGAATTTTGAAAATTTTGCGAAGATTCGTGAATGGGTGCCAAAGTTATTGGGAATAGAATGTTGCGATTTTCCTATGGTAACTAGGTCCTAACTATAACTACCTACTGGCGACCGCCTGCCCTCTCCCCCACTCTACCCTCCTTCTGCCCCACTCATATACTATGGTATTTAACATTCTGAAAACCGTTCTGGTTCAGAACTTTCCTGTGTTAGTTAATATATACCTTTTGTGCTATATTAACGTTCAGTTTCTCAGCCATATTCTGGGAAGTGGTAGTGTGTCGGCCTCCCTATAAAAAAATTGAGGTATACGTTGAGGGGATGAGTAACCTCCTCAAGCAATACCCATAACCCATGTCAGGGTGAACCAATAAAGTTGCTTATTTATCATGTGTTCAACACCCTCGTAGCTACAGCACAGAGCAGATAGGCTTAACTTAGAGCTATGGACTTATTATGATGTTGGTATGACTTGCGTCCGTCTGACACCATATTAGTATGGGAACCTCCCGACCATTTGTCGATGGTTTCTGCACACCTAATTACAATGGGACCACACATGGTACAGTCGCAAACTTCCATTTCCCTATGGGAGCTTTTGCTGCGGCTGTACACCGGCCGCAGCACAAGCTCCCATAGAGAAATGGGAGTCGGTGTAAATCTCAGCACTGTGTGGTAGGCACCTGATTGCGCCTCCCACACTGTGCAGGGATTCACGGGGGGCTCCATAGGTGCCCGCTTGGCCCTTTACCAGAGTACACAGAGTGAAGGGGGTTCCTTCTAGGGGCCTCCATTGTCTCTTTCTGACAGGCTTCCCATGTCATAAACCCCAACATGGAAAGCCTGTCGGAACTCGACATCGTAATCCCAACGGGTTTGAGACCGTCGGAAAGTCAAAAAGCAATGCAAAAAAAATTCCGAACCAATAAATAAAATGACACCAGAACAACAAAAATCCAAAAGTGGAAGCAGAATTATATATTTGTAGTTTAAGGTTAAAAATGGATTCAAAAAATGATCATAGCTAACCACAGTTATCTGGTTGAGCTTGACCGGTACCTAGGTGCAAGGTAAGGCCAACTGTGAAGGAGCATGGGTCAAATACTTTAGGTCTTAACCTTTGAAATGTCAGTCAAACTTCATCAGCGGGTCAATGCAGCAATCTGCTGCCAAAAGAGAGCTTATGCCATTGGATAGCTATTGGACGAGTGCTCTGTGAAACCTTTGAATTTTGTCGGGAAAGCTCAGAGAGGGAAATATTTGAATTTTTCGCTCCTAGAGAAGGTCCCACGTCAGCCAGATATTTTTGGTGCCTTCACCCGGTGAAGATTTGTAACTTGGGGCTTAGTCGTTTTTTAGTGCTCAGATTCTTCTAGCATGGCAAAGGTGCAGGAAGTAGCTCAAGAGGGTTCCAGGGGTCCAGCTACCTTTTCTGTTCTGGTCCTTTTCCTTCATTGGATCAGCTTGGCAGGTTGGTTCTGGTCCTCTGGAGGTCTCTGAGGCCAAAGTCTCAGGTTTCAGAAAATAACAGCAGGAGTACACATTGACAGCAGCCATGGGTCCAGGACCTTGGGGTCAACACTCAGGGGTCAATAATCACTCCAGCAGAGGCAATCAGCAAGGTTTAGGGCAGGTCCAGGTTGAACTTTTCAGCTAGCAGTTAAAGAAAAGGCCTCTTGAAGCTTGTTGTGTCCTAGTAGCTTGAACATAAAGTTAGCCTTATGATCCTTAAAGTCATTTTGTCCTGGGTACAAGAGGCCCAGACTGACCTGCTGTCTTCTCGGGTCATGGATAGCAGGTCCTATCTTCTTATGTTGTCCAACCAGACCAAAAAGTGATCTTAACATGATACTTTGGGTGCCACATTTATGTCCGGCACCAGTCTGTGGGTGAGGATGACTCCTAGCCTCTGCCTAACAAACAGGGTAAGTCTCCTGGGCAAACCTACCCACTTTTGCAGCACTTCTTGTGTGCCCTGCTGCAACACATTCTGTGGTACCCATCGCTATTTACAACCACGATTGCAGAATCTCTCTTCCCCTGTGCAGAGATATTGTGTTCAGCCTAGAGGATTAGCCAAGGAAATGAGCAATCTCTCCTCTGTGGTCAGTCAAAACTAGTTCTGGGGGCTGCTCCTCTCCCATTGAGTTTGGTGCCAAACTGATTAGAGGGACAAAGGAGGAGGCAGGCCCAGGTGTTAGCTACATGTGCCTTTAAGAGAGTATGCCTCTTTGAAAGTGAATTAGGTTCCAGGGCACAATCCAGATGGTCATCCTGCCATAGGCCCAGAACACCTCTCCATGCCTAAGGCATTTTCCCCAGCTCTGTGACCAAGTGAACACCTCATCAAAGGAAGTTCAGTAAGGGATTAGTGTTATTCAGTTAATTGTTTGTACCTTAATTACGTGAAAATAGAGCAAAATGATGCAAGATTATGTGGAATTACATGAGTAGAGTAACCCTGCATTTAGCTCTATTTTCTTAGTGCAAAATGCACCTTTGCATCCAAAAGGGGCTCAATGGTGCATTTAACGTTAGACAATACTGTTGTAATCTCCATCAATGTTATAATGGTATAGCCCATTCCCCCTCCCTGCTGACCCTGTTGGTACGGCCGGGCAGTGGGAGCTCACTATAGAATGTTGTGAAACGAAGGTTCTGTATTCAGTGTGGAGAGCGGATGATCAGAATAAAGAGAGTCACACTCACCTCGTGTGTGCTTTTGCTTTTCATAACACTGGCGACGTCTGCGGAGGGGGCAGCTGGTCATCTCCCCTTTTTATGTTGTTCTCTTCTGCTACGTGCTCAAGTACTAGTCAGTCTTGGGTCGGTGTTACTGTTCTGCTTCTCCATGCGGTGACTCTGTTCTTCTACAGAGGTGCGGTCAGGTCCTCACGGAGAGTGACCGACGTGTGGGGTGCTGAGACGACCGGCATCCTGTGCTTCGGTGTTGAAGGAGAAAGATGGATTTCACATTCCTGCCCTGTGGAAAGTGACGTATTTTGCCTCAGCATTCCTGTGAGGGATGCGTGATCAGCCCCGTCTGCCGAGATCCTGGTGCCCAGCTGTTCGTCTGTGAAGCTCCTGCTTGGTGGGTTTGTCGTGCCCTTTCCCCCGAAGCGGAGTGTATTGCCATCGAGTTCAGCTTTGGAACGGCAGCCTGTTTGGTGTCAGCTCCGGCGCTCGCCTTCTCCTGGCTACAGCTGTTTCCTGTGGAGCTGCCTTCCTGAGGAGGCGTTTCGCTCCGCCCTGCGGTGTCGTCTGCCGGCGCACCAGTCTTCTTTGGGCCGGTCAGCAGTCTCCTTTGGCCCCGCCCTGAGTCATCATCTACCGGCGCTCCAGTCCTTTGTGCCGGTCTGAAGTCTCCGGATCAACAAGTAAGGTCCATCCAGTTTTCTTCTGTTCGTCTGTGACGCGCGCACATAGGCGTGTGGTAAAAATCTTTCAAAGCTATTTTCATCGCGTGCTCCTTTCTTCTCTGTGACATGCACACAGGAGGTGTGCATCTCAAATGCTGTATGCTTTTGCGTGTATTTCTGCACTGTGGCACGCACACATTCTGGACAGTCTAAGCTATTCCTGCTTGTTTAAACTTTTCTGTGAAGCGCAAATCTTGTGTGCTTACTCTACATATTTTGGGTGCCTAATCCACGGTGATACGCACACCCTTGTGCACTTGGTTATTTGTGGCTCATCTGGCACGTATTTGGATGTGTAATCCTGCTCCTGATCTTGCTTTGTTCTTCGCATAGGTTGTAGTGCCTCAAGCCTGCACTTCCTCTGTTTAAATTCGAGGTTGCCAGTAAAATAGCCTTATATCTTTGTGAGCCTCTTAGATACGAAATGGGCACTCCTGGCATGAGTCAACCTCCGTCTTTCCTCAATGACTGTGGTGATCCAGAGATACATTGGAAAGACTGGACAAAGCTATTCGAGTCCTATTTAATCGCTATGGGGGGTGAAAGGTTCTCCCCACTGCGCAAACAACATATTTTGTTACACAATTTGGGCGTTCAAAGTCTATGAAACTTTACCTGAACCTGAGTTGGAAGAAGAGGATAATTTTGATGTGTATGACATTACTCTGATGAAGTTGGAGTTACATTTTGGTGACAAGGTCAATGTGGTGCTTGAACGCCATAAGTTTTTTAGTCGCACCCAAGGAAAGGGGGAGTCGATTAATAATTACATAGCTGCCCTGAGAGGTCTTACACAATTGTGTGATTTTGGTGACTTAAACGATTCCCTTATAAGAGATCAACTTGTGAGGTGTACAAATAGTGGAAAAGTACAAGAGAAACTGTTAGCTAAAAACCCATCCCTAAAGGATGCCGTTTCTATTGCACAATCTGTGGAGCACACCGCCAAGTGTGTCAGAGAAATGAAAATTAAAGAGGAGGTTGTGGCAGCCATTCAGAGTGAAGGGTCTGAGGGAGAAGTTTTTAAGGTTAACAATAGAGAAAGTAGTAAAAGCACACCCATTAGTAATCCTATAAGGGAGTCCCCAGGGTTGAAATGTTTTAGGTGTGGCAGCAATAACCACCTGGCCAACAGCCCCTTTTGTTCTGCACGGGGGGTTTTGTGTAAAAAATGCAATAGAAGAGGACATTTAGCCAGGGTATGCAGGGATGGGTCTAGTTCAAGTAGCTCTGCTAGGACTGTCAACACTAGTGGGGAATCGCAAGCAAGATTCATTTTTCAGGTGAAAGATAGTCAAGAAGTGGATAGGCCAAATTATCCTAAATGTGTCATTCTCATTGACAACAAACCCCTTGAGGTGTATGCGGACTCGTGTTCACCGTTTACGTTGGTTAACCTAGCAGATTTTGAGAATTCCCTGGGGTGTGACAAGGGTATGCTGGCTCCCCCTGATATATCGCCTGAGGGATACACCAGGGACCCCATCCCTTTGGTGGGGATGGTTAGTAGTCACATAGACTTCAAGGGTAGAACCATTGTAGGCAAGGTGTATGTAGTTGAGAGGGGTGCGAACCTGTTGGGGTGGAAACACCAGAAAGATTTGGGTATTATCCTTGACCCCAATAATGAGAACCAGGTCATCTTAGTAGACATTCCTAATGGCAATAAGCCCATACAAGAGGCGTTTCCTGATCTTTTTACTGAAAAATTGGGAAAGTTAAATGATTTCCAACACAGAATTAAAGTCAAAAGGTGCGCTAAACCTGTGGTCCACAGAGCGCGACCAGTTCCTTTCCGGTTGAGAGAAGTCCTCAAAAGCGAGTTAGATAAATTGTGTGACATGGGTGTCATTCAACCGATAGAGGCATCTGAATGGTTGGCCCCTTTAGTTATTGCTTCTAAAGCCAATGGTAATGGTATCCGTGTTTGTGTGGACCTGCGCAGTCTCAACGACAATATCTGGGTGGAGAGGTTCCCACTGCCCAACATAAATGAGATGCTGAGCACAATGGGGAAAGGTTGTTACTTCTCTGTCATAGACTTATCGATGGCGTACCATCAGGTCGAGTTACATCCTGATTCAAGACTCCTAACGGCATTTTCATCGCCGTTTCGGGCCTACATGTTCATCAGGATGCCTTTCGGCTTGGCTTCGGCCGCATCTGTTTTCCAAAAAGTCATGCAGAAAGTACTGGAGGGTATAAAAAACACTCTGTGTTTTCAGGATGACATACTAATGTATGGGGCGACGGAGGAAGGACATGATGTTATCCTCAACACAGTGTGCCAGAGATTGTCTAATGCAGGATTAACTGTCAAACTTGATAAGTGCAAGATCAAAGTGACCTCTGTGGATTATTTGGGTCACACCATATCGAAGGAGGGGTTCAAACCAAAGCACAGTCTGATTCAAGCTGTCAGGGATGCGGCAAACCCTTCAAGCAAAGAGGAGCTTAATTCTTTTCTAGGCCTAGTTGAGTACATGTCCAAGTACGTAAAAAATGTTGCAGATCTTTGTGATGGTCTACGTGAACTCTTAAAGAAAGACAGAGAATTTGTGTGGGAGGAGAGACACAGTATGATGGTGAAGTCCATAAAAGATCGTATCCTTGGTTCACCTGCACTAGGGTCGTTTGACCCACGGAAAAAAACTATCCTCACCACGGATGCATCCAACAAGGGTTTGGGTGCGATGCTTTCACAAAAGGATAAAGGCCAAGATACCATTATAGCTTTTGCATCACGGACCCTCAATTCAGCGGAAAAAAACTATTCTGTCATCGAGAGGGAGGCGTTGGCGTGCTTCTGGGCTGTCAACCATTTTAAGTTTTTTCTGTGGGGGATGCAATTTGTTATACACACTGACCACAAGCCTCTGACATTTATGTTCTCGTCAAAAAGTGTACATAACAATTCTCCGAGAATTTCTAAATGGGTCCTGGGCCTAGAAAACTACTGCTTTAAAGTGGAGTACCTCCCAGGTCCAGAGAATGTGATTGCGGACTATTTATCAAGGTCACCACTGGTGGATTATTCTAGCGAGGAACAGTTGGATGTCCCCATTTTAGCCATGCATCTCCCTGCTTTAACTAAAGAAGAATGGGATGCTAGCGTGAAGGAAGACAAGGAAATGAGCATCCTTAAACAGTTTATCCTCAATGGGTGGCCTGAGACTCGCTCACAAGTTCCAGATTCTGTCAAAGACTTTTGGGAGGTGAGGTACGAATTGTCTATACAGTCGGAGGTGGTACATCGAGGGAACAGAGCTGTTCCTCCCAAGAGTATGAGAAACAAAATTATCGACCTGGCACATGAGGGTCACTTAGGGAGGAGCCTCACTAAGAACAAAGTTAGGAGCTGCTTCTGGTTCCCAAGAATGGACTCCATGGTTGAACTAAAACTAAAGGAATGTATTAGCTGTGCTAATAGTGACAAAAGCAAAATCACACGCAATGCTCCCTTATCCCCGGTTGAGGTTCCGGAGGTTCCCTGGACAAAACTAGCTGTAGACATTATTGGTCCTATGGAAATCCTGGGTACACAAAGGAGGTTCATGTTCGTTCTTGTTGATTATACCTCTCATTGGGTGAATTTTAAATTTACGTCATCTACCACGACGAGCAACCTTATCTCATTTTTAAAGAGTGTCTTTGTATATGAGGGCATCCCAACAACATTGGTGACAGACAATGGGGTGCAGTTTACCTCAGAGACAATGAAGTCGTTCTTAGAGAATCTCAACATAAAGCATGAAAAAACTGCTCTCTATTGCCCAAGTGCTAATGGGTTGGTAGAGATGGCCAATCGGCTAATTAAAGAGCACATCCAATTGGCCATCACCAGTGGATTTGATGTAGAAGATTCTTTAAGAGAGTGCATCTGGTCTTACCATACCACACCCAATCTAGTCACAGGGGTGTCTCCTTTTGCGTGTTTGAGAGGGAGGGAACCCTGCACTAAAATGAACCCGTGTTGGTTGGGAGGAGGTAGAAGGGTAGTCCCCGACCAGGTTAAGAGCAGAGTGAAGATTTCTCAACACCAACGGAAGTACAAGGGGTGGTACGACCAGATGCATGGTGTCAAAGCCCAGGAGTACAAGGTTGGCACTACTGTGCAGGTTAAGAAGCCCACTCATGTCCAGCCAGGATGTAGCAAGTACCATACACACCAGGGAGTGGTAAAGTGTGGTCGCAATGTAGTTCGCCTGGAGAATGGACAGACTTGGAGCAAAGACAGAGTGGTTATCTCACCCCAACCGTAAAGCCTTTCCTTCGTTTCCCCACATAAGGAGATGTGTTGTAATCTCCATCAATGTTATAATGGTATAGCCCATTCCCCCTCCCTGCTGACCCTGTTGGTACGGCCGGGCAGTGGGAGCTCACTATAGAATGTTGTGAAACGAAGGTTCTGTATTCAGTGTGGAGAGCGGATGATCAGAATAAAGAGAGTCACACTCACCTCGTGTGTGCTTTTCCTTTTCATAACAAATACACTAAATGCAAAAGAACAGCATCAGAAAGCATCCTCTCATGCTCTGCACAAACATCTAGAGAGGTACAATGCAAAAGATAGACATTTCCAACCGTCTCACACTCACTTTATGTTCACTGGAGGTTTGCCACCTGCAGTCAAGTCACGTGGCTGCACTGCTAAGGTTGGGCAGGTGCAGACTGCATGGCAGTGTCCTGGAGGCAGCAAAGCACCTTTCTTTGGACAGTGGCCCTCTTCTGGGCTTGTGTACTTCAGCAGCAAGTGGGCCCCACAGTTTTAGCAGGCCCACTCACTTTGGACCCTTAACTCTTGGTGGTAGTTGCTTGTCCTCGCTGGGTGAGGCTGTATTGCAGATATCTATCCAGGTGCAGGTCACTGGACCACGACTTAGGTGCTTTTGACAGCAATGGTTGGATCCGATAGGGCCACACAGATTTAGTGCTATTGGCAGTCAATTAGTGCTTTGGTACAAAGAGACAAAATGTCATGAGGCAGCATCATCTTCTTGGTGAGGTACTCAGCACAGCATGCAATTGGCAAGCTCCATAGCTAGCCACATGTTCCGTCCCATTCAAGGTACCTAGGGTGGGTGCCTTGGGTTGGCAGTTCTTTCTACTAGTGGTTGCCTTTTGACACACCTTGACAAGTTATCATAACCCTTAGGTCTTAGAGAAAGGACAAGAGCAAATCGTGAATCACCAAACCCTGGGATATCCCTTTGATAGGACGAAATCCTCCACACACCGTAGGTGGCATGCTTCATCATTGGGATTCTCTTCGTACTGGGATGCCTAGTCTCGGCAGGCGCTACATCCCCCTCACTGAGAGGGAGGACCTCAGGTATGTTTTAGTTGTTAATCAGAGGTATGCTAAATACCACAATGATGAGCTGCTAATCAGGTCAGGTGAGAGGTGCAGCGCAAGAGAAGAGTGATAGCGGAGGAGCTAAAATTAGCTACCAGGTGCGTAATATGGCTTTATTGACACGTCCTGGGGCTAGGGTTAAAAACAGGGCACTAGCAAGTAGAAGAAATTACCTGCAGTTAGTGATGAGGATGATCTACATGTTTCACCCTTGTGACCCTTAAAAAAAGTGTCTTGGGCTTTTGTCAGGACCAACTTGTGCTGCTGTGCGTTGTGGTGATTTCAAAATTCCAAAATGAATTGGAGTGACAAAAGAAAAAACAATAAATGCTCATAAAAAAGGGTTCTGAGCGACTCAAACAAAAAGGAAAAGTTTACAAGATACAAAACCAGTGATCCTTGGCCAGTCTGTGGTATGGTTTTCAGGGGATTCACTGGTAATACCTATATAGAGGCATAATTAAAGAAACAGATTAGAGATATCTAGTGTACGGTTATACAGTATTATATTCTAGAAAAGCTCTTGCTCGGTTCCTGATAACCATTGTGAAAACAATCAGTGACAGGTACAGTATGGTGTGCATTAACATTAACAGCTCTCAAAAATGTTAGCAGGGAACGTTACAAAAAGCAGTTTCTAAGCATCGGACAGATACATGCAAGTAGTCATATGGCTTGATGTCTTCCCCATACATTTCAGGGGACAGGTCATGCCTTATCCTGGTGTACATCTCAGGAAGCACACCGCTCTGGAAGGACAGGGAGAGGAAGTCCAAATTCTTATTCTTATCTTGTTTTATCAGTTAAAAGACAATTAAAACCAGTCAGGCATAACACGGAAGAGGACATGAAAAGTTTGAAAAGATAGGGTGAAAAACCCTATTCGATCACCTACGTATGGTAAGATATCGCATTCTTAACTCTTCTACGTATGGTAGAAGAGACCCTCAGTGGCATTAGATTGGAGCCCCTTCTCGTCAGGAGTTTTGAAGGAGCTCGGGCACTGTGTGGATGGTGGGCGGGGGCGGGCCGAGAGGCTCAAATTCAAGTCAAACCGCGGCCAAATGACTCAGCTTTCATGAGAACAATCAGTTTTTAAGTTCAGTTGGACCATTTTTTATTAATGTACAATTTAAAAAGAAAGGGGGCCAAAATGCACCCTTGACACACCTTCTCTGGATGGGGAACTCACGTGTCTCGTTAAGGTGTTTAAAGTAGTGGACTACGGCTTTAGTGTCACTGTGGAGATCCCTTAAAAACAGGACAGTGTCTTTGTCAATACCAATGGAGAGTATCATTGGCCAAAGCTTGGTTCTGTTAACACGATCAAACGCAGAGGACAGATCCATAAAAGCTAGGTAGATGGAACCAGTATGGGCAATAGTGTACTTATTCAAAACCATATATAGATTCAAAGACTGATCCACCATTAAACATCCAGGGCGAAAACCATATTGGACATCAGCCATGGTGTTGTTGTCATCTGTCCAACTCACTAGCCTATCTAATATCATGTGACTCACCACCTTTACCACAGAGTTCAAGAGGGAGATTGGCCTATAGCAGTGGGTAATAACCCGATATCCCATTTTGAAAACAGGTACAATGGTGGATAAGGCCCAAGTAGCAGGGCATCTAATCTTTACTAAGGCATTAATGATTGAGGTAAGCACAGGCACCCAGATATACAGTTTTGAAATATAGGGATCTGGGGGAATCCCGTCCGTGCCAGGGTCCTTGTTTTTAGACAACTCCACAATACCGCCTCTCACTTCCTGTACTAAGAATAAGACTTCACATTTACCTACATCACTTTCCTGGGCTTTCCTTGAGATGGAGTCTGACTGAAATATGTCCTCAAAATAGGTTACCCAATCATCCTCTGAAATATGGGCATCCAGTAAATTGACACAATCTCCTGCCAAAAAGATGCTGTTAATAATGCTCAAAAACTTGGAGATATTTCCCAGGGTACTGGACTCTACCAATTCCGACCAGGCCTCCTCTTTCAAGACCGACCTGTACTTTGCCAAAGCGGCCTTATATTGTCTACGAAATCTCTTGACTGCCAGGAGGTTTCTTGATGTGCCGCGCAAAACCTCCTTCAATCTCCTGGAGGTGCGGGAACACTCAGAGCCATATCATCTAGGACCTGAATGAGAAGAGCGCTCACCGAGGCCTGCAAAAAGTTGGCTATAACTCCAGAGATACTTCCGAACACCACAAGGATATCAGACGGTGTTGCCACACTATCTAGACAGTTGGCAAACTCCCCGTTACACTGAGTGAACAGGGACTTGTAGAACTGGTCAGTATAATATGACCCCACTTGAGTCTCCTCCCACCTTCCATAGCCGTCAGGGGCCCCCTTGCTCCGTCCTTAATTGGATTTGCTACCTGGGGTCATCCAGTCAAGACGCACACAGGGTTATGGTCACTATACATACCTTCCCTAATGGTTATGTCCCAAATATATACAAAAACAGGAGTGGAAAAAATAAAATCAATGAAGGACTCACACCCTCTCCCGGTGAACGTTTGGGCAACATCTGTCTTGTCCGGGGGCAACTTGTTTATAGCAGACATAAGGTCAAAATCAGAGAAAATAGTGTAAGTAAGGAACCCTGATGGGTATGTTCCCCATATGCAGGCCAGAAAGACATGCACATTCTGTGTCTTTAATTCCCCCAAGTCTGGGATTCCCACACATGTGGACATTAAAATCTCCTGCAATGAGGACGTTCGAATACTTCTTCTCTCTCCGGGGCTTATTTCGCAAGAAAGAGCCCAGCCCAACCTTGTGATATTGCATGCATCTGATGAGCCGGCTACCACATTATTCAAATTTTAAAGCAACAGTTTAATCATTCCATTGAAAATACCTGTAATAGTTTGCTCATTTCATTGAAAATACCTGTAAAGTGGGGGAGGTATGGGGCAGCATAGCAGAACTGCCTTGAACTGCTAGAGAGACAAAACTAACCAGACCCCCTTTGACTCTTCCTACAATAGACGGAGTAGCTGACACAAAGAAGTTTTTATAACCTTCCAGGTGATATTTATTTTCGATAGCCCATGTCTCCTGAAGGCATATTACATTGAACCCTCTCAAGAAATGCACTCAGACTGGCTCTTCAAACTTTCTTACCAGCCCTGCAATATTTCAGGAGAAAAAATTGTACCCTTTGCGATCTACGTACACAGGAGTGCAAATCTGTTAGATGTAGTTATGCCTGGGATAGCCACCTTCTGGTTCCCCTGGCCCACATTTAAATACCTCCCCTGATTTCTTCCGAGTAAGAACAGTGGTTGGGTCAAAGGCCTATACAACTAACCCAATGGGAGGGCCAGGATGTCCGAGTTACAGCCCCTAGGGTAAAGTTGAGAGGCCATGCTTAAAATGCTGCTTACCAATAAGGGCTATCAAGTTGATGGTAACACAGTCCCCATCCAATTTTTCTTTATTTTTTCCACCCATGAAGTTCTACGAAGCATAATAATAGGACTATCTATCCGTAGCCCTGAGGCAAAGTTGGAGTTTAACCAATACACAATGTTATTCTTTAGCTGGTCAAATCTTCTCTTATACCCGGAGCAAGTTGAGGGACGTTAGCTAAAACCACTGCGTATGGAGTCGACTCAGGTGGAAGATGTAAAGTGCAAAGACTCTGGTGGTAGTTAATGGGTGCCCCAGGTTTTATCCCACCTGGTGGTAGTTAATGGGTGCCCCAGGTTTTACCCCACCTGACCTTCCATCAGTCATTATGTTGGACCAGCAGTGATCAATCCTTAACATTAGTAGTCATTCATGGTGCAATAATTTTCCAATAAGGTGTTAACCCAGATTCAATCAGGGAACACACGTCACACATCCCAGTGAGACACCTGAGTGCTCAAAGCATTCACTGCCACAGTGTATGGGTGTGAAGGATGCCATCCTGACCTAGGGAGTATCCCAAAACCTTATCAACCACTCTTAAGAATATTCGGGGACAGATCACTCCTCCTTCATTAGGTACTACCTATTAACCAAAAAATAACATCATACACTACCTTCCTTTTTCGTATGGTTATTTACATCATTCTGATAACCAATCCAGTAACAATCCTGAGTCAAGAAACATGAATAAAAACAAAACAGATCACATCTCTATAAATGGTTAATAATTCCAAAAGTGGAGTAAGCATGCTTTAAAGGTGATGCCATATATATGCGCGACTTTCATATCCTCTAAGGCAGTCTGATAGGTTCTATCCAATAAATGTACTGCCTCACTCGCATTAGTCACTGTAAGTGCCAAAACAAACCATAGGCTTGTCAGCGTTATCTGTCTGCAGTCAACTTGACTGTTAGACTGTCAACCTGCGACCGCCATATTGAGGAAATCCCCATATCAAAAAAACAACTCCAAAACAAACCATAGGCTTGTCAGCGTTATCTGTCTGCAGTCAACTTGACTGTTAGACTGTCAACCTGCGACCGCCATATTGAGGAAATCCCCATATCAAAAAAACAACTCCAAAGTCCTCGCCTATGAAGGACCGTGTCTCTTGTGTCTGTGGCTCACCATATGCATGAAGTTAGGTTACGGGCAAAACAAAGCACTTAAGGAGAAAAAAGATTAACCTCCTCAATCCAAAAGTGAGTGCCCAAATGCTACAATGTCATAATCACTAAATGGATCCAGGTGTATGTAGCACAAAACTCTCCCAAGGGGGTCACTCAATTAAACTTGTGGCTCAAAACAATGTCATAAGACAACACCACGATTAGGTCACATTGTTGTGGTGAAGTGCAGTGATTGTCTGCATCAGTTAGTGTATAATACAATATAGGTGACCTTCAACAATGTACAGAATCATATTAATACTTCAGACCAGTGTGTGTTCAAGCTTGTTCAATTAATAATCATCTCATGTCATTAACGTCATTGAGTCCTTTGTTGGTGTGACCCAGTATACCCCGTCGTTTTGTTTCCCCTATATGGTAGGAAATGCACATTTGTGGACAGCATAAATGTTGGGATGGTTCCAGACTGATTCCGAGCACCCCTTCAGGATATGAAGTCCTATAGACCAGCTAGCTCGCAGTACCACCATAAGCCCCCCCCCCACTAAAACTGACTCTGGCAACCACTGAACATAACAACCTGGATCCCTCAGGATTCATGGAAACAGATCAAGAACTCTTCTACGCAGTTACTCGTGCTCTCATTTGCCTAGAGAAAGATACAAGGAATACACAGAGGAACGTTTTCAATGTTTATTGAACCAATGTGATTCTTGTATAAAATATATATGCTGTGATGATCAATAGACAGAAGCAGGTGAAAGTTATTACAAGTATCAGGGCATGGAACAAAAAAAAAGTTCCACTATTGTGCAGAGACAATTTATATTTGCAGGCATATATGTCATCTAACAATCTTGCATACTCCTAAAATGTATTCACTGACCCAAGCGTCTAGGGTGTATCTGTGGGTCCTGCCAAGAATCCCTGTACTGGATGATCCAACATCATTATCTGGTGGGATTTTATCTATGACCCTGTCTTGGTCATGAGCTTGACACCCCTTGCGAAGATATCAGCAAACTGCTGGGACAAAGCATTGTCATGCAGGGACCTTGCAATGACAGCAGAAGTGCTCTTCTGCCAACACCCAGAAATTGATTTTTATTTATAACAAAAGGTATCCTTGCTTTGGGCTGAGATCTTTATCAGGCTGCCATTGTTTGTGTTTTATAGATAGCTGTGTGCGATAAGTATGAAGACAATAAGCACATTTGCACAAGTACGTATAAACCTTGTACATGGTATTAGGGTAGCATGATAATGTTCTTGCAAAGTTGTTTCTCTAAGCAAGTATAGGTTTCCAGAAAACAAGTTCAGGCAGTCACGAATACAAATGTGTGTCAAAAGTCATTGTGTGAAAGTGACGGCAACTTTAGGAAAAATGCGTGTTCATGTAGAAAAGAAGGTGTTTCCCTCTAGGCCTAACTAGGACACATGACAGTCCATCCATTTACACTCTATTATATTCAGTAGAATATCTAGGTTACCTCCTCTTTTTGGTACCTTGATGACTTCCAGCACTTGCCTGTATAGATCATCCTCAGAATGACTTTGTTCTTTAAAATATTTCACTGGGGGGACGCTTCAGCTCCTCATCTTATCCTGCTCCTCTTTTGCATGATATGCTGTTGTCAAACATAAAACAATGATCCTGGACCTATATTTCAATTGAATCAATCAAAGATTTTCATTTAACATATTAGTGAGTAAAGCAATAAACATAAAAAGTCAACATAAAAAAAGTCAACATAAAAAGTGCAACAAAGAGACCATGATCTGGATCACCATATATTTATTTAGAGCAATTAGGTGAAGACCAGACAGTACATAATACAAAGTAGCAATTTGAGGAAGGTTGCTCCAGAGGGAGACGTGCAGTGAAACAGAGTGCTCAAGAGTGACGTGCTGAAGAGATACTTCAACAAGGATATATAAAAAGTTCAATATGTCTAGGCAAAAAACAGCGGGACCGGTTATGAGTCACCGTCCTTAGGTAACCTGGCCCAATTATATTCACACAAGATTGTTATATCAGTTCGCACTAGAAATCAGTTCTAGGGTAGCACGTGAAAAAAGCCAGAGGGTCCAGGTTAGGTTAATTGGGCGTCGACGTTTCGATCCAACTTATGGCCAAAAGGGCAATTAGTTCCTCGGCCGGGCGGATCTTCATCAGGACTACACTGGGCAACCCATCAATTACAGGTGAGAACAGGAGTCCATGGTTTCCTTTATGGATCCAATATGTGGGTATTCGTCTCCAACTGTAATCTTCACACTTGGTTTCAATAAATGCACCCCGGTGAACCAAAGGAGATGATTGCGATTCCCAGTCACTTTCAAGGGTCGTGTAATCAAATTACTCCGGGGGTTAAGCAGGCGCGTCTTCACTTCGCGGCCGTCTCCAGGCAGGAAACAATGCCTCTTCAGGCATGATGAAGATCCGCCCGGCCGAGGAACTAATTTCCCTTTTACATTGATTACATTGCATGTATTGCAGTTAGAAAATGATTCAAATGCAAAACCTTTATCATTCATTTTCCATTTTTTCATGTCGCCTGTAAACTCCCAAACAGAGCAATTTCCACATCTATAGTGCCCTACCACAGTTGGTAGCCCCCACATGGAGCCAATGTCCATTCTACTTGTCTGTGCTCTTACGACCTCACTATTTTGGGGCAGATTCCGATGCCGGACGGACCAGAGACATCAGTCAGGAACCGGAACCAAACGACCTCTTGTTGTCGGTTCTAGACCTGCAAGTAGGATGCAACAGAACCGTGTTCGGTCGCAATCCTATACCTAACAATGGGAGCATGCATTCCAAATGGAATGAATGCTCGCATCGTTAAGTGCAGAGGCGCAGTTCATCCCTGCACCCCATGACTCCCTACACCCAGTTGCCGGCACCCTAAGGTGCCTGCCACCGGGGGCAGGGATCAACAGGGGGGCACCATAGATGCCCCTAGGCTGCCATTCGGCAGCCTCGCAGCCATAGGGGCCCTGCTGGGGGTCCTCAAAGACAGTTTCCCGCTGCCTTTCTGTGTCAGAAAGACCGGCACAGAAAGGCAATGGGAAACTGCCATCCTACTTCCTTAGCCGGAAAGAGCTGGTTGGGGGAGTACTGAAGGGTTTCCGGATGGCGAATGTGCTCTCCGAGCCAGTTGGAAGTCATCCGGAAAACCAAATCAGATTCCACAATCCAAACGGGCAGGTACGAAGCGGTCAGGATGGCTCCGAATTCCAAACCGCATTGGAATCAGGCCCTTAATCTTTGGTGTTTCTATTTCTTCATTCAACATAGGCCAATGTCATAAAATATGCTTTGTGACATCATTACTGACAGGCGAAAAAGTACTGACCATCACTATTCTCCTTTGTCCTTAATTTCTGGCGCTAGGTGTTAATAATTCTTAAAGTGGACAAAACCATGCTCTTTGTAATGCCCTAAGGATTATTTCCTTAGGGTAGCCTTTCTCCAACAGTTTATGCTTCAATGTATCAGCCTCCTTGAAGTAATCCTCCTTATACATGCGGCTCCCTTGGATTTGGAGGAACTATCCATATGGCAAGTTATCTCGCAATGCCTCTGATGATGACTCTTATATGATTATTTTAAAGGAACAGAGGTCCCATGCAAGAAGGGTAAAAAGGTTATCACAATTTCAAAAATAAGAAACTGGAATACAAGGGAGCAATCAATGCAATTTTATGAAAGATAATATTAAAGGATGAAAATTCACAAAACATAATAATCACAACAATAAGTGAACTAGCCGTGCGGAGGTTAAAAGGGAAATCAGCCGATTTCCTTAACCCAGGCTGGTGACTTAAAAGGTGACTTTTGGTGAAAGGTGAGAATACGTAAAAGTCAGATCAACATCTCATACTCAAATGACAAATATATAGTGAAAAAATGAGTTTAGAGACGACGGTCGATGACGTTTCGATCCCCGTACGAATAGTGGGATCTCTTCAGGACAAGGCAATAGTAAGGGTGCCTGGGAAGTTGCCTGGGTGGGAGGCAGATAAGGGGAGGGGGAGGAGAGGGAAGGAGTTAAAAATAATTATGGAAAATAAAGAATGAGGATCAGAGGAAAGGGGGACAGGGGAAAAGGGGGGTTGGGAAGGGTGGAGGGAAGGGGAAAGAGTTAAGTTGGAACAGGTGAGGGTAAAAGGAGGGTATATGAAAATGGAGAGGGGAAAAGATAAGTTGCAAAATGAAAGGGTGATGGGAGCGACAGGAAGGGGATGAGAGATTAGAGTGGGATAGGTAAAAGGGTGTGTGGATGTCAAAAAGTGTGAATGAGCACAAGTGGAGAAAAAGGGAAACACGGGTGCAAAAGATAAGGACAGTACAACCAGTGCAATGTGGGGCAAGGAGAGAAGAAAGGGTGAAAAAGGGGCGATGAGAAAGGGTGGGTAAAAAAAGCTATGGTATAGTAGTAGGACTTACGCAGTTGCCGGAGAACTGTGGCAGCGGCAATGGTTTGGGGATGCCACGCTGGCGGTCCGAGGTCAGGGGCGATAGGGCGCAACCGCTCAGATGGCATCTGGACACGGGGGTACAGGGAGACGTGCCCGGTCCGACTCACGAAAAAGAAGAAGTCCTCTTGTGGCTGAGGGGGAGAAGGAAAAGGAGGGCAGGTAACGTGGCGGCAATAATATGCGTCAGGTAGCGTCCGCGATACCGGCACCGACACCTGCATCGGCAAAAACAAGGCCCTGCAATGTTTAAGGCAGAAGTATCTAAAACAAAGACTCCGCAGTCGCTGGGGGTGAAAAATAAACGCGGACAGCCGGCGCCTCCATCGTCTAGGTCTCTGGATGCTTCGGGAGCGGAGAAGGTAGGCGCTACTTCGGCTCCTATGGGGCCAGCTTTGTCTACCATAAGTATGATATCAGGTGAAGGCATACAAGAAATTGCTCCCTGTTCTGAGTCTGAGCCTACACCTAAGGAGCCGGGGATCGAGGGAAATAGAGAGAACAATATTCATCTCGTGCCTGATATTGAAGTCCAGCCAGCATTGTCAATTGCGTTCAATGGAACTCTGGGAGATGTAGTCCCAATCATACCGATCATTGAAAATGGGGGCTCTATCAAATCAAAGACTGACGGACTGCTTCTCCAAAGCAGGGTTCTTATAGATGTAGGGGACAAAGAGGCCCACCAGAGTGCTTTGGTTAACCATAATGGAAGTGCGAGAGACCTAGAGGGGGAGATAAATTCTATTTTTTGTCTGAACATCTTCCAATTCAGATGCTAGAATTTTAGCAAAAACTTTACAATCATAGTTAATTAATGAAATGGGACGGTAGTTTTTACAAATGGTAGGGTGTTTGTCCGGTTTGGGGATAAGGAATATAGGGGCCTCCAAAAAGGAGCCATTGGCTCCACAGCTCAGCAGAAAAGAATTGAAAAGTTCTAACAATTTAGGGGCAAAATAAGAGGAAAAGGAAGAAATAAGCTCAACGGACAAAACATCTGGATCAGGAATGTTGGCCTTCTTCAAAAATTTAATAGCATCAATAATTTCCTGAAGAGCAATATCTTTTTCAAGATTTAAAAAAGTATCAGGGATAGAGGAGGGTTAGGAAGGTCCTGATTTTTTTTTTTAATATTACACTCGGTAGGAGTTGTATCCTCTGTACAAATAGGATTGAAAAGCATTAGTAATATCAGAGTCAGATGGCATTATAGCATTGTTGTGTTCATTACAAATAGGACCAATGTTTTTCCTTTGAGATTTGATTTTCTAATAATTAGCCAACATTTTACCAGATTTATTTTGGCCTCCATGGTATTTAGATTTAATTTTAAGGAGTATGTTGCAAGCATCAACCGTAACAAGTTTATTCAGGGCAGACTTGGCCTTAATCAGTCCTTGCAAATTGGAGGATGATGTGGAAGTGAAATAGTCATGTTCAAGCATTATAATGTGTTGGATAGCCGAAAGATATTTGGAGTTGAACATCTTTTTCTTTTTGGCAATGTAGGCAATAGAAAAGGCACTAAAAGAGGCCTTAAAAGCATCCTAATTATTGTGAACAGAAGTGTCCTTAGACTGATTAAATCTAAAGAACTTGGTAATAAAGGATCATGCTTCTAAGATAAAGGTTTTGTCGGATAATAGGGAATTATTAAAACGTCATTGTCCATGTTTACAAGTATTAGCTGATAAATCAAAAGAAGACAAAACAAGGGCATGGTCAGAAATCAGAATAGAACCAATTTCTGATGTTTGAATAGAAGGGAGTAGGGATTTAGAAACTAAAATATTCCAGTTATCAAAGAATGTGCGAGAGGCGATGGCAGATTAAAATGCTTTATGGGACTTATCAGGTTTAAATTTATGTTTAGATTTTCTATCAGTAAATGGGTCTAGCCAATCATTAAAGTCACCAGCAAAAATAATATTGGGGTTAGAAAGAGAAAGATAATTTTAATTTAACACATAGCCAAAATTGAGGATCTGAGTTAACGGGGCCATAAATATTAAATAGCGTAACCTGTTTTTGAAATATATTAGCATCAACCAAAACTCATTGTCCATTAGTGTCACATTCAGTAGACAGAATATGAATATTGAATGATTTGTGGCATAAAATGGCAACACCACCTTTGCCATTAACAGCAGTGGAAAAAATAACCTGATCCACCCATAGACGTTTAAGTTTGAGCGATTCAATATCATAACAATGTGTTTCCTGTTAAAAAGCAACAAGTACATTACATTTTGATAAGTTAGAAGGTACCTTTTGACGGTTGACAGGATGACCCAAACCACAAACATTTCATGAGAAAACGTTAAACATGCTGTGGGGTGAGTCTAAGGATACCGGAACAGATACAACGGGCTGTAGAACCAATAGGAAAAACAAAAAGACACCATTTACCTACAATTAAGAAATAAAAGGAAACAGTCATTGGGCACAACAAGAAAAGACGGAACGAGTGAACACTTATACGAATACCAGAGGAATAAGAAGAGAGAATAGGAGAAAAGAAAGGATGAATAAAAGAAAGAAAAGATGAAAAGGAAATAATATAAAAGAACAAACAAAACCGATCAAGGGTAAGAAACCAGATCAGAAGCCAAAGGACTGAAAGATGAATAAAGGGCATACTAGCGCCAAAAGCAAGAACGACAGCAGAGAAGAACAGTATATTTAAAGAAAAAACAAAAGGCCATATATTCAAAGAGATGTAAAGTTAAATAGTACGTTAAGAAAAACCATGAGTAGAATTAAGAATATTTAGAAGTATTAGGCAGTAATATCCATAGTTTGACTTGTAATATGTAGTAGAAACGTTTTGAGTTTAGCCAGATCCTTAAAAGATTGCAAGACACCCTCCTGGGTAATTTTACACAGGCAAGGATGCAAAATGCCATAACGAATATTCAATTGTCTCATCCGAGGTCGAAGGGCTAGGAATTCTCTTTCTCGAGCACTGGTTGCGTTGGAAATATCTTGAGATATAAATGTGTTGTGGCCAGACCAAATAAGGCGACGTTTTGTTTTAGCAGCCTTCAAGACATGCATCAAGTCAGTAAATTCCAGAAAGCATTAGAATGCCATATGGTTGAGTAGAGTGAGGATTAAGATAGCGCAAGCGGTGAGCTCGCTAGATATTCACTGTTGGTGCAGATTTAAGGTTGACAAGATCAGGTAAAACGTTTTGCAGGAAGATCAAAAGGTCAGGACCCTCCAGTTTCTCGAGAAGACCATAAAGACAGAGATTATTTCTCCTGTTTAGATGTTCAAGGTTTTCGGTGTAAAGTTTAAGTTTTTTAATTTCTTGTTCTAACAAGGGTATTTTGGAAGAAATATCTTGAATGTCACCAACACGCTTTTCCAGGTCAGACATCTTACCCTCCATAATGATCCAACGATCTTCGATTTGTTGCAATTTCTCATTAGTTGCCCACATGAAAGGTTGGAGTCGACGCACCTCATCTATACTATTCTAAGACAAGATTATGAAATGACAAAATTGATGAGGAAGGGTCATTTTTTACTCTCTTTGGTTATGTGCCAGAGGAGGTCGGTTTGGAAGCTGAATGTAAGTAATTGGCCATCTTGATACAGTGGAATGAACACTGCACAAATTTTGAAGAAGACCGAATCCTGCCCATGCACTGAAGAAAAAATAGTATGGCTTTAGTAGGTATGGAAGCTCAAATTAATTTTTGAGTATAGAAGTATATGTGAAGAGTTATCCAGGAAAAATGATGACTGTATTATATATTCATAGTTGCCTGCACATGGATCTGGACAGGAACATGCACCAGGACTACACCATTAATCTATCAATAGTTCAGAAAAAAAGAATATTGAGGCTGGAAAAAAAAGACATTTCTTGAAGATGAAAGCCAACTGACACACAAACCAAATGATGTTGGAAATCTGCTGGGTGAACAGTGTTCCAATAAACCGCTAGCCTTCACAGAAAGTGAAATTGATAATCACTGCTGCGACACCAACAGTTCAAGAATATACGTCCATGTGATTTGCTCTGTTCCTCTTCACTTTATGGGAAGTTGTGTAGGCAAAGAAACCCCAGAGAGTTTGAAGATGTAGAGATGCGAATGACGCACTATAGACTGGCGGATGCTCGCATGAGGTGAATCAACGCCGCAGACCAGGGAGCTGTAAAAACGTACCTTAAACCATTGTTTCGGTACAGATTGCTGCTGCCGCCTTGAGGATACGGGCACATCACAGGAAGAAGCCAGGCATGGTGGAAAAAGACCAGAAAGAGCAAATAAGTGCCGCAGTTGCAACGGAGCTTAGAGGTCTGCCGCCATCTTGTTTTGGTGCGGAAGCCATGCCCCGCAAATGACTCTTTCGACTTCTCCTCAAGCTGCTTTATCCCCTTCCAGCAGACAATAGCAAATGTTACCTTGAACACAGAGCACTTGGATGGGACCGCTAGGCGCTTAGTTCAAATGCTGGCAGGTCAGATGTGATTTACAAACGTATCACGTGGTGCACGCCTTGGCGGGAAAGGGCAGCTGAGACACTGACTGAAATATATTCCCCCACACTGTTTACTTATCAGTGGATATCATAGGTGGTAATTTCAGTGGACCCAAAAACTAAGAAAAGACACCATTTTCTCCCTTTAGGTAATGAAAAACAACCACAATTTAGGTGCAAACAGGTTGGAATAAGGTTGAGAGATCTATAGGGCATGGCCTCAGTGGCCACCTCTTGAGATCAAGTGTCGGGAAACATCTCCCTCTTTCCATATTGAGCTAGAACGATAGTTCCGGAGACTAAGGCAGCCACTGTAGAGATCTTTGTGTATAACCTGGGGCATCCCTTTCGCAAGTACATTTATTTTAAGAAATAGCATTCATTTTAAACTCACAGTGCTGAATTCCTAGATGTGTAATAGTAGTTGCAAAGTAAATTGGAAACAATCACTGAAATCTGGCAGTTTGTTATTTCCATCTATTTAAGCACATCCCCTTCTTCGTCCATGGGTTTGTTTCTCATGATATGTAATGATACTACTGATGAGTTTCAGGCTTGGCCTCAGCCACAGATTTGGCCCTCAGAGAATCAGTTACAGCATAGGGCAAATTGCTGAGTTTGTAAGCATAATCATATCAGATTCATGCACCTCCTAACTCACAGTGAAGCCACATTTTAAATTCCAATTTTGAAAATTCCGCTTTTAGAAAGCTGAAATTTTTCTGCCTTAGCCACTTAGTGCCAATAGCCTGATGGATAGATGTGACCACTACGTCAGATGCCAGGAATTCAGCACGAGGTTGGAAGAGCAAGTAGGATTAAGGAGCAAGATGGAAGTGGGTTTGAGGGCTACGTGCAGGGTTCTGTGTATATTACGTGGCCTGTGGCCCCCCATGGGGAATTTTCAGTTTTACAGGGGGCTCAGAAGTGGCGTCAATCTGTGATCTTAGCCGCAGCTTGCTCTGCACGGAGCCGGACTTCAACAGGAGCAGTAGAAAAGCTTCACGTCATCACGTCCCATCCCGCCTCACCCAGCCGGGCCTGTCCCCACCCTATAACTCCTCCTAGTGGTTGGCCCACTGCCCTATTCATCCCCACTCTAAGGCAGGAGGCAGAGGTAGACTGCCAATAATGTTCCTGCATTGAGCACAGTTGGAGTTAAATAGTTGGGCGTTCTGACTCCACTGTTAGGGGAGGCCAGCGGCAGTGTGCAGGTTGAGACCGAGGTGACAAATGCAAAAACAACAGTTGATGGACAGAATGCAGAACAATGTCATACATTCATGCCAGTACAGAGATCTGGGCCTAACTCCATTGTTTCTTTGCTCACCATGCCATTCCAGTTTGAACGCAGCCATATGTAAATCAGTCTTGACCCTGTGCCTCATGGGAACAGTCCAGCCTGAACTGCCAAGCCAGGTCCTCCCTGGATTGGAAACAAGCCTCCTAGGACCGGTTTCGGGGTTTCAGCCCTCTTCAGCCAGGATAGCTTGATTCCAGTGGCATGGAGAGCACGGGACTCACGTCAGAGCATACCCGTCCCACTCGGGGTGACAAATGCAAAAACAACAGTTGATGGACAGAATGCAGAACAATGTCATACATTCACCCCAGTTCAGAGATATGGGCCTAAATCCATCGTTTTTTTGCTCACCATGGCATTCCAGTTTGAGCCCAGCCATATGCAAATCAGTCTTGACCCTGTGCCTCATGGGAACAGTCCAGCCCGAACTGCCAAGCCAGGTCCTCCCTGGACTTGAAACAAGCATCCTAGGACTGGTTTCGGGGTTTCACCCATCTTCAGCCAGGATAGCTTGATTCCAGTGGCATGGCAAGCGGGACTCACGTCTGAGCATACCCATTCCACTCGGGGTGACAAATGCAAAAACAACAATAGATGGACAGAATGCAGAACAATTTCATACATTCACCCCAGTACAGACATCTGGGCCTAAATCCATCGTTTTTTTGCTCACCATGCCATACCAGTTTGAACCCAGCCATACGCAAATCAGTCTTGACCCTGTGCCTCATGGGAACAGTCCAGCCCGAACTGCTAAGCCAGGTCCTCCCTGGACTGGAAACAAGCATCCTAGGACCGGTTTCGGGGTTTCACCCCTCTTCAGGCAGGATAGCTTGATTCCAGTGGCATGGAGAGAACGGGACTCAAGTCTGAGCATACCCGTCACATGCGGGGTGACAAATGCAAAAACAACAGTTGATGGACAGAATGCAGAACAATGTCATACATTCACCCCAGTACAGAGATCTGGGCCTAAATCCATCGTTTTTTTGCTCGCCATTCCAGTTTGAACCCAGCCATATGCAAATCAGTCTTGACCCTGTGCCTCATGGGAACAGTCCAGCCCGAACTGCTAAGCCAGGTCCTCCCTGGACTGGAAACAAGCATCCTAGGACCGGTTTCGGGGTTTCACCCCTCTTCAGGCAGGATAGCTTGATTCCAGTGGCATGGAGAGAACGGGACTCAAGTCTGAGCATACCCGTCACATGCGGGGTGACAAATGCAAAAACAACAGTTGATGGACAGAATTCAGAACAATGTCATACATTCACCCCAGTACAGAGATCTGGGCCTAAATCCAAAGTTATTTTTGCTCACCATGTCATTCCAGTTTGAGACCAGCCCTATGCAAATAACTCTTGACCCTGTGCCTCATGGGAACAGTCCAGCCCGAACTACAAGCCAGGTCCTCCCTGGACTGGAAACAAGCATCCTAGGACCGGTTTCGGGGTTTCACCCATCTTCAGCCAGGATAGCTTGATTCCAGTGGCATGGCGAGCACGGGACTCACATCTGAGCATACCCATCCCACTCGGTGTGACAAATGCAAAAAACAACAGTTGATGGACAGAATGCAGAACAATGTTATACATTCACCCCAGTACAGAGATCTGGTCCTAAATCTATTGTTTTTTGCTCACCATGCCATTCCAGTTTGAACCCAGCCATATGCAAATCAGTCTTGACCCTGTGCCTCATGGGAACAGTCCAGCCCGAACTGCCAAGCCAGGTCCTCCCTGGACTGGAAAGAAGCATCCTAGGACCGGTTTCGAGGTTTCATCCCTCTTCAGGGAGGATAGCTTGATTCCAGTGGCATGGAGAGCACGGGACTCACGTCTGAGCATACCCGTCCCACTCGGGGTGACAAATGCAAAGACCACAGTTGATGGACAGAATGCAGAACAATGTCATACATTCACCCCAGTACAGAGATCTGGGCCTAAATCCATTGTTATTTTGCTCGCCATTCCAGTTTGAACCCAGCCATATGCAAATCAGCCTTGACCCTGTGCCTCATGGGAACAGTCCAGCTTGAACTGCCAAGCCAGGCCCTCCCTGGACTGGAAACAAGCATCCTAGGACCGGTTTCGGGGTTTCACCCCTCTTTAGCCAGGATAGCTTGATTCCAGTGGTATGGAGAGCACGAGACTCACGTCTGAGCATACCCGTCCCACTCGGGGTGACAAATGCAAAAACAACAGTTGATGGACAGAATGCAGCACAATATCATACATTCACCCCAGTACAGAGATCTGGGCCTAAATCCAGGATGGTGTTTTTACTGGGTCGTACTAGGGCAAAACGCCAGAAGGGGAAAAAGAAAATAACTCAGAGCATTCTGAAACGTAAGTCTGAAAAACGTAGGTGCTCTAATGTTTTAGAAGAATCAGCTCTCATTATTCAGCCATAAAAAGTAGAAGGGCGGAAGAATGCCCCATTACACGAGGTCGGGAGCTCGATTCCCAAGAAATAATTAGCATACCCTCCTTTTCAAATATATTAGAAGTACCAATCTTAAACTGCCATTGGCCGGCGAAGGGGCTCTCGGATATGGGGGTAAGTGTCCATAGTAATTGAGGTGGCACAAACGAGGTTACAATAAAGAATGGTGTTGAGTATGTGAATGTCAAATTGGCGAGCCCATAGAAGAAGGTTGTGGGATCCTCCAAGAGGCAGAGAGGGTCTCTAAAAAATCTTTTTCATTCCTCCCTTGTAGGGAATCTTCTTTACACATTGCTCCGGAGTTCATCAGGAGTCTTAATTGGGAGACTCCTCCTTAATTCCCATCAGTAGAGCCTCTTAATTCAGGACCGGGGCAAGACATAATAATAATCCTGTCGTAGGACCTGGTTTTGGCCATCTCTCGAATACTTTGAGTTTTGTTCCTTGTTTGATAGTGAATTGAGCCTACTGAATAGAAGCTTATATTTTGAGCTCTTTCTAGAAATTGAGACCCGAAGCCTGGTATCAAGCAGAGATATTGACCAGGTGTATTTGGATCCTCTTCCTCCACGTTCAAGTTCTAGGGTCACATTTAGCTCTAGGATTGTTGCAATGCTAATCTTGGGCAATGTGGACCATTTCCAGAATTTATTTTTGATGTTTTTCCATTTGAAGTAACAGTAGATCCTAAATCTGTTAGCTTTAGATTGGGCGCTCAGGAGTCCACTCAGTATTCATACAGTAGAAGGGGGTTTGGAAATCTGAAGGACATCACAAGCTCTACTGGTAGAGATACAGGGAGGAGAGGGATAAACATTGTGGGATATGAGGACAAGTGGGTCAGGGAATCTGGGAAGGAAGAAGAGTTAGCCCCCTGGAGTTGGGTATCAGGTGATTGAATGCTTCAAAGAGAAAAGTAAAATTGCCAATGCTGCAGTGGTAGCCCCTTAAGTAAAATTCTTTCCTGGAATATGGCGGGTCTGGCACAGTCTAATTCCAAGTTAAAAGTTTTAATGCATTTGTGCTCATTGATAATTTGTTTACAGGAAACTTGTATCTGTTCTGACTTGAAATATGAGAATTATTTTGTATTTTCTTGTGCAGCAAACCCCTCTGCAAAAGGTCACACCAGTGGTAAAATAGCTAATCTACTCATAGCATCATAATCTGGAATCCCTAGGTGTTTGTTCATTTCTCGAACATTTGCATCCGTTTAAGGTTAGCCCTGTGCAATGTGACAGGAGGAACGTAATAAACTTTCCTTTAGGTAAATGTTTATATCCCCCCCAGGAGGTCTTCTGAATCTTTAGTTGATTTTATGTTTACATTTGTAAATAATATTAGCAATTTGGAAGAATCTCGTTGATTATCATTTTGGGAGATTTCAATGCCAAAATCTGGAACTGTACTTGTTTGACCTTTGAAACTCAGAATTGTATGAGGTATTTTACCTGGTAATGTTAGATCAAATAGGCGGGGTCTATGTTTCCTGGATTGCCTGAGATCCAATGACCACATTGCTTTAAATGGCAGGTTCCCAGGGAACTCCCCAACCTCTTATACTTTTCATTCTTCTCAAGGGCAATCATTCATTGATTATATGGTGGTATCTTACCAAATGTTTGATGCTTTTACTCAATTTGAGGTAATGAGGATTGATTTAAGTGATCACAGTATTCTCTTAGCGGCTATTGATTTCAAGCTTAAGGGTCTTGAGTCCTGAAATTCCAGAAATGAATCAATTGTTTATAACAAAACAAATGAACATACCTTTTGTTTAAACAATGATATGTTGAATTTGACCCCTCATGTTAATACTGTGAGTTTAGGCTCTTCTGCCACTTCACTAGCTAACCCTATTCCTGGGTTTGAAAAACTGTTGTCCCTGTTTTAATTTTTAGGGAGTAAACATAGAATCCCTTGTGTTAAACCACAATATAAATTCCTTAACAAGGAAACAATTCAATCTGCCATTGCTACTGAGGCAAAGGGAAATCAATTTGTTGAAGTAGGTAAGAACTAGATTGAAGGTATCTGACCAAAGGAGGGAGGAGGACCAGAAGTGGATTAAGCTGAGAGAAGTTGCTTTTTCTGGCGATTCACATAACTGTTGGTTTTTAATAGCCAAATACTGTGATTTCAGAATTATGTCAGAGGCCATTCCTATATCCAACGCAGAGGGGACCCAATGCATCTTGCAGTTATATACCACCAATTCTAGCTGAAGAATTCTGTTGGAGTTAAATGATGAGCCTGCTTCTTGGACTGTATATGGCTCATCTTCCTGGGAGGAGATAGAGGGCTTTATTAAGGGCACAAGGTCTTGCGGAGAATTGGGTCTGGATAAACTTCTGATATCTCTTATTAAAAAAGATGTTTCTGCATAGGCTCTTTTTCTGTTTGCGGTGTTTCAATATTGTTATCTGCATGGGGTTATACCGCCTTCCTGGAAAGGAAGCATTGTTGTACCTTTATATAAAAAGGGTTCTAAAACCTCTCCTGCTAGTGTCAGGCAGATTGCGACTGGGAAATTGTTCACCAAGATTATTCTTCTACACCTTCAGGATTGGGCATTTGGTAATAACATTGTTCCTGTTGAGCAGGTTAGTATTCGCAAGAACTGTGGAACCTTAGATAATATCACAGCCCTTCAAACATTGATTGAAAATTATCTTGTGGGTAAAGGCATGACTTTATATTCTGCCTTTATTGATTTCTCTACAGTGTTCAATAGGGTTGACCGTGAGACGCTGTGGAGGAAACTGGCTGCACTGACGATCCCTGCTCACCTGCCTAGGTTGATCATTGCTCTAGACTCTTCCATTTGGACTCAGGTCTTGCTGGGAGGGAACCAGGGTCTGTCCAGCAAAGTTGAGACACATATTAGTTTGAAGAGTGGTGCCTATGTGTGACCCTTCTTTTCTCCCTCTACACCCATGACTTAAATTGCAGAGTTGCACAGACTAAAGGGAACCCACCTAAACTAGGATCAATGAATTTTGGTTGTCTAATCTATGCTGATAATGTTGTTTTATTGGATTTAGCCTCAAAAGGACTACAGTGGCAGAGTTAGGAATTATTTTTACTGGTTCTAGGGGAATGATAAGTTGGAATTTCTAAGGTAAGTGCTTAAATAAGGATTTAATTAGTTGGTGTAGAAGTAATGCACTATTCATTCACATAATATGTAAGTGTTGTGGGCAAAGGCATTATACCCATGTTGTGGCATTCTATAAGATTAAAATTCCACCTTCACTGAGCTATGCCTATGAGGTATTGGAGGAGCAGTATTGGTCTTTTTTTAAGAAGGTCTGAGGGCATATTTGGCCCCATATTCGTAATGTGATCTTCTCAACTGTCTTTTCAGCCCTCAGGTTTGAATTTAGGCTCTTCTCTATAAATGTGTTTGCTATGGCAGGTGGTTTAAGGTGGGAGAATAATATACTGAATAGTGACTTAAACTCTATCCATGCTGCACTCAAATATGACATTTTTCATAGATTGAAGGGAAGAAGTGCCGTATTTTCAAACTTTATGAAATCACTGAAAATGCTTGAAATTGGTCAGAATGAGGTTGCACCTCTCCCCCAGCTTAATTTGAAAAATCTGATTAAAAAATCAATTTATTAAGTGAGACAGAAAAGGGACATTGTATTTTGTGTGCAGTATGCTTGGAATTAAATTGTAGTTGAGAGTAGCATTTGTAGAAAACCTCAAACTTATGTTCTATGGAACCTTCTCCATGGGGTGCGTAGAACTATTTTGTTACTAAGGTTGAACCTGCTTCCGCTACAAATTATCACTGGATCCTGGGAAGGATTTACTATTTATGGGAGGATAGGCTTTGTGACCTTTTTTGGAATCAAGTCCAAGATTTCAATCGTGATATTTGTTTGGCCTCTCCTTCATTAGTTGCAGCATCAAGTGCTAAGACCATTGTTCATAAAGTACAATATAACTGCGGTAGCGGAGGTTAGGAAATGGCTCTTTTCACCACCATCAGAAATAGTTTGCAAATAAAAGTTTATATTTTTTAAACATTTCTTAAATATATTTTAGATGTGTTTGTATGTTGTAATTTTGCATTGATTGTATTCAGCGTTGCACCTGTGGAATAAGGTATTTTAGGCTTTTTAAAGACTATGGGCCTTATTATGAGTTTGTCGGTCTGTGTACCGCTGTCCTGGAGTTTGGAACGTTGCCTGTGCAGAGACCGCTGATAGACCACTGGCTATGCCAGCAGACCGCTGGCTGCCAGGTTTGCGTTCAGGGGAAGGCATCCAAAATTAAGCAGTACAGAGGAATAAGACCACCGTCCGTATTATGAGCTGTCTTTCGCACGAGCTGACCGCTGACCGAGCTGACCGCGGTGGTCTGCCCTCTGGCTGAAGGTCGGCAGAGATGAAGAATTTGGGGTGCATTTGGGGCACCCTTTTCCTATTCTTCTCAGCAGATTTCAACGTGTATCTCTTTCTCTAGGTCCCCCAAATGACGAAATACAGGCAAATGCATTGATACCATATACCCATTACCGGGACTGGCCACATATGGGTTGGACTACGAGGATGAGTAGGTGGTATTTTTCAACATGTATTATGCATATGTGTGCATCTGACACCTATGCAGCTGGAATGTACACACATACATCAATAATATCTAAATACATTACCCACAGCTACTACAAGACAGCCTCAGCCACATCTCCAGTCCTTCAGCAAAACTCGCAATTCGGCGGTCAGATGTCCAATGACGTGGCAGTCTCCTGGCGGTCATGGATGCAGTTCTATGGCAGTTGGCCCACCAAACTCGTAAAAAGGCCCTATGGTTTGTATAATAGAAGTATTGTATTAGTATTGCTCTGTAAAGCTGAATGGTTTTACTTTTTATTTTAGTTTTCTTTTTGCCATTTTGCTCCACTTACCTATTGCACTGCACTAAGTTTGTATAATTTCCTGTATCATCCAAGAATTGTACTATAATTCTTAATGGATTAAATTGCACATTTGCACTTTTCTCACCCTAAGAGCTTTTATCTAAAAGTAGAGCATGGTTGTATACCAAATGCTTCCTCCTGTATTTTATAATGTTGTATATTTTACATTATATGTATTGCCTTGTGCAAAACGTATTTTCGTATTTATGTGGACCTCTTTGAGTTCCATATCATAATAAAATACTTGGCCTGTAGCCAGTCTCTGGTCACATGACTGAGTGTAGATGACTATTGGGCCTTGTGTATTCCTCCCAGACAGCCAACCAACCACAAAATAGGGAGATAGATGTGCCTGGATGGGTCATAATTGGCAGGCTATGGGGAGGAGCTGGGTACAGCCCCATTTACACCTGAATACTATGTCCTGCCTCCAGACAAAGGGCTGTATAACCCTGTAGTTAGCCTGGATCCAAGACAGGGAATACAGGATGCCTGGAGACTTCAAAGGGAAACCTCTACAAGCATTACCCCAGTTCAAAATGCACAACTAAGTATAAAAACTGGACCTCAGACCACAAATCTTCAGTAAACTCCTGTACCACGTGGATACTCTACCAGGAATAAGGACTGCTGTGCTACTACAAGGCCTGCCACTCTGCTGGACTGTTGTTCTAAAGAAACTGCTGCGCTGCCCTGCTTACCTCTTACCTAGGGAAGGAAAACTGGACCTGCAACTTTCTCTTGAAGCCAGGACCCCTGATTGACTCCAAGGTCTGGTCTGCTGGCCTTCTGATCTGAGCCTCAGAGACATAAAATGCTCCACAACACTGTGAACCAGTCCCTAGACCCAGCGAGTTTGTGGCCCACTAGCGGTGCCTCTCAGGTCCTGGAACCCCTTTGTGTGGGTCAAAAGCACTGAAAGCAAGATTTTGAGCTCTTTACCATCACAAACAGGACCAACACTTTGCACTGCAGCTTTGACCCCTCATGGGGACGTGCAATACGAAGCTCCATCAATGGCCACCATTGACACTGGCCTATCTCTTCATGCATTGCCGACAACCTCTCACGACGCTCTCCCTACTCTTTGCGCCATCTTCAATGCGAATGGGACTCTTGGCACAAATTTCTAAAGGTAAACTTTAGCAGGTCTAAGTTGGTGATTGTATCCGACCTGCACTTTGACCCAGTCGTGAGTGACCAGATATCTTGTGTTGGCATTTTGTGCTTTCTGGTGCTATATTCAGTTAAAAAAATATCAAATATATCTCTGGTTCTACTGATTGGATTTTTGACGTTTTGGTCTTGTTTTAAAAAAAAAAAAAGAAATTGTACTATATTTTTCCTAACTGGTGTGCGATCCTTTTGTGGTGTGTTTTCAAAGTGTTGATTGAATTGCTACACAAGCACTTTACACATTGCCTCTAAGTTAAGCCTGACAGCTCTGTGCCAAGCTACTAGAGGCAGACCCTCTTAGATTTCCCAACTTGCAAAACAATCACAAAATCTGCAGTTTTGTAAAAAAGGCTATGCTTTTACAAAAGTGCCCAAGAAATTCCTTTTATTGGCCCAGCATTAACCATTGAGCCAATTAAAAGGAGTGGGGTCAGCGAGCAGGCGAGATATTTGTTTACTCGCCTGCTGTGTCGCATCACCCTGCCTGGAGGTGCCTGGAGAACACAGCTGCAGTTAGGGGTTAAAGACAGAAACTCACGAATAGAAGGAGGTGTAGAAGCCTTTAAAGAAAACTGTCAGAAGAGCTGGTAAGGAGATAAGTATGCAAGGACTCTTTTTTATTGGAAAATATCAAATTACCAATTGTGTTAACATGATTGTGCTTAATTGTGCCACTGCTTGAAACACACAAAACAATATAAGTAAAAAATGCAATGTAATGATAAAAACAGTAAAAAATTGTTAATAAAATGCTTCAACTATACGTTAATTCTCAAGAGTTTTCCTAGGACATGTATTTTGTGACTTGGACAAATTCATCCAACATCTACAAGCAATGCATTGCAGCCTTTTCCTCAATCGAGCCACAACAAAATACTCTTAAAATCATCTGCAAATTCCTTCTGTACACCTACCAAAAAATGTTCAGCCTTTATCATCAGTATGATACCAAATCTGATATTTTATTTTTCTTCCTGAAGAAAGGAGTTTCTTCTTCCTAAAACTCTGTAAGGCAACCAATATGCATGCTTACTAAGGCCAGTCTCACGTCCTTTGAAACTCAAGTTTTTCACTTAAACAAAACATTATTTTTCCACAGAGCTAAGCACTGCATATTAAATGTCATCTCCAATTGCACCTGGATCCAAATCAAAATAACCCTTTGATGTTAGGATGTCATTAAAGTGTTAGGGCCTATCCAGCACCAAAAATATAAGTTAATGTAGCATAGCAACTCTCAGGTTGCAGGGGGCAACGGAGGGGGGAGGGGTGCCGATGATTGGAGGGCATTGCGTGCTGATACTCTAGTCTACTGAGAGATTGAGCGATGGGTTGTGGTACTGATCTGCTACATACCTGTCAACTTGCACAAACATCTAACTAACCGTGTGAGGAAGGGGCGGGCCTAGGAGGGTGTGGCATCATTTGGAACAACATCAGTGAACTCTTCTGGATCATAGTGTTGGTTTTGGGAGCCCTTCAAATCGTTTGATGTGCAGTAACAGTTGCAGTGCATGAGCAGCGACAAAGTGCCTGATTCCTTCAGAAGTGCTGAAATCATCCTGGCACAATGCAGTTCTGCTGAGTCTGCCAGCACTGTCCCTGAAGCAACGCAGCATTCTTGCATAGAAATGTGTATGCTGTTGCATTATCCCAGTACCAACAGTACAGGCTAGGTGTGAAGTGCTGGTACTATTCAATAACATTGATACAGACATTGAGGAAGAGGTGTGGCGCAGTGGCCAGGGTGCCTGAATCCGGACTACGGGGTTCACGGTTCGATACCCGGTGCCGGCGGCAGGTTAGCCTAGCACCATGTGACTCTGGGCAATAGCTCGCTTAATCTTCCCGAGGGGACACCTCTTCGGAGATAGCTGTGCGCTTTACAAATACTGGCATTTCATTTCATATTGAGAAGTGGCGCTAGTCCTTCTCTGATGGGCCAATACCATCTCAGAAACTAAAATAATTTCATCTTGTGAGGTGGAGCCCATTTTCTTTGATCTGTTGCTCATGATGCCCTTGCAACATGACTGCTTTAAGTTCATCATGGGCTCCAACACAAATGATCAAAAATGGTTGACTGACCATGTCAAAATGTAGGAGTTAATATTTTCCTCTCCCTCGCATGCTCAAATGTTCATGTAAGCAATTTGTAACAAGAAATGATCATTTTTTTCTTTAAAACCTGCTTCCGAATGCTGCTCATAAAAGCTGACGTTACTTACAAATGTTCTCTTGGAGTCTACGAGCTCCATCATAAAGCAATCCCGATTATTGCCAAGGGAGCATGCCTTAGACTTGTATAGGGGAGGATCCGACGAACACTGCGGCTTTTAGAAAGATCCATCCTTCAATTTCATCATAGCCTAACATCTTCATGGACAGCCTGGGTCTTAGTCAGGATGATCTGGATTTTAATTTCTCCTACACTACCCTCCCTCACACTCCAGTTCATGATTCAATTTAAAATGGTTACATTTAAAATCTACAGCAATGGAGTTTGGGTGCAGGCAAGACCTTAACCCTCATTTTTGATCATCACCGTTTTTTCTACTCCACCAGCCATCTTCTGAGCCCAGATTGTTTAAAGCAGATTTACTCCCACTCCTCTTCTTTATTGTGCTTACATCCACAAAAGGCATTTTAATTCTTTCTCTTCTTTCCTATTTCAGAAAAGAAAGGGGTTGTAAGTCACATCATCAACAAAAATATTGTGATTCCAAAATAGTGTTTCCTAAACAATGACTACAAAATATGAACTTTTACACACAGTGTAAAATAAAATACAATACTATTGAAACAAACATATTGTTATAAGAAAACTGAAATATCATAATCTTTAGAAGAAGTATATAAATCAAAATTAGCAATTCTAAAGCAATAGAATAAAACAATACAAAATAGTGACTACATGCATATCATTGATACAAATATTGAAGCAACATATTAAAAATAATAAACATTTATATAACTATCTAATCCCATTACAGTTTTTAAATAAAATGTGCAAAAAATTTATAACATCTAAGCATTACAAACCATTTCTTTCCTCCTAACAAAGGAATATTCAAACATTAAAAATTAAATAGAAATCCCTTCACAGATAAAAATACAATAGCTAACAAATCAGAGAACACTACTAGTTATAAAGTTGCATGAATAGAGGAGATACCAAACAACCGATCTCCTGCACACCTGCCTAATGAGAGAGCCGAAGGTTACTCTGCCCAACAGAAGTACCGCACATATGCAAATATATTGGTCACAAAAATAGGGTAGCAAATTTTGACCTGACTTTTTGCGACTGGTACTTTATACTGTGAACTGACCTATGCACTAATAGGTGAATTTGGAAAATAAAGACTTGTAGGGGGAGTCAGAATGACCCGCCTACTAATTATTAGTTTAGGGAGGTCTCAAATTGTAAACCCTTATGATTAGCTACAATTACATGTATCATGGCTTGTCCTTAAAGGAAATCAGTCAGCTTTAGTAAATATTTTCAGTTTTGGAAAACTCCAGTGAGAGTTGGCTGTGTTCCCCTTGGCCATTGCCTACTCCCACCAAAGCTGCCACACTGATTCCCAGTGAGAAATGGTCCAAAGAGAGCAAATTAATGACCAGTCCAAGTTGTGAGTGTTGGATCTGGCCCTCTCTGCAGGGTCATCCTCAAACTATTGCCTTTTACACTCCACATTTTGCTGAGTTCATTTTTGTTGGCCTTAGGACTCTGCATTCTACCACTGTTAGCCAGTGCTAAAGTTTGTGTGCTCACTTCCCAAAATGTGGTTTAATTGGCTTCCACATCATTGGCATATTTAATATATTTATACGTCCCTTCTAGCATAGTGTACCATACACCCAGGGTCTGCAAATTAAATACTACTAATTGGGCTGCAGCCCTTTTATGTCAGCTACATAAGAAGCATCTTAAAACACGTTCCAGGACTGCAGCATAAATGCTGTTTTCAACAGCCAATTAGACTTAACTTAAACCCCTTTTTTATTGCATGTAAGTCACCCTTAAGTTAGGCTCATAGTGCAGGTTGCAATGTAATTAAAAGGCTGTGCAAGTACTTTTAAGTTTTAAATCTTCTGGCACTGAACAACTCATAAGTTCTTTTATCTATAATTTATGTCCTGCTTGCCCTGTAGGAGAACATTGGGTTGCCTTATTACATTGAATAAGTGCAAACTTTTGATTGAGACAAGGTAAGCAGTTCATGTTGGGTTATCTATGAAACTGTAATAACAAATCCTCTTTAACGGTAAAATCTTATTTTAAATTACAGTTTTGAAAATGCCACTAATAGAAAGTTGGAAATTTTCTGATTTTAGCCATTTGGTGCCGGCAATCTCTCCTGAGTCACATGACTGGGTGAAGCTGCCAGTTAGACTTTGTGAATTTCTCCCAGATAGTCACACAATAAAGGAATTAGGTGTGCCTGAATGGGCCAACTGCTACAGGATGAGGGGCAGAGCTGGGTCCATCCCAACTTGCAAATTAATAGATTGTGGTCTGCCTTTACACAAAGGTCTTAACCTCCACATTGTTACTTCAGCCAGCTTGGAGCCAGAGCAGAGAAGCCAGGATAATACATGTACTTCAAAGAAGAAACCTTTAGAAACTTCAAAGAAAGAACTAGGTATGAAGATAAGACTCTCAGACCCACTCTTCAGTTCACTTCTGGACCTATGGAAGGACTCCCAGAGGACTGTATGCTGCTGTGACCTGCTGTGAACATTGTAAGACTGCTTTACCATACCTGCATGGAGTGCTTTGTTGCCTGGAGCCTGCCCTGTACAGTCAGAGGCCAGTCCTGCTGTTTGAGCCCTGCATATTCACCTGCACAGGTGACTACAAGGGCTAGTTTGCTGGCCTCTTGTTCATAGCCACAAGGACACAAACGTCTCCCCACCATCTTGAGCCTGCACCAGGGCCCAATCTGAGTGAATCCTGAACCCCCAAGTGGTGTCCCCGCAGGCCTGGACCTTTGGTTGTGGTGCTAAAGGTGCCCAGATAGCCTAAATCCCAAACTAAGGACTGCTCTGAGATCCAGGAGGAGACCAGGATCACCCCGTTGGTTTATCAGCCTATGGTCCATCACCGGTCAGTGTAACTTTGTGACTGCTCCTGCTACGTTCTTCTCTACAGCAGCAAATCCTGTTGAGTGGTCCTTTGCCCAAAAAACTCTGACCCCTGGAACTGTTTTCTGTTACATCCTACTTTCTAAAGTTTCTAGACCTGCTGGATATTTTTGACTTCCATAAAATTGACTAAGCCAGAACATAGAAATGTTTACTGCAACACAAGGCTCCTCAACAACGATCCACCCTCCTTGGACACCCCTTGCAGCCTTATCCAGCTGAACTTTCTTCTAAGTTCGAAGGTAAGTGCAGATCGGGTCCAATCCACTTCTTGTATCCGAATTTTGCTTCATCCTGGGTGACAATATTTTTTCACTTTTTTCCTGGTCTTGCATGAGTAGATGTTCTGGTTGGTACTTTGATCTTCTTTAAAAATGAATAACTCCGGTTCCACTGAGTGGATTTCTGTTGTTTTGGGTTAAATAATGTATTGAAATGTACTCTATTTTCTAAATTGTTGTGGGGTTTTTCTTGTGTTGTGTTTTCATGTTATTACTTTATTACTGTTGGTGTGCTGCATAAATACTTAACACATTGGGGCAGATTTATGAGCCCCTTGCGCCACTTTTGCGTCACTTTTAACATGGGAAAAGTGACGCAAAAGTGGCGCAAGGGGCTCATAAATCTGCCCCATTATCTCCAAGTTAAGCCTGACTCCTTTTTGTGCCAAGCTCCTCGGGGTTAAGCACACATTAAAGTAGTCACTTTTTGTGGTTCACTCTGCAAGGGATTATGGCTCATCATACCCCAGTCAACCAAAAACCCAATTTCTCACAGGGAGTCAGTAACTGATCAATGGTTTACAACTGGAATTAGGGTCACACATCATAGTCCATAGATTTCCGGTTCAGTATTTGGAGAGGTTATCCAAAAAACGCTCTGAATTGGTAACCATTTCTGAACATATTTTGTGATTCGTAAAATGATTTCGAATAGTAAAATGTGTTTAGTACATTTGTAAAATTTGTTTTCCAGTTGCACTCTCGGGGATGTCCTGAAACTTAGGGTTTGTGATGGGTAAAATTCTATGTACATCCAGCCCCTGGTTTTTCAACACTATAAAATAAACTAAAAGTAAAGCTTACATAAAAACAAAATGTAATATATATTTATATTACATAGTGACTGTTGCCATTAGTTAGTTAAAGTTAGGATTGCTTTTCTATAGGAAAAGCATTTTTTGAGTTCCTAATAACTTACGCATTGTTTGATGAAACTCAATGAAAATTTCCTAAACGTTTCTAAATTGTGACTAGTCAGGGCATTGAAAGTTTTGGGGTGAGAAACCATGCGGGGTTCGAGAAAAAAGGGGGGGTTCCCAAAATGCAAAATCTTCATGCATTTTCCATAGACTTCTTTCCACAAGACTAGAGAAAAAACTGCTGAATGTAAGTACACCAAATTTAGTCAGCAGATTGTGCTTTTTGGGATTTGGTGTAAATCCGTTCAGTAGTTTTATGAGATATTTAGGGTAAAAAATAATTGTATATTTAGGCAGTTGGGCTTGTGAGAGTCTTGGGGGCGTCCCTCGAGAGTGTGAAATCAAAAATTGGCCACTGATAGTGGCAGAGAGGCTAATATTGTGCACAGCCTTCATGCTCTTGTGGGAGGGAGAGGCCCCCATGAGTCCTGCGGGTGCACTGATTACCTGACTGTTGGAATGTTAGAAATGAAATGGCCCATATTACTGTTTACTGTGAAAGATTTGAAGTATTGTGGAAATGAAGTAAAAAAGCTATATATGGGGGCGGCAGAAATGCATGCTGTCCCCCTAGATTTAGAGAGGAGGTATCTAAGAGATAACTACTGTGAAGATAATTAATGTATATATATATTATTTTGTCCTCATTCACCTTTAACCGTACTAGCCAAATCGACTGTTCATACCCCTAATTGATGATCTAGGATAACTCCGACTCTTTGATGGATTCTAACGGTAGCTTCAACCTGAAAAATAGAGTAGGTTTCACTCCCGCCTGATCTATATGACCAGATGAACTCATTCGATATTCCGGGCTAAGACCCAACATTGTCCGGGGAGTTTCCTATAGGCATAATCATTGGACCCACCCTATATGCAACTTTCTTTCGGCTCCCAAATCTAGCAAGGCCCATCTTAGATGTTTCATATAATGAGGTCAGCCAGTCCGAATGTTTGGGAGGGACAGTGTCACATCCAAACAGGCAAACAGAGGGGCAAACTCACAACCACCCCTTATAACACACCCACCAAAAATTCAAACTGAGGCCCACCCACAAATGGACCAATAAAAAGGGCCCACACACACAAACCATGAGCCTTTGCAACAGACTCACTGCAGCTAGAGAGCACACACCAACAACTGCACCCATCCACCTTAACATATACACCGTCACACAACCTCCTTCACACAAACCCCCTCTTCACATTCAGACCCACACCGTCACATTCAGACCCACACACCCACAACCATCCACACCCTCACCCCACACCATGCCCACAGACAAGAATCCAAAGTTCACAAGGGAGGAGCTGGAGATCCTTGTCAATGAAGTCATCAGAGTCGAGCCACAGCTGTTTGGAACATTGGACAGACAGACCAGCATAGCTGAAAAATCACGCCTGTGGCAGAGGATCGTCGATAGGGTGAATGCTGTTGCACCCATCAGAAGGACTAGGAATGAATGCCAAGCCAGGTGGTACGATCTGCGGAGGGCGGTCAAGCGCAAAATGAATGATGACTACGCCCAGAGCAACATCACTGGAGGTGGTGCGCCCCGCAGACCATTACATATCCATCCCTGGGAGGAGAATGTGATGGCCCTGCTTCCGCCCTTGGGAGTACATGGACTGCAAGGACTTCCAGAGCCTGGTGAGTACACAAACAACTTAGTTAACATGGGGGTAATGGCATCCACACCCCAACTACACAAAATGCACGCAACTACCCCCAAGCCCTCACCGGCCAGAACCACAGTAAAAAATAACGCTTATGCCACTAACATGTGTATTCTCCATTGAGAAAGCAAGGCCATGCTATGTCCCATGCTACATGAAGCAGCATCCCAAGAATGGATGTCCGGTATGCTGGGAGGGTGGGTGGCACAAAACACATTGTTGAACTCCAAATCAGACACAATTGCCCTCATCCCATATGGCCCAGGTACATACCCATGCACCATGCGTAATGCACAAGGATTGGGAAAGTACTGACAAGACAGTTCACACTCGGCCCGGATGTAGGCAGCACAAGGCCCTCCTGTGACCAGTGCAAACACAAACACCAAGACAACCAGGTCAGATATCTAGGACAGGAACTCACACTTACTGTCATGGCAGCATGCTCCATGGGGGGACAGCTACATCACCTGGGAGCCCCAGTGCTAAATCACACTACACCCACCAGCAGGCCCTATCACACACACCCCTTACACAAGCAGACACCCCTGGGACATGCAATGGATTTACCCACTGTCATAATGGACATGTAACACAACAACACCAATACATAGCCAAAGAAGCATCCAAGCCAAAAATCTACATGTCAAAGACTCAGGAGAACATATCAATCTGTCCCCCGCAACATACCCATCCACAAGTGAACATTGAGGAGAATGCTAGGCACATACAACTACCTGGAGGAACAGTGCCAACTTGAATGTGTATGATACATGCATGTTGCATGAAACAGCATTAACATTGTCTGTCTCTCACACACAGGGCAACGTGATGAGTCTACCCGCAACAATGGGGGTGAAGATTCACAGTCCCTGGCCTGGGAGGAACATGATGCCACCGGCAGCGACGCCTCTCAACATTCCGCGGATGACCCCGACCGACCTGGACCCTCTGGTGTCCAAGCCCCTGCAGAACCTGGTTCAGGACCATCTGTGCAACCCACCACCCCCATTCCTGCCACATCCCAGGAGACACAGAGAAGCCCTGCCTGCAGTGAAAAACTGAGCCAGTCTGACCAGGAGGGAAAAGGAGCGCCTGGCACCCAGGAGGAGGCAGACAACACTGCCACTGCCATCCCTCAGGGGTCCCGTAGACCCGATGTGCCCACAACGACAGGCCAGGCTCGTGTGGGCAGGGGTGGTGGGAGTGGAGGCAGGATGAGGCGAGAACCTGACCAGCCAGCTGAAGGGACCGGTATGTCACACATACACAACATCATGGAGGCATACCGGCGTGACACCAGGGAGTTCAGCCAGGTAGTGGTGACCCTCACAGAGATCAAGAACCAGCAGGCCGAGCAACACGCCAGTCAACAAGAACACCAAGGACGGATGGAGGCAAGACTGGCTGAGCTCCTGGTGGTGCAAAGGGACATAAGCCATTCACTCAGTCCGATCGCCGACAACATGGGCAACCCTCCCTGTGCCACCAGGCGAAGACCACAACCAGCCACAGGGAGGGAGGGAGGAGGAGGAGGATTCGTCCGACGGAGCGTCCCAAGCATCGTCAAGGCCTGCATCTGAGGGTCCCTGGAGGAAGGTGGGTCATCCACGGGAAAGACCGTGAGAGGCAGCGGACCATCCACATCTCCCAGGTCACCTGGCCTGGCACCTGGCCTTCATGTGCGACAGCATCACCTCATTGACTGACATCATCTGCCACATGGACCTGCTGGTCACAGTCTGACTAATGATGCCAAACACTGTGGTCTGGACTCTGATGACTTCAAATGGCAAGGATCCCATCTCCCCCTGTGAACTTTGGATCCTTTGGTCCCTGCATTGCACCTTTATCATTTTATGTTGCAGTCATTTAGCATGAGTCCACAACATATGTGTGGGGATATGTCAAAGTATGCCTGATTGTGGAACTAACTCCAGCCATCCATACACTTGGATCTGAGTCCGGTCGAGGACACACATGTGTCTCAATGTATCACCAAATACAGACATGGAGCCCAATACTCACCCGTGATGGCCTCAAGCTGCTGAGGGGAGGCTTGCAATACTGCTCAGACAGACCAATTTGGAAGAGTATCTTGAAGGTGTAGAGGTCATGGGTCATGTTGATGTGCCCTGGGAGGGAGTCCCAGGTCTGTTTGGCGAGGTGGGAGAACTATCTCCTGCATGCAGTGTTCATGTGGATGTGATGAATGGTGGCCAGGGCAAGGTGGCCTGCACGGAGATGGGCCAACGGGGTGTTGGATGACAGACGTCCAAGGTTTGTTTTGGGTCTGGGGTTGTGGACTGCCTCCTGAGTGTGGTTGAGGAGTCTGAAGGTGATCCTGCAGCAGACAGTGAGCCATTCTAGCTATCTCAGGTGGACGGTGATGTGGCTGGGGATGGGGATGTTGAAGATGAGGTGTGCGGATGCACCCTGGATGTGGACAAGTTCTCCTGCAGTTTTGCTGTTGTTCTGCATAGAGGCCGGTGCTGTAGTTGAGCGGATCTATCTGTGGATCATTTGCAGCATGCCGAGGGTGTTGCAGCATGAGGTACAGATGGTGGTGAGTTGCATGGTAATTTTCAGCGATGGGTCCATGATGAACACCAGCTTACGTTCGTGGCCACTGGGTGCTGGTGCGGTGCCCAGACCAGTGGGACACAAGGAGTTGACACAGCCGTAAGGGGACAATCCTCAGATGATGACCTCAGTTCTGTCCAAGTCCAGCCTCAGGAGGCTGATGTTCAGCCATTCGTTAACGGATCTCATGTCTTCTTGAAGTTTGGATCTGGCAATGGCTGGCTCTTTGGTGAGTTTGAGGAGCAGCTGGGTGTGAATGGCATACGAGATGATGATGAGGTTGTGTGTGCATGTGATGGTGGAGAGGGGGTTCATGGAGACATTGAAGATTGTCACGCTGAGAGAAGAGCCCTGGGGCATGTGCCACATGACCCCAGTGTACTACATGCTGCAGGGTGGAGGCAGACTCCCTGGGCCTTGCTGGTGAGCTACTTTCTGATTGAATCCTGGGCCCTCCTCTGGATACCAGTGTTGGAGATATGTGAGCTGACAGTGTGGTAGCACATGGTGTATAATGCCGTTGAGAGGTCAAGGGGGGTGGGCTCACTATTGTTGAGCAGGGCAAAGTTGTCGTTGGTGGTGGCAATGATGACGGTTGCAGTGGTGTGATTACTGTGGAATATGGTCTGGTGCCGGTTGCCTGGAGCTGGTTGCATGGAGGAAATTTGGCAGTTGCTTGTTGAGTGTCTTCCGCATGCGAAGGTGTTGTGTGTGCGCTTAGGGGTCACCTGATAGCAGGCGGATGATTGTGTGGAGGATATTGCTTGGAGGTTGGCTGCAGCATGAGCCTGTTGTGTGACATGGGTCATGCAAAGACCAGAGGCTCGGGCACTGTGCACGTTGCAGGCTCAGACGGTCCTGCCTTTGGCACGGCGTTGGCGCAACAGTGGCACAGACAAGCTGCTGGCTGCATTAAGAATGGGTGGAGGGGGAAGGGAGGAGCATTTTGGAGGTGTGTGGGTTGCAGAATCAGGGCACTCGGCGGGGCAGTGCCGCGGGTGACGCAGCAGCAGGCGGAAGGGGTGAGAAACTAGGCAAAAAGTAGCACACAAAGACAAGGAGGTCAGAAAGGCACAGTGCAACAGGTGTATGTAAAAGAAGGAGTGTCAGCTAACTTCTGGGTCACTACGAGAAAATGTATGACCAATCACCAAAAATGACAGTCACAGGGTCAGGCAACAAAATGCGGAGCTGCGCACAGGAGACACACCATCAGCATGTGTTCACGTCCCGTTGTGGGGAGCAACCTGCACAAATACATACACAACCAGGGACTTCATGCACAATAGATATTATTAGCCATGAAGAACTGCATGCATGTTGCCGAAGTACACATACACATATGCTCAATATTTGACAAGTATGCCATAGATGACGCATGCAAACTGGCAAGAGAGCTGCAGTGACAGAGATGAGGCACTTTGGTTTGTGCTGAACACCTTTATTCCACATACACACACAAAGGGAAATGCATCCATGTGATCAGACTCACAGGTCAGTTGACAGAACATGTGGGACATACGCTGGACCCCCCCTTCAAGACACGGATGATGTCAATCCCAATGAACTGGCACACAAGTCAAGGGGATGAGCCAAACACATCCTGCTGCACACAGAGAGGCTGCACTTCCCCATAGAGCCTGTTGTTGTGATGTCCCACACTATGTCCACCCGTAGCATCTGCAATGTTTCAGAGGCAAGGTTTACACACATTGATGCCCTCATCAGACGCCACACTCCACTACAGATGACAGTCAAGAAGGGTGACTATCATGTCATGGGAGTGATGCCACATGTTATATGCTCCATGGTGAGAAGACATGTATGCATGGTACCACAACATGCACATAAGCAGGCCAATACATTCCCAACCCGTACCACCACCAAAAAGCCTTGCTGCTATCCTCACCCGAACTGACATTTCCACATGTCCGTGCATGGAACGCTTATTCAGCACACGTTGCAATCCTCATGAGGAATAGCAGGAGGACAAAGATGACAGAGCAGACAACAGGCGCAAAAACCTGGGAATGACATACACACAAGAAGTCACCTAAAACAATTCTTGCCGCACACATGGACATTTACAAAACATGAACAATATTGGACACATGTAAATTTCAAAGAAGTCTCTCCACAAAACTGTGTGGCATAACATCATTACTCGAGTGACACATCAGAACACACATCAAAGTCACTTTGCATTCAGTCAGCTGGACACACATATTGCAACACATGCCGCTCAATGCTACAAGCTTGCACACTCATACCCCGTGACTCACCATTATGAGAAGAAGTTGCGTATGAGCTGACTCCGGATATCATCCTCCTCCTCATCACTAGCCTCGTGAGCAAGCTCTTGATCCTCCATGGGTGGATGTTCCTGCTCATCCGGATACAGGATGAGTGGCACTGCCTTCTCAACTGCCATGTTGGGCAGCATGCAGCACACGAGGAAGATTCGGAAGACCTTCTCTGGGGCATAAGGGAGAGACCCGCCTGTCTTGTCCAGGCACCGGAATCGGCTCTTCAGGAGGCCAAACGTCCTCTCAATCACTTGCATGGTCTGCCCGTGTGCATTGTTGTACCTGTGATCTGCAGCTGTTCTTGGGTTGCGGAGAGGTGTCATTAGCCATGGCATGTTGGGATATCCAGAGTCCCCTACATGGAAACATCATGTAAAAAAGTGGGTCAGGAGATGCTGTAAGAGCCAAAGATACCACAACACACAGGACAAACAGGGTATATCCACCAACAAGACATGCTTGTTCGTTGTGCAGCCGCAGCATCATTTGTGGCACCCTGCTACGCCTCATGATGTAGGCATCGTGTGCTGATCCTGGAAAACGTGCACAGACATGGGAAATCAGCATGTTAGCAAGACACACCACAAGGGCATTTATCGAGTGGTAACGTTTTCTATTGTGATAGGCTTGTTCCTGTGCCTGTGGTGGTACCAAAGCCACATGTGTACCATCAATGGACCCAACGACATGGGGCATCCCTTCCAGGGCATAGAAATCACCCTTGACATCTGTCAACTCCTCAGGAGTAGGAAATGTGATGAACTCATCAAGGTGCTCCAACATGGCTGCTAAAACAACACGCAGGACACAGCTGAACATTGTCTGTGACATGCCACCAACATCAGCTATGGTGAATTGAAACGTACCTCTGGCAAAAAAATTTAGGGCTGCCATCACCTTCATCTTTGGGGTCAGCGCAGTAGGATACCTGTGTCCCGTTTGGAGGTGTGGTGCCAGCCTGTCGGTCAAGTCCTCAATCAACTGTTGAGTGAATCTGTAACGTCGGATGCAGGCATGTTCCCTCATGGCACCCAAGTCTGGCATTGGTCTTGGCCCAGGCGGTGCCCTGCAAGACACTGTTTGTAAGAATGAAGATTGAGAGTCTGCCAATATCAATGTCAATGAACATAGCACATGCTACACTGCTAATACACATCAGGTAACTATGGAGTCGGGTGTGTGCAATACATACAGGACACATATGCCAGCTTGCTGGTACTCCTACAAAAAGCCAGATACACCTGTTGATTGTCAAGTCTACATGACATGCCCTGAAATGAGTTGGTGGCCGGTATGAGTGAAGAGCCACAGATATCACCGGAGTGACACACAACCACATAGCTGCATTGGAAGGATGTCATCTCATCCACACAGCTGACTGCAAGGCACACGCACAGGTCACAAGGAATGTCAAATGTACATATCAAACACATTGCGATGAAGGGGTACACATGACAAGAGAAAGACACAGCCATTGAGACAATGCAGACATGTTTGACTGGGAAAATATGATGTCCGATGCACACAGACCCTACAGCGGTGGGAATCCACATGTGGCATGGTGTGCGTAGATGTGTCCCATGCCCATCTCCACACAGACCCATGTTGGATGCACCAACAGCAGATGCAGTTGACGGAACACTGACATCAAGCTCATGGGAACACATGACACACACCTGACATATTCACAAAGGGGCACGCAGATCGTGACATGTCATTTGATTGTGTCCCCATCCCTGGCATCAGGATACAGGTGCGGTTGGTGATGACTGTGCCATCCCACTGCTGCTGTGCATGACACAGTTGGACTACAGACACACGTGGCAAGTGGCAAGGTGATGTGTGCCACATAGTGCCCCATCACACATGATATCTGTCCACAGGTCAACACACATCAATTGTGCAACTAGATGAGATGACCTGTGCAATATCACTGGTTGCCACACCTAGGGCCTGCACATAACAGTATGCAATGACAAGTACTTGATGGACATCCTTGTGCGACTTGTAGCCCTCCATTCCTGGCATGTGTGCGCCTGTATTACCATTGTAAGCGTGTGAAATGCATACCCATACGTGTGAACTAGTGCATACCCGTAGGTGTCAAACGCACTGTACTACTAGTGCGTCCACGTACATGTGAACCAGTGCATACCTGTAGGTGTAAAACGCACTGTACTACTAGTGCGTACCCGTCCGTGTGAACCAGTGCGTACCCGTATGTTTGAAACGCACTGTACTACTAGTGCGTACCCGTACGTGTGAACCAGTGCGTACCCGTAGGTGTCAAACACACTGTACTACTAGTGCGTACCCGTACGTGTGAACCAGTGTGTACCCGTAGGTGTCAAACACACTGTACTACTAGTGCGTACCCATACGTGTGAACCAGTGTGTACCCGTACGTGTGAAAAGCAGTGTACTACTAGTGCGTACCCGTCCGTGTGAACCAGTGCCTACCCGTATGTGTGAAATGCACTGTACTACTAGTGCGTACCCGTACGTGTGAACCAGTGCGTACCCGTAGGTGTCAAACGCAGTGTACTACTAGTGCGTACCCATACGTGTGAACCAGTGCGTACCCGTACATGTGAAACGCACTGTACTACTAGTGCGTACCCGTACGTGTGAACCAGTGCGTACCCATAGGTGTGAAACACACCGTACCTGTGTGTGGATTTCAAAATTACATAGGGGACACATAAGGGACAAGTATTAGGCCCTAAATGCATGCTGGTTGTCATGGAGACAGAGTTTTCAGTTGAAAAGTGTCAATCATGTGTCCTGGAACAGTCAGTTGGCCACAAAATACAATGTTGCAAAGTGGTTGTTGACTTGACATGATGCTAAAAATTTGAACGATGCGAATGCTGTCATTGGTGTATGTTTAAAGGGATTCGAGTAAACGTAGGATGCAAATGAGTCTGACCAATCACTATGTACTCCTCTAAATGAATGCCCCTCAGCAAGACAGATATAAGGCAGCCAGAACCCATGAGAGGGCACTTGCCTGCACAACTTTCCAGTCGACCAACCTGCTGCTGTCTCTGCTTCCTCTGGACCATGTCACGTACTGTGGAGAGGGCCCAGCCATTCACCCAGGAGGAGAATGAGGCCTTGCTGGACGTCCTCCTCCCACAGTACACCAAGCTGTATGGGAGACCAGGGCAGCAGGTGAGTGCTGAGTCCACTACCTTTGCCTATGCACCTGTTGTGTGACTGTCAATATTGCGTCCAGGTGGGACAGACATGCAATGTTGTTTAGAGTGGGTCCCAGGGGGGGACATTCTGATGTCTCTCATGCAGAGCATGATGTAGTTCCTGTGTGCACTCCTCACTTGCATTGTGCTTACTGTGACTTTCACTGCATAGTGCATGACACTTTCAGCCTGGCAAATCCTTGTTGTTTTTTTTTTCCTATTGTCCTGAGGTGATTCAGTGGCCCCCCCGGTGTGACAGGTGACTGTACCCACAGATGTGTATGAGTTGAGTGGCCCTGTGGTGAGAGTGTCCAAATGATGTGTATGACCTCATGGACATTGATGTGTGTGAATGTTCCTTGTCATGTGGGTGAGTGTCTATGTGAAGTGTAGCACCACAGCTGCATGGAGGAGGCAACAGATCAACCCATCTGCCGTGCTGTGTGTCTGACTTGCAGAGCTAGCATGACACCTGTGACACCCCACTGGCAAGTGGCACATGTGCAGAATGAGGGTTGTATCCGCTGTTGTCAATGACAGGCGAGTGATCTGTGCTTGGGTGTGTCTGTCTAGTATGCTGATGGTGCGTCAGTGGAATGGGACATGTGACTGCTTGGCACGTGCTGGCCTTCAGCCTGCTGTTGCATGTGCTGCACAGTGTGTGGCATGATCAGTGAGTGTGTCGCACCCCTCATGCCAACCTGTTGACTTTCAATGCCATGTAGTGCATTGGGGCTTGCACACAGGCCAATTTCTTATTGTGTATGATGTAATTTCTGTCTACATCCTATGCCCTGTTCAACATTTCAATGATGTTCAAATCTGTGTCTCTGGGACATGGAGCAGGTGTATTGATGTTGTGTCACTTTGTCATCCTGACAGGTAACTGCCTACGAGAAGGGGGTGATCTGAAAATACATCGTCAGGGCCGTGAGATCTGAGGGGGAGCGTAGTCGGCAGCTGCCACAGGTCTGCAAGAGGTGGCAGGACATCCGGTGCTGGACCCGGCGGATCGCCCATGTCCAGCTTTGGCTCGACAGTCCTCGCTCCCACGGCGGCCGCCGACGCCTGACCCCCCACATGAAAGTGTCCTGGCGGTGGTACTCCCTGAGCTCGATAGGCAGTTACAGGAGAGACTGCAGCAAGGAGGGGGTAGGTACATGGCTGTTTGTCGTGTTATGTGTCGCCAGCTTTTTGAAGTGCTCTGTAGCCTGGATACACTCCCAGAGTTTATATGTGCAGTGCATTTTCGGTTCCCCAATGTCACCTGATGCTCTTTTTCATCTCTTCCCCTCCTTGACATGTGTCTCCTGGTCTGTGTGTAATCACATTTGCACATGGTCATCTAGGGTGCCAGTAAATCTAAGTGCATATTGCTTTCTGCATCATGTGGGAGGGTGGTCTTTGACTTGTGTTGGTACCTTGCCTGTGCCATGACCTGTTCACTATGTTGGGGGTCCATATTTGTTGTCACTGATGATGAGTCTCTACATAGGAGTGTGAGCTTTCAACTGAACACCCTTGCAGCATGCATGACCAATGTTGTGGCCTCAGACATGATGTGCATGAGTTGGAGATATGCATATTGCCATGATGGTTGAACATGGTACTGTCAGCTCATTCCAGGACCACAGAGCAGTGTGCCCACTACAGTCCCCTGAGACACCCTGACCTCCTAAGCATGTGTGTCATCCAACACTGTGCACATTCTCTGTGGGTTCAGCATAGGTCTGCCTCTGTGGCATTGTTCCCTGGCCTAGTTAGTATTTTGCAAATGTGTGCTACATGTGTCCACTGGACAGGGATACACCATTTTGCTTGTGCATACTCACACTGGGCAGTGCCTGTGTGGCTATTCACAACAATCTGTTGATGGTTGTTTGTCACAAATATGTGTTGCCAGCCCCACGAGGTGATGTTGTGTAAATGAAGCTATTTTTCCAGCACAGTTATTGTAACCCTGAATAAGAGGTGTCACTTCTTGATCTGTATCAATCACATTGACTCAGGCATAGGGTGGGGTGTGTGGGAGAGGCATACATGTGCAACCCCGATTTTTCATTGCCAGGTCTGACTTGTGTGTGATACTTGCCTGTATAAAGAATCACTGTGCAGTGCCCCTGTGATGCTGGCCAGTGCTTAATGTTCGTGCTTTGCAGCCTGTGTCAGTTTAAAAAAAATATGATTCCTGCTCATACATTTTTAGCACCTGTGTGTGGTTCAGATGCAACGCTGTTTGGACTTTGTGTGCTGACGGATCCCGTCAACAATGGCCATGCCTGCTCACAGATGTCTCCTGCTGAATCGTCTGTGCCATCCTTGCTAGTCACTGTACTTGTGTTTTGGGTATGTAGGAATGCCTTCAGGGACAAATTGGCCCTTTTCAGCACTATGCAGGTGTGTAATCACAGTCTACCACACAAATGGTACTTGTTATGCAGGGTATTTGGGCACCTGGCTCACAATTGTGGGCATTGTATCTGGTGGAATTCAACCCTATTCCTTCCATGAGAGACAACATCTTGGTGGCTGGACCAGCACCTGAACATTCCTATCAGTCCTGGGATGTGCGTGACAGTGTGTGTTCCCTTTGGCTATCTTAGTTTTGTATGCAGTTACATGACTATACAGTCTGTTGACATGAAATCAGGGTGTGGATTGTGCTGCATTCGCCATGGGTGGGTATGCATGTGTTATATGTCCTCACACCCACATGTGGCGTGTCATGCAGAGTGTGAAAGACATCCATCGTCCTGGGAGTGGGACACTGCTGTCAGTGATGTGTTGTAATAGCACTAAATTCATAGTCCAAAGTTAGGGATGCGTCCATACCACCATGTAGGTGTGGTCATCTGATGATGATGGACACCCCCATGGCTCTGTCCACTGCTGGGAGTCATATGCACCCACCCCTCATATGTCTGGACACTGCTTGGAGTCTTCTGCACCCACCCCTCATATCTCTGACCACTGCTGGGAGTCTTCTGCACCCACCCCTCATATGTCTGGACACTGCTGGGAGTCATATGCACCCACTCCTCATATCTCTGTCAACTGCTGGGAGTCATATACACCCACCCCTCATATCTCTGACCACTGCTGGGAGTCATATGCACCCACCCCTTATATTTCTGTCCACTGCTGGGAGTCATATGCACCCACCCCTCACATCTCTGACCACTGCTGGGAGTCATATGCACCCACCCCTCATATTTCTGGACACTGCTGGGAGTCATATGCACCCCCCCTCATTTTTCTGACCACTGCTGGGAGTCACATGCACCCACCCCTCATATGTCTGGACACTGCTAGGAGTCCTATGCACCCACGCCTCATATTGCAGGCCACTGCTGGTAGTCATATGCACCCACCTCTCATATGTCTGGACACTGCTGGGAGTCATATGCACCCACCCCTCATATCTCTGACCACTGCTGGGAGTCATATGCACCCACCCCTCATATCTCTGTCCACTGCTGGGAGTCATATGCACCCACCCCTCATATCTCTGACCACTGTTGGGAGTCATATGCACCCACCCCTCATGTGTCTGGACACTGCTGGGAGTCATATGCACCCACCCCTCATATGTCTGGACACTGCTGGGAGTCCTCTGCACCCACCCATGCACCCACTTGGAGCAGTACACTGCTGGCCTGGACCTACGCACACACCAATATGAAGGTAACATCCTGGGCCAGTCCTCTAAGCCCACATTCCTGGCATGTGTACACCTCGTATCCCAAATGTACTGGTGCCGTAACGGGGTATGTTTGACACGCACCGTACCCACGCATTCATTGCGTGAGTACGTTCAGTATCACAGTTCTACTGTGCCGTAGGGGTTCGTGTGGTACGGACTGTACCCACGCATTCATTGCATTTGTACGGTCCATATCACTGTTCTAATGGTGCCGTAGGGGTACGTGTGACACGCACTGTACCCACGCATTCATTGCGTGTGTACGGTCCGTATCACTGTTCTACTGTGCCGTAGGGGTACATGTGGTACGCACCTTACCCACGCATTCATTGCGTGTGTACGGTCCGTATCACAGTTTTACTGTGCCATAGGGGTACGTGTGGTACGCACCGTACCCACGCATTCATTGCGTGTGTACGGTCCGTATCACAGTTCTACTGTGCCGTAGGGGTACATGTGGTACGCACCGTACCCACGCATTCATTGCGTGTGTACGGTCCGTATCACTGTTCTAATGGTGCCACAGGGGTACGTGTGGTACGCACCGTATCCATGCATTTTTTGCATGTGTACGGTCCGTATCACTGTTCTAATGGTGCCATAGGGGTACGTGTGACATGCACTGTACACGTCCACTTCCGTTGTTGCGGTACGCAGGGGTTGCTGGCCACGCCCCCCAAGTGACCAGACCCTGGTGGTAATGTATGGCCTCCATATTATAGGTTGGGCTTTGAGTATGGGGTTTGTTTCCTGCCCCTCACCCCCACCCTGGCCCCTGGGTGTTGTTCTCACCTTCTGCGGCGTGTGCGTCAGGTGCGGTGCACCAGGTCGTAGGCCAAGAGGACCGGGATGACACATACGACGAGGTTCATGGCATGTACGTCGCATACCGGGGCTCCGTTGCGTAGGGACGAATCGTACTTGCTGGGCCGGAAAACCGCTGCCTGAATACGTCCGGACGTCGCTTACAAGCTGTTCCGGATCAGAATCGTAGCTTTTTTTGAGCCGTATGGGCTTTTTTACGAAACGTACGGAAATAGGCTTTCTGTACGCATCATACTTCCTAGGTTGTACGGAAAGTTTACCGGGTACGAGTCGTACGGGGTGAGCGCTCCGTACAACGATTCGTACAGCCTTTTTACAGGATCGGAATCGGCCCCATAGTATTGAAGATCAGGTCATGCTAAACCTCCTTTCTCTCTCCTCCGCCTTAGTTTTTTCCAGGCTATCCTGATTGATCTGTACGCCCACACAAAAGACTTTATTTCACGTTGACATTTTTCAATAGTGCCTTTATCAAAATTTAGAGGGATTGTGTTAAAGATGAAAGTGACCCTAGGTAGTATTGACATTTTAACAAGATTTACCCTCCCCAAGATAAACAAAGGGATATGGGCCCATGTCTTCATCTACTTCTGGCATTCACGAAGGACTCTAATTAAGTTGACCTCTGCTAGTTTATCTATATCCTGGATAACTCTGATCCCAAGATAACGCATATCATGACTATGGACTGTGTCCAAGATGTTCCAGGTCATAATTTCTGTCTTTCCAGCGTTTATCTCAGAGACCTGCCCAAATTCCTTCGCCAATTTTATTACTGCTGGGAAAAGTTGTATCTAAATCCGCTGATAATATCAGAATGTCATCCGCATACAATGCCACTTTCTTCTCCCAATCCCGTGTCTGAAAGGCTCAATGTCAAGACTTTCTCTGAGCTTCTCTGCAAAGGCTCAATATAGATGTTAAACAGAGGGGACAGGGGACAGCCCTGTCGAGTCCCTCTGGTAACACTAAGTGCCTTGGTAAGAGCACCACTAACCAAGAGCTTGGCAGACGGTGCCGAGTATAGCAACTGTATAGTGCGACAAAACTTATCTCCCAAGTTGAATTTTCTCATGACTTCTGACAGGTATGTCCAGTTTACCCTGTCAAAAGCCTTAGTGGCATCCAAGGTAGGCCTGGGCTAAAATTCCGTTCCGGTCGCGGAAATTGCGATAATTTGACATTTTCACGTTCCACGGAGAGCGCGAAAATGTCAAAATTTCCGCAATCCACATTTTACCGGAAATTTTTTGCTTGCTCGCGCTGTAAAATAATACATTCTCGCGTGTGCCCGATCGCCTTACCTGAATCCCCGCGTTCGCCGACAAGTTTTCCCGATCCGGTCGCGTTCTCCATGAGATGTTGGATTGTTGGTAGCCATTTGCGCTGTCTCGCGACAGTTCGCACCCGCAGTGACGTCATTCGTCGCGCGATCACGTCTTTCTTCTCGCGATCATGCACCGCGAGACAAGTGAAAACAAGATGGCCGCGAGCAAGCACATGGGTAAGTTGGCGAACCGCGACCATGCAGAAAATACCGCGAATGGGCGGGAAAAAAACGTCTGCATCTTCGCGATATTTTCGCATGTTTGCGGAGATTTTTAACATTTCCGCGATAATTTGCGAAAGTGAATTTTGCAAATTCCGCCCACCCCTAATCCAAGGTTAAAGCTGCCAGGGGGAGTGAGTAGGTGGAAGCTATTTTTATTGCACCAACCAGGTCGCGGGTGAGGTCTGTCAATTATCTCCCTTTCAAGAACCCCTTCTGGTTGGGATGGAGGATATCCTTTGCTGCCACCCCCAGCCTGTTAGCTAAATTGGAGGTAAAGATGTTATAGTCAATGTTTAAAAGCAATATGGGGCGATATGACCCACAGCTAGAAGGATTTTTTCCCAGTTTTAAAATCAAGACTATCGTAGCATTTTTCCATGATGCAAGAGGACTACCTCCCTCCAAAAATATCTTATTGAATAGTCGAGTTAGTATTGGGATTATACTCTCCCCGAGTGATCTATTTGTTCGCCTGGTAGACCATCGGGTCCTGCAGCTTTCCCTCCTTTACAGCCTGCCAATACCTTCCTTACCTCTTCTTGCGTTATACTTTGTTCTAAATCTAATTGTTGGTCTGCGCTAATAGGTGTTACGATGATTTCCTCCAACCATGTTCTCACTCCGATTTTGTACTCTATGGAGGTCTCTTTATATATCTCCTGAAAGTATTCCAGGAAGGCCTCCCCAATACCTTCATTCGAGGGAATGGAGGCTGCATCGTTACTCCCAGAAATTTCCTTTATGTGATTTCGGAGCTGGTCTGCTTTGATTTTCCAGGCGAGTAATTTCCCATCTGCGCATAAGCCTCCCCTGAAGAGTGGCTTCCAATTTTTCCTTCAGGGATTTACACTCATCTAGGTCTTCCTTTTGGCCTACCCCTGCTTGGCTATTCATTCTTACCTCCACTATCCTCATTTCTTGTTCCAGAACTAAAATCTCTTCTCTGTGCTTTTTGCGCCTATAGCTCGACCTATTAGTTATCATACCCCTCAGAAAGGTTTTAAGAGTGTCCCATATTATACTAGTGTCGGCTGTACCCATATTGGTCTCTAAAAATAGGCTTGCTTCTCTTGAGAGAAAACTTGTTTCCTCTTCATCGAGTAACAATGTCCGATCAAACGACCATGTTCTACCCTGTTGTGTCTGGGTACAGTATAAGGTCAACAAAATGCCAGAGTGATCCGACAAATGTGCTGACAAATACTTTATATCTTTTACTCTATACCTTAGACTATAGCTAATCAGAACATAGTCAATTTGTGACTTATGTCTATATTTAAGATACCTGTAGGATACCCCCAATTGTTGTCCTGACCTCTCTCTCCAAATATCGCTGAGCCCCAATTGAGACATTATTAACAGAAGAGACGCCTTGGATCTTGAAGGTACTATCGCTCTGCTATTGGAGGATTTATCTAATTTAGGGTTCATAACAATATTAAAATCTCCTGCCCAAATCACAGGCTATGGAAAGTCCAATAAGTGTAAGGAAATAGTGTAAAGGCTGGAAGAGTCGCCCTGATTCGGCCCATAATACCCCACCAAGTGAGGAGGGTACCTCTTACAATAATCTTCAAAATCAACCATCTCCCCCCTGGGTCCCCCTTATATTGTAGGACCTGTACTTTAGCTGATTTTTTAAAGAGAATCAGCACTCATGTGATGTTAGCCATCTGGTTGGTTGCAAACGAAAGAATCCACCCATTTCTGAGATCTTAGTATATCTTTTGTTTCTGTCTCAAGAAGGTGTGTCTCCTGAATAACCATGACCTGCGCCGAGGAGTCTTTTAAGTATTGTAAGATCTTTGCTCTACGTGACCTCACGCGCAGGCTATTCACATTCCAGGACAACATCTGCAGTGTAGTTATGTTATTAAATCTCAATGCCCCACACCCTCTCTTGACCAAGGCAGACACGATGCCTAACTCTTACTGAGTCGGCCCATTTCATCCTAGATACAGCTAACAACCCTATGCAACCTAAAAAGATCAAGGTGAATGAGGTGATTTTGTTTTTTATTCCCCCGTGCTCCCCCACCCCCTCTTCCCCTCCCTTGGAGAACCCTACCCCGATTTTTTTGGACTAGTTTTTGTCCAGGTGTGGTGTCCGAGAACTACTACCCCCTCCAACCCTTACATAAATGAAAAAGTTACCCTCCCGAAGTGTATCTCCTAATTTAAATAACAGCAAAAAGTGATATTTTCCAATTCAGGAAAAAAAAAGAAAAAAAAAAGAAATAGTGTTATGAATCAACAAAAGAGAAGGTTACAGACGTGCCTTCTTGTCCAGTTTAATCAACCGAAAGAGCCTTACTTCTCTTCCCTAATTATCTCCTTTTTTCTTTTTCTTTTTTTTCTCCTTCTCCGTTTTTTCCTTTTTTTATTTCCTCTCTTAATTTATTTATTATTATTGTGTATATAATCTCTTTTCTTTTTTTTCTCCTTTGCCTTTTTTGTATTTTAACAACTTCTACTTTTCCCAATTCATTTACCAATACTAGCATCACCTAATGACACTTTTCTATGGGAATCCATTCATTCTAATATTCCTAAAATAGGAAGACTAGGGGACCTCTTTACCAAAAGTGGCCAGCAGCTCATCTGCCTCCTGAGCCGACCTGATGTTATACATTTTGTTATTATGCATAATGTTTAGGAAGGCCGGAAACTTAAGTTGTACTACTGCTCCAGCCTTCCTAAAATTATACATCCTCTTACCGAGCTCCCACTGCCTCTCTAGAGTATCCCTTGATAAATAAGAATGAATATCAAAAGAAAAGTCCTTACTTCTTACTGATTTAGATTTTAGAGCCATATTCAGGATTTTTTCCTTTACCGTGTAGGTAAGAAAATTGATGAGAATTTTTCTAGGTCTTGTCCTATTCGGGTTCAGATGAAAGGGATCCCCATGCACCCTTTGTATGTCCTTTTCCAGGAACTCGGTGTCCTCTTCCAATGATAGAACTTCTTTGAGTAGTTTGATTATGAAGGTTTTGAGGTCTGACCCTTCTTTCCCCTCCGGCACTTTTAAGATACGAAGGTTGTTTCTACCAGAGTTGTTTTCCAACGACTCAATTCTTTCTCTCAGGGCCGCCTCCCCTCTATTAATGTATATTGTTAGTAACTAATTTTTATGATCTCGCGGGATTATGTATAGTAGAAAGTTGTAGATAAGTTCTAAATGCACACTATTAGTAGGAATGCATATCGTGGTCTTTGTTTTTCAGAGGAGGTGTGTAATAGATAAGTACTGTGATGACTATAATGTTAGTTCTTTTTTTTTTAAATGTTATGCTCTCGCGAGACTCATGAGATCATAACAGTAGAAAGGAGTAAGTGATCTTTGAATACACTGTAGTATGCACACTTACTACTGTATGAAAGAGTATTACTGGAGATGGTGTTTATGAGATTTTACTATTTACACACATCTGCTTGGTAAGAGTTCTGAGTAGAGTCATTCTCTTCCCACACCCTACTTGGCACACTTATTATCAGAGAGAGGGGTGTTAACAGGAAGGACAGTCCCTGTTTACTCACTACTGCACACACCTGTCATCTGAGCGAGAGGTGTCAGCAGTGGGCCAGTCTCTCTGAACACACCCTACTATGCACACGCCTGTTATTCTCCGCTTACTACTTTGCACAACCCTCATCTGATAGAGAGGTGTGAAAGGACAGGCCTATATTCTCCACACACTATTATAAACATCAGTCATCTGAGACAGAGCTCTGAAAGGAAAGGCCAGTCCATCTACACACCCTTCTATGCACACCAGTCATCTGAGAGAGAGGGATCAGTGGAGAGGCCAGTCTCTCTCCACACACCCTACCACACATACCTGTCATTTGAGAGAGAAGTCTGGTAGGAGAGGGCTGTCCCTATCCACTCACTACTATAAAACCTGTCACCTCAGAGAAAAGTCTAAAAAGAGAGGCCGGCCCTTCCCACTGACTACTGTACACTTGTTATCTGAGAGAGAGGTCTGAAAGGAGAGGCCATGCCCAGATACACCCTACAATACACACCTGTTATTCCAGAGAGGGGTCTCAGCAGAGAGTACAGTCCCTGCACGTGTCTTACTATGCATATTTGTTATCTGAGAGATCGGTTTGAAAACAGAGGGTAGGTGTAAAGATCCAAGGAGGCTCATTAACTTCTCATCTCAAGTAAATTCAGATACAGCATCTACAGCTGAGCCAAACGCTCTCCAGCTTCTTCTGTCCAAATCCCCAACATTCTCTCACTAGGTCATCTCTGCACTCACTACATTCTATGCTACAAGCACTACATGTATTTACACATCTTCCCCCTTATAATATTTGAACAAGAACTATGAAATTAGCATACATTGATGCAACAGAATTACAAAATAACATAACTCTAACATCTTAATATACAACACTTCATAAGATTTCATGCTATGTCATAAATATAGAGACACTAGCCCTGAATTCTAGATATATCTCCCATACTCCTTGTAGCACCATTCTCCAGGATTACAACACTGGCATTGACTTCTCTTACCCTGTAAGGAACGGAATACTTGATCTCCCATTTGCAAACAAACCCCATTTTCCTCAAGACCATGCAATCTCCCGGTCTTACACAACATTGTTTCACTCCCTTCCTTTCCTTATAATATAGCACATTTTTCCTTTGCAATTTTAAAACCCTCCTTTTCATTTCCTCACGATCCACTTCAACCTTCGTTGCCATTCCCCTCAACCATACAGGGCACTCTTTTAGACCCGGCTCTCTTCCTTTTAAGGACACAAATGGCAAGATTCCTGTCACACACTGAGGAGTTGTACTGAGCACCCACATCATTCTCCTCAGTTCCCTCTGCCATGCAAGATGATTAGCTAGAGGCAGTTGTATGTTTTCCATCACCAATCGGTTTACTATCTAAACCAACCCGTAAGGTTAAAGTCAGAAAAGAGCCACTTTCTCATGCAAACAATTCCCATGCCAGAGAGATAGTTCGTCATTTCCCTAGATATGAATTGCACCCCATTATCCGCCACAATATTTTTAGCTATTACTTCCTCCATGTAAACCTCCTCCAAAAAGCTGATAATATCTGAAGTGTTCACTTCCCCAACAGCCTTGACTACAAACTATTTGATATGGTAATTCACCAAGATTAGGAGAATCTTATTTGATGATCCTAACCTGCATACAGGTCCCAAGAAATCTAAGGCCAACTTATCCCAAGGTCTTTCTGGAAAATTCATGACTTGTTCTAATGGAGGTTATCTAATTACTTTGGTCTTGTCACTGTTTGCACACGCCACACAGATTTTTACTTTTTCTTCCACATCTCGATCCATACTGAAGGACTGGGTTATTCTAAGACCCAGCGGTGCCAGGGGACAACACCTGAAACCTTCGTGGGTTACCTGTTCTGGCGTACAAAACACAGAGACACGGGACACTTCCAGCGACGTCAAAGATCAGCGTTTATTTACTGCAGGGATACAGAAATCACAAGAAGTACACAGCGTGTAGGTTCTCGGAGACTGCTTCGAATTGCAAAAGTGGATCGCTCCTTTTATACACGTTTTTGCCATTGCACAACACGGCAAACAAAGGTTACAACTCAGTTCCCACAATAAACTTCAAAAGAGTCGCGTTCATGTTTCAGGAGACCGGAACATAATCACAGCAGCATTGCCGGTTCCCAACTGTAAAAACATATCATCCCCACAGTTAAACACATTCCATTCTGACTGTAAACACATTAAGAGAAGGGACAAAAACAGATGCAAAGAAAGAACAAGGATGCACGACAGATTGGAAAAGAGTGTTGGGAGTAATAACGGAAACTTGATTGCAGGATCAAAGACCTCGTGCCCAATGCATGCACGACTGAAACAATGGACCAGCACGGTAAGATGAGCCTCGAGCGGGGCCATCTGCCTTCGCCGTGTCATTTCCCCTATCATAAAAGTCACCCTCAAAGAAACACGTGTCCTTCGTGTAAGCTTGGGTATCCCAGGGTCACAGAGCGGACAAGGTCCGTTCGCTGGCTACTTGAGGGCAAGAAACAAAATGGATGCCGCATCTAAAATGGAACCTGAGGGTTCAGCTGGCCAAACCCAAAAATAAGACGAACCATACGTGGTTGCATAGCGAAAATGCGTACACCCACTAAACTCGTCATTTGCGGTTCGTAGACACCAAACTCATCCATATTCGACAACACCCGAAAAGTGTCGTTCCGTCTCGCACGGAACCTCAGACGCTCCTTTTGCCCTCATGTAGGCAAGCACTAGTCAAGATCGGAATCGATTTCTATATTCATCAGATCGTTCAGCTGCTGCTGGAACATCATTCTATCCATCAATGTCTCCTTGGTAACAGATGGCCGTCTTATACACGTTGTAGCACATAGGCCACATAAGGCAGGACCACACTGTACACAAAGACAACACGTGAACAGAAATGTTACAACAACCCCTACGATCATCAGAATTTTCCAACCCCAAGTGGATATCAGGCCCCAAAACCATCCTAGAAGTGTCCAATTACCTTTGTCCACGTATACGGACTCGGAAATCTTGTGCAACTTCGAGATGGCTTGGTAGACAGTTGGAGCGTTGTCAGGAATAAAAATGCAACAACTCGAATGGATAACTTTACACACACCACCTCTATCTGCGAGAACAACGTCTAGAACCATATGGTTCTGCAACATCATGAGTCTATCCGCCTGAAGTTCAGCTGTTAAATTACCAAGGGCCGTCGCAGTAATATTAGCAGTCGACTCGACTACACGGGTCAACTGTCTTAGGTTCCTACTATTAACCATAGGTCCCCAAAACGGCAAGAAACCCTTAAAGAAATCTCCTGCTTCTTGACCGGCAGTATCCTCTTTGCTAATAACGCCTCTCACAATTCTAGTCTTGTGATAGTCTGAGGCAACTGTAAAAGTCGGTGGTAAAAGATTCGCAATATAACAGGTACCCAAAAAATCACGGGGTAACCATGTATATGCACGTTCATAACATACGAAATAAGTGCCCTTAGCAGTCAGAAAAACAGGGGAAGAGAGCATCGGTAGGACATACGTGTCATTACAAGCACTGTTCCCAAGTTGTGCTCTCGGATTTCGACCCATAGCTTTCAGGCAGAAATTACCAAGGTGTGGTACAATCCATATTGGGGACGAACTCTTGAGCTGTCTATCACCCACTGACGTACTATACTCAGCCTCACTCAGATCCTTATAGGCTTGCACCTCTTCATCTGGGATAAGCGATGCATCAAAAACATCTCTATCTAAATCCGCAATCGCTATCGCCAAAGGCTTGTGGTACGGACCAGGACCAAAGTTTGCAGAGCGTGGTTCTCGACTGGGGTAGGAATCTAGTGCACTACGGAACATAGTTTGGAATGCTCGAGCTGACCCTTGGGAGCTATAAGGAAGGACCAGATACGGAATACCCCTATCCATGGTATGTGGCATTAACCCACACACCCAACAGTTAGTAGTATTCATCACCAACTGATGCTGATGTAGGAGTTGAACGAAGGAGTTATTCATGAATTCCGCACGTCTAACCTGTTCGTGTTGAGGCAGGGGATGAAAAGAATGTGGGGAAACAGTGGTGATGGAGCTTAGTTTAGGAGAAAAAGTAGGTGAAACAGAAGGTATTAACAACTGTATTCCAAAATACACTCCTCCCACCAATAACATAGACACAGTCAGAAACAGTAGGAATACCTGAAACAGAAAACATTTTGTTCGTACAATCTTATGCAATTTTGATCTTTGCGCCGACATCCTTTCTACTTCCAACAGCTTAGAGAATGCCATCCTCTACAAACCGTCCGTGACGTACTTGACGCACTTCGTTCCGAGTAGCGATTATCAATTCCCAGGAGTTCCCAGGAATCGACAAAAGTAACCAACCTAGTGTCAGAAACCTGCTAAACAGAAAGGAGTACCCGCACGGCCCTACGGTAACCCGGATGATAGGTTTTCTCAAAACGTTCAGTTTTAATACAAATCTCTTAGCAGTGAAAAGCACATAAAAAAACTCAGAGAGAAAGGATGTAATCGTTCATAATGTCCGTAGCACCAGTAAAGAAAAAATATAAAACTAAACTTTATTAGTCCTTGCTACGTGGACGAAGAAAGTATCGACTTCTTCCAGGTCGAGTCTGCTCTACAAACAATTGTTCAGCTGGTATAACAGTGTTCGGTGGAGTGGATGACGATTCAGACCTTGAGTTCTCTACGACTGATGACTCCACAGATGTGTCTGGCAACGACAAATTGTCTTCTACAGGTTGAGCATCACTAAACGGCACAAAGCTTAAAGGGGTCTCAGTTTCCGTTGCCGCAATCCCAGTTCTCACCCAACCGTCTGTTGGTGAGGGGATCGGTACCTTTTTCGTATGGCCGGCGTGAACCCAGTTCTTCCTGCCTTCCAATCGAACTGCAGTCCTCGTTGTTAATAAGACTTGAAAGGGTCCCACGAATCTTGGCTCCAAGTTACGTTTTCGACCAAAATTTCGGGTAACGACCCAATCGCCTGGCCGGAGCTGATGTCCAGGACCCTCTGTCTGGGCCGGTAGAGCTTCAAAGACCTGTTGGTGGATTAACCTTAGTTTAGTGGTCAAATCATGAAGATAATCAATTAGCATTGGATACTCAAGACTGTCAAAGGCCTTAGGTCTCGGGACTCCCCAAATGTTCGCAGGGCGGCCGAACACAATCTCATATGGGCTGAGCCCTACTCGAGAGTGTACAGTCGCTCTGGTTGATAGGAGAGCCAGAGGCAAGGCATCAGGCCATGATAGACCAGTCGTAGCTTGTATCTTCGCAAGTTTCAGCTTCAGGGTACCATTGTACCCTTCAACTAAACCCGCTGCCTGAGGATGTTTAGCGCTATGGAATTTCTGCCGAATTCCAAGGCCCTCACATACACTCTGCATCACACTTCCCACAAACTCACTTCCATTATCTGACCACACAATCCGTGGCATTCCATACCGAGGAAAGTATTCCTTCAGCAGAATTTTCGCTGTGGACAGGGCAGTGTTATCCTTAAGAGGATAGGCCTCGATCCATCTGGAGAACGCACAAACCACAACTAAAACATACTTCAGATTATTGCATCTCTCCATATGGATAAAGTCCAGTTGGATAACCTCAAAGGGACAAACAGGGGGAGCAAAATGGCCAGGTGGAGTGGGGGTGCCCTTGCCAGGATTATGCATCAGACACACCATGCAATTCTTAACCACTCTCTCAGCACATTTGGTAATACCCTCATTCTTCCATACAGGGGACAAGAACTTGCATATCCCTTTTGCACTAATATGTGACAACCCATGAGCCATCGTCACGACAGCTAATACGTACGCATCCGGTAACATCCACCTCTGACGTTCCGTCAAGTCAACCCAACATCCATGCATATCCAACTTTCCCGTACTTTCTTTCCACTTGGTCTTTTCAGCTTCAGTGGCCTCGTTCTGAATTGCTTTCACACTCTCAACAGTGTCTTCACACATACCAGTTTCCGTCGACCATCTCGTTGAACTTGTCACATACATTCGAGTTGCAAGATTCTTAGCCGTTTCCTTAGCAATCTCATCCGCAAATGCATTACCACGACCAACATCATCCGTCACTTTCCGATGTGCACTACATTTGACGATCGCCACCTGTTTAGGCAATGTAAGTGCATCCAAAAGACCATTCACGAGCTGCCCGTGTTGGATCTTCGTACCATGCGATGTCATAAATCCTCTTTCTCTCCACAGTCGTCCAAAACTGTGCGCAACGCCGAATGCATACTGACTGTCGGTAAACACATTCACTCGCTTTCCTTTAGACAAAACACATGCTCTTGTCAATGCAATCAACTCTGCCGCTTGCGCTGAATTCTGATTCAATCTCGCAGTTTCCACAACCGTGCTCAACGTCACTACAGCGTACGCAGTCGTCACATCGCCATTCGGCAACTTGAAACAAGAACCATCAACATACAAAGTGCCATCGGGATCTGTCAATGGGGTGTTTTTCAGGTCCACACGACCCTTTGTTTCTTCCTCAGTTCGTAAATAACAATCATGTGGTGGTACATCATCTGATTCCATATTAGTCGGCAACAATGTCGCCGGATTCAGTACATTACAACGCTTGATCTGTATATGACTTGCCAAAAGGGTCAGCTCATACCCAGACAACCTTGCACTCGTCAGATGTTGAGTTTTTGTCCGATTCAGGAGAGTGTCAACTGCATGCGGAACCATCACTATGAGCATATTATCCATGACCAAACCTGCGGATTGTCGAATAGACGCCACAGCTGCCGCCGTCGCCCTCAAGCAACTCGGCAACGCTCTAGCTACCGGGTCTAAGGTCGAGGAAAAATATGCACACGGGCGCTGCTTGCCACCAAATTGTTGCGTTAAAACACTCAACGCACAACCTTCCCTCTCGTGGACGTATAGTGTAAATGGCTTGCTGTAATCAGGAGTACCTAACACAGGAGCTGAACACAACGCATCACGAAGTTCAGAAAAACTTTTCTGACATTCTTCCGTCCATGGCAAAGGAGTCAAAACGTCCTTGCACGTGAGAGCTATCAGTGGCTTCGCTAACAGTGAAAAATTTGGAATCCACTGTCTGCAGTATGACGTGATACCTAGAAAGGCACGCACATCTCTCTGAGTTGTTGGCACAGTCATTCGAGCGATCGCTGCAATTCTTTCTGGGGTCAACCTTCTTCCCGCCTTTGACAATAAGTGACCTAGATAGGTTACTTCTTGACAACAATATTGCAGTTTAGAAGGTGACACTTTATGATGCAAGTCACAAAGATGCTGTAACAGTGACACTGTAGCAGTTTTGCAAATCTGTTCAGTGTCTGCAGCTACCAACAGATCGTCAACGTACTGAATCAAGGCCGCACCAGTTGGCAGCACAAACGCATCAAGTTGGCTCTTAAGAGCTTGGCTGTAGATCGATGGACTCTCACAGTAGCCCTGAGGTGCGCGTTTGAACCGGAAGCTACGACCACCTAATGAGAACCCGAACAAATCTCTGCTTTCCTCAGCAATCGGAATGCTAAAGAACGCATTCTTCAGATCGATTACCGAGAACTATGATGCAGAGGCTGGAATCAGAGTCAGCAAAGCTGTAATGTCGAGTACCACGGGAAACTGTGGGACAACAATTTTATTTACCTCCCTTAAGTCAATAACTAGACGGTACACAGGAGGCTTGGAGGGATCAGTTCGCTTCAAAATAGGCAACACAGGACTATTACACACGTTACCTCGTGTTTCCTCAATGACATCTTTATCGATCAAATCGTAAATGATCGCTAATAGTGCTCGTTCACCATCAAGGGAGATACGATACTGGGGTATGCGCGGCAATCGCGCGTTGAATTTCAATTGAACAACATAAGATGGTATATCCAGCAGGCCCACATCATTGGGACCTGTCGCCCACAAAGAAGCCGGAAGAGAACTCAATTCCGGTGGGAGCTTATCGATCGACAAATACATAGGAGAGATCACTCTCTGACCCAATGTAAGCTCCACTCCCGTAGGAGAGCAGTACAAAGTCGCATGTAACCGTTTCAACAAATCCAAGCCCAAAAGATTCTCACCACAACCCATAGTCAAAATCAAAGGAGCTTCTAACTCATGAGCCCCAATCATAAGGGGCAAGGGGCTAGAAACTGGATTGCTAACGGGGGCGCCAGAGAATCCAACGTAAACATTCGTTAAGCCAGACAAAGGCGCGCCAGGGAGTTTCGAATGCATGATGGAACTTTTCGCTGCACCAGTGTCCAACAGAAAAGGCTCAACTACGCCCAATGTGGCAACTGCGACATAAGGCCCTCTCTGATCAACCGGAACTGATACTTCTCCCTTCCTCTGTCTACGGCTGTCTTAGTAGATACCGTCCGCATCAACATCATGCTCGACATAATAGTCATCCACATGATACTGTGCAGATCTACCAGACGAGAGATCGCGTCGGTCGAAACAATTCTGCGAGTCTGACGAAGTGGCAAGACGCTCGGCCTGATTCTGAGTAACGCCACGACCTCTACCCCGTGAAGCCTGTTGAGGACCACTACGACCTCCTCGAGCCGAAACACCATTGTTCCTATCACGTAGAACTGGACAATTAAACTTCAAATGGCCCTCACCCCGACAATATGCGCATTGATTATACCCCAACACAAAGCGAGGTGCGGAAGAGTCATTACGCACCTGTGATCTAGAAAACTGCGATTGTGAGCGATTTGGCTGTTGCGAGTCATTATAATTCGAGCGCGGAGGATACGCTTGCTGCAATAAGACCTTAGTTTTAAGAACCTTCGTTTTCTTATCTGCGCGTTCGCTTTCTTCCTTTTCTCTGTTTTCGTAGTATTGGGCCGTGGCTAATATCTGAGCAGTGGTAGAAACAGCCCACGAACTCTCAGAATTCTTCAGCTTGTTGCTGAGTTCGGGCAACAAGTTTGATACGAATTTATCAACGAACAACCGCTGACCACCCTCCGAGCTCATGTCCTGACCACTATGATCAACAAACGCCTCCTCAAATCTCGTAAAGAAATCGGAGACACTCTCATCCCTCTTTTGTTTGCACGCGGACAACTTGTCCCAATTAACGCGTATTGCTGGCATAAGTGTTTTCATAAGGGTAATTATCCTCTGGGGCAAATCCGTTAGCTGCTCGACATAACAATGTCTAACCTCTCAAAGTTGCAACATAAGATGCAATTTCCTCATCTTGTCTTTGTATTCTAGAGAAAAACGATTGTCATACTAACACCAAATTGGTCTTGGGACTGAATTGAATGTCTAACATTTGCATTGACATATCAAAAACATTGCTTGGTTGTCCATCACTCATCCCCAGAGATACTTCAGGTAAGTCCTCATATATTCTACTCCCTTCAATGCCTAAATGATGAAGCAGGACTGCTTGATACCTAAGAGGTCCATAGCGATCACCACCAATAGCATATATGTAATGAACACTTTTTTTCATTGTTTCCAAGGCACGTGTAGGTTTTCGGAGACTGCTTCGAATTGCAAACAACAAAGTAACTCTGGGAGCGACCCACAAATACTTAACTGAAAGAGCAGTGGCGTCACCAGGAAGGCCCGTCTATCGTCTCGCCGTACAAAGGACTACGCCAGGCGCCAAAACAGGTCGACAGTCAGGGCATCAGTCCGTCGCAGCCGTCAGGAGGCGGGGATCTTCGCGGGAAAGACTTCGGGCCACTTATTTCGACAACTGGATCGATGAAGCGGGGTGCACCTTCCCTCGGAGATTTCACACGAAGTTCCTCACGATCGTCGGGCTTTGGACCGGTACCGCTGATGTCGCCCCACATTGGGCGCCAACTGAAGGACTGGGTTATTCTAAGACCCAGCGGTGCCAGGGGACAACACCTGAAACCTTCGTGGGTTACCTGTTCTGGCGTACAAAACACAGAGACACGGGACACTTCCAGCGACGTCAAAGATCAGCGTTTATTTACTGCAGGGATACAGAAATCACAAGAAGTACACAGCGTGTAGGTTTTCGGAGACTGCTTCGAATTGCAAAAGTGGATCGCTCCTTTTATACACGTTTTTGCCATTGCACAACACGGCAAACAAAGGTTACAACTCAGTTCCCACAATAAACTTCAAAAGAGTCGCGTTCATGTTTCAGGAGACCGGAACATAATTACAGCAGCATTGCCGGTTCCCAACTGTAAAAACATATCATCCCCACAGTTAAACACATTCCATTCTGACTGTAAACACATTAAGAGAAGGGACAAAAACAGATGCAAAGAAAGAACAAGGATGCACGACAGATTGGAAAAGAGTGTTGGGAGTAATAACGGAAACTTGATTGCAGGATCAAAGACCTCGTGCCCAATGCATGCACGACTGAAACAATGGACCAGCACGGTAAGATGAGCCTCGAGCGGGGCCATCTGCCTTCGCCGTGTCATTTCCCCTATCATAAAAGTCACCCTCAAATAAACACGTGTCCTTCGTGTAAGCTTGGGTATCCCAGGGTCACAGAGCGGACAAGGTCCGTTCGCTTGCTACTTGAGGGCAAGAAACAAAATGGATGCCGCATCTAAAATGGAACCCGAGGGTTCAGATGGCCAAACCCAAAAATGAGACGAACCATACGTGGTTGCATAGCGAAAACGCGTACACCCACTAAACTCGTCATTTGCGGTTCGTAGACACCAAACTCATCCATATTCGACAACACCCGAAAAGTGTTGTTCCGTCTCGCACGGAACCTCAATACCAGGCCACCAGAATGTTTGCCTCACTTTCCTTTTCACAATTCCTCGTCCTAGGTGTCCCTCTAGAAAAATATCAAGAATTCTCATTCCAATACTTCCTGGAGGAACAAACAGACCTCTCCTCATTAGCCTGCCACCAACTATGCTCAGTTCTTCCCTGATTTTAAAATACTCACGCATCTTACCTCTCATTCCATCCAACTCTTCCCATCCATGCACAACTTTCTCCCCAACTTCCTTCATTACAGCATCTTCTTCCCTTGGAGTCGTCCACTCTTCTGGGATTATAACCAACTCCCAATTTGCAAACAGTTCTTCTCTGGACGTCACCTCAGCAATGATTTCTTCCGTCTCCACATCAACTGGCATCCTTGATAAATATTCTGCTACAACATTTTTACTGCCTTTCACAAATTCTATATCATAATTGTAATCCATTACTGATAATAACCACCTAGTAATAGACTATGTGACATTCCCTTCCAAACCTCTTCCACCGTCACTGACTTCTATTCTGGTGCTACTCACCTTTGCGAGATTACCTCTTTTCCCACACTTCCTACATACTACACTTCTGGCTGCAAACCTCACACTTGATGCAATATGCCCAGGAGCACCACACCGAAAACACTTTACCTCTCTCCAATCTCCACTCCTTTGTTTCACTTCCACTTCCTCTTTATATTTCCTTCACCTATTCTTTTTATATCATTACTTTTTCTAGCACTTTTTCTATCAGTTTCACTGCCTCCACTTCACCAACAACACTCTCCTTTTTCTCATTACCTGCATTGTCTATTTCCTTCAACCATATCGCTGTATGCTCCATGCCTTTGGCAATCTGGATATTCTCTTCCAAATTAGGATCTTTCATCAACTATCTTTTCTTAATTCTCTTGTTACCAGTACATCTGACTATTTGGTCCCTAATGAAGGAATCCGTTAGCTACTCGACATAACAATGTCTAACCTCTCAAAGTTGCAACATAAGATGCTATGTCCTCATCTTGTCTTTGTATTCTAGAGAAAAACGATTGTCATACTAACACCAAATTGGTCTTGGGACTGAATTGAATGTCTAACATTTGCATTGATATATCAAAAACATTGCTTGGTTGTCCATCACTCATCCCCAGAGATACTTCAGGTAAGTCCTCATATATTCTACTCCCTTCAATGCCTAAATGATGAAGCAGGACTGCTTGATACCTAAGAGGTCCATAGCGATCACCACCAATAGCCAACATATATGTAATGAACACTTTTTTTCATTGTTTCCAAGGCACAGGTGGATTCCAGGAGAAGATAAAAAAGGTGGGGGTGAAGCCATAGATTGATCTGCCATCCCTGCAATAGAGCTTAACACAACAAACTAAAACAAACAATTAAAATAACAATCCAATACAATAAATTAATATAACAAACTACCACAAAAAAGTTCATAAGCAATCAGAGAATACTCATTGAAAATGTCCCTTGTTATCAAGTCTTGTTTCTAAAGTGCAAACTAGAAAATACTCATTGAGAATCTCCCTTTCTAAGTAGACTGCACACCTTGAAAGTAAAGATCTTTCCTCTAATGTTCTCTGACGTTGCTTTGTTTTTTGCAGCTCAGGACGGATGGAGAATGGCTGGATTAGCTGACTGTGGGGATTAACTGACAGTGGTAAGCAGTATTTGAGTATTAAACCTGTAAAGCCACATTGGACATTATTGCCACAACTCAAAGTGTGTCTGAACTCACACCGACTCGCGCTCCAATGCTCAGAGACACTCGTTCTTTTAAAGTATATGAGGCACTCAAAATCCACTGCGCGTGTCTGACTCGCACCAAATTGCGAGCCGGTACTCAGACACTCTCCACAATCAAGATCTACTGAAGGTGTTTAAATCACACCGACTCGCGTGTGGATACTCAGACACTCTTCACGAGCAATGCGCGTATTAAAACGCGGGCGACTTTTAGTCTCTATTGATGTTATGCAAGACAGACTTCTAAGCATAGAGGTAATTTCATTTGTACACCTTACTTGTACATCTGTCATCCTGGAGAGAGCTGTGACTAGAAAGGTAAGCTCATTTTCATAGACTAATTCGCACACCCATCATCCAAGACACAGGAGAGAGGCCAGTCTCTCTCCACATTGTGGATGGTGTGGGCAGAGAAACATCTGTGTCTCAGAGGTGGGCTCCCTGTGAAACAGCCATTTAGCCAGCCCCAGGGGATGGTGTCCCTGGGGCCAGGAAAGGCTCAGACAAGGGTGCTGCATGGCCCCCTTTCTTTTATAATAAGTGATGGCCCTTTTTTAGACATGTTGGCCCTGGGGGATGGGTTCTCAGGGGCCTAAGTCAGCTCTGGGAGTGGGGCTGCATTTCCCCTCACTATACATAGTTACTCAATCAGGGATACGGGGTCCCCGAGGTCTATCTAGGCTGGAGAGGGGCCCGTGTAGCTCCCCTCACATTTTTTATCCATGTCAGCCATGTGGCAGTGGGGTCCCTGGGGCCTTATACAGCTCCCTGGGGGGGCGCATGCCCTCTCCCTTATTTTGTGTCTCAGCCCCCAGGGAATGGAGTCCCTGGGGTCTCACAGTGGCCTAGGGAGGGAGCCACCCTCACCCATCCTCCCAAAAATAAAGTGTCATCCCTCGGGCATGGCCTTCCCTGTGCGGTTTACTAATAAAAGACCTCTTCAGTGCCCATGACGAGATAGTCTCGTCATGGAGCACGGTTGCACTGTGCCCATGACGAGACTATCTCGTCATGAACCCTGCCCGTTAATGTAACGCCCGGCACAGGGCGGGGAAAGGGCGGGGCACTGAAGGGGTTAATAGCTTCAAGACAGAATAAAAGTAGCAACAACTTTAATGCCACTTCTTCCAAATTAATAACCCATTCCTATATATCTACTTCTGTTTAATTTATATTACCCCCAAACCAGTCCCAAGATGCTTGTTCTCCAGTCCAGGAAGGACTTGGCCTGGCAGATCAGCATGGACTGTTCCCATAGGTAGCAGGGTCAAGATTGATTTGCATATGGCTGGGTCCAAACTGTGATGGCATGTTGAACAAGGAAACAATGAATTTAACCCAGATCTGTGAATGTGGGTGAAGGTTTGACAATGTTTATCATTCCATTCTTCATCTTTTTGTGTTGCTATAGTTGACCTAAGTGGGAAGTATATGCCCAGACGTGAGTCCCGTGCCCGCTATGCCTCTGGATTCAAGCTACCGTGGCTGATAAGGATTGATACCCCAAAACCGGTCCCAGGATGCTCGTTTTCAGTTCCAGGGAGGACCTGGACTGGCAGTTTGGCCTGGATTTTTCGCATGAGGAGCAAGGCCAAAACTGATTTGCATATGGCTGTGGAGCAAAAAAATGATGGATTTAACTCAGATCTGTGACTGGGGTAAATGTTTGACAATTTTTATCATTCGTCCATTATCTTTTTGTGTTAATTTATATTATCTACAGATCCCAAAATATCTACATAGCATAACATTACCAGATCTCAATAAAGTAATCTTTTTGTAGTGAGGTGGGTTATTAGTAAGTCGTAGTAGGTGTATTCAGCTAGTAATAATACCACAAACACTAATAAGGTCCATTCTCACTAAATTAATCCTTGCTGATGAGCTGTCAGACTTAACTCAGCAGACAGGTTTGTTAAACATTCTGTTGTGTAGTTCCTAATAATACATAGGATCTGCATGTTTAGACAACTTAAACTAAGGGATTGGTGTCCAGACTGATTCCAGACACCCCCAAAGGATATGTTAGCTTTTAGGCCAGCTAGTTCACAATGCCATCATCAGCCCCCTAACCTTACCAAGGAGCGAATAGTTTCTGGCAACTATCAAACATGACAACCCTTGATCCGTCAGGGATCGTGGAAACAGTATAGGACTTTTTGTTCAGTCACTCGTGCTCACTAGGTCTCAGAGAGATACATAGACTAAACTATGGGGATGTTTTCAATAAGCATTTTTGAACCAGCATAATTCTAGTATAAAGCATGTTTTCTGCGACAATCATTAGACAGAAACAGATGTATAAGATTACAAGCACCAACAGAGTAAATAAAAGGTATAAATCTACCATGGTGATAAAACAGTGAATATATGCAGGCATTTAGATACATGGCAGTAATCAAGCATACTCCTACTATGCACACCTTATCTAAGCGTACCTAAATGTACCTAGCATGTATATGAGTGTAAAGCCAAGAATCCCCTAGAAAAGAACCAACCCCATTATCTGATGGGGAGAACAAAGGACCCCATCTTGTTCACCAGCTGGACACCCCGCAAGGGATGTCAAACCGCTGAGTGCTTGGAGTTTCTGAGTGCAGGGACCTCAGTTTCTTGTGTCAGCGTAGAAGCGTCTCCTCTCAGCTATCTATTGTTCGGTATTGTTCTTTTATAACAAAAGGATATCCTGGGGGCTCCTTACATGAGCCTAAATTAATACCTACAATTATGCAAAGTAGTTCTTTCGCCCTAGGATGAAGATGACCATGACTTTTACGCAGGGTATGGTCATACTGTGATGTATGTCGTATACAGGGGAATTTTCCAAGAACCCTCATGCATAATAAATAAGGCTGGTTTCCAAAAAACTGATTGACATTTATTCAACACATAACTGGGTAAAAGGTCAGAGCTAGAACCATTATGCAGAGCAAGGTAGGACAAATGAAGGTAAAAGGTGATGTAGCTACCTAGGCCTATATTGGGGTGCATTGGGGTTCATAACAATTCAATATTACCAGAACAGGAAATAAATTAAAAGACACAAAACGATAACACAATAAAAATCCCAAAATAATATATAAAAATAGAGAATATTTTGATCTTCAAAATGACACCAAAATGACGAAGATTCACTGTAGGGAACCGAAGATATGAATTTGTTAAGAACAAATATAATGCTTAAAAACCTAAAAGGCCAACCGCTACTATCTGGACATGCTGGACTGGGTCAAATCTAAACGAGCAACCTGACCCCGATGGAACAAGGGTCGGATACAGTCCCAGGTTAGTCCCACCAAAGTTTTACCTTTTCAAGTTCTGTGCCAAGAGTCCACTTCACCAGGGAGAAGTTCGCCGGAAGCAAGGAGAGTGTAACTAGCGATGGTCAGCGGGGCAAATGGATGGGCCATACCTGTGGTGGCAATTCATGCCAGCATACAATGCTTTACTGTGTGAAGTGAAGAACTTGTGGAGGCTCATGCTTATTCTTCAGGTCAGCAGCGTGGTTTTGGTGTGAACGTGTTCTTACGCATTAGTGAAGAACCCAAAAGCTTAATTTTAAGAGATACAGATCTACCCAAGGACACACAACCTGAGAGGTGCCCCTTGGGGTCAGAAACTTTTTGCAGAGGGGTCCAGGAGCTGTAGTTCAGTCAGTTGCTGCTTCAGTTGGGGAGATCAGTGTCTTCCATTGCTGGCCAAGGGTTTAGGAGCTCTGTATTGCCACTTGGGGGCTAGGACTGAATCTCCCACAATGCACCTGTGCAGTCCAGAAAAAAACAGGTGCAGCTTGTCTGCTGGAGTAGTCCTCTCTTTGTGCTGTTGCAGATGGGTCCATCCCAGCACTTTTCGACCTGTTGCTGCTCAGGGAGTCCACTCCTTTTCCTTAAAGACAGGCGCAACACAAGCCTTTGTCTGCAGAGCCTTGAGCGTGCAGCAGGTGCAGTCCTTCTGAGTGCATGCCTTCTGTGGTGCATTACAAAGGGTCTATCAGGGCAGTCCTTCTTCTCTTGTTGTTCCAGGCAGTGTTCTGAGATGCTCTTGCAGTTCTGCCATAATTATCATCCCTTCTGGCCTGGCAAGAGGGAGGACACATCGACCAACATGGGTAAATTTGCCTGCCTCTGTTATGACCACTTCCTGAAAGTGTGGCATATTTTAGACTGAGAAAGCACTGTTCTCCAAAAATTAACATTAAGAAATTCTCTCATTGGAGTGTGTGTCTGGCTAACCCAACCCACAGATGTGACTAGCAATTTACTACAATCCTCTTCCATCTCCTCTCCTAATCTAAGTAGGGAGGCTCCCATCCTGCTGGAAGTCAAGGAGGTGGGGGCTGGCCTGAGTCCTGTTACATCTGTTCTCCTGCCTTTGAAGTCCAGCGTAACTCCCCAGCCCCTTTCTGTCCCTGGCTTCTCCAGAAAGGAAATCTCCTCCCACCAAAAGGCTGTGTTATTTCAGTCCCAGGCCTCTTTACGCCTACTAAGGGAGCAGCTTGGCTCAGGCTGTCAGAGGCTGGCCAATTAGAAGAGGCTGTTACAAGGCTGTTTTAGGTAAAGCTACTTTCCTGTCATAGTTATAAAATCCGACTTTGACAAATTTTTGGATTTATTGTAACTATCAATTCGATACTTTGAATCGTGTTGCCATCTAACTCCAATCAAAAGTTAGACTTTATTAATGTTTAATAAAGCCTTCCCATTGCTGTTTTTCGCAAAAGTATAGTTTCACCAGGGTTAGACCTAGACACTGGATGAACACACCATTTTTATTGTAAACAAGGATCCTAAGTGCAGGTTAAATCTTAATTTTGTAATTTCTGCATTTCGAATGACACTTTCACAATTCTTTGAGACAGTTCCCTAATTAGATTTCAAGGTTTGGTTTACCCTGCTGGCCCACGTTAATTACTCTGCTTCTTCCCCACACAAGAGTGCAGTTTGCCACTGATTAAGCTTGTTCCACATAGAGGAAGCAGGCATAACGTGCACCAGGCTTGGCTCAAGAAGAACAAATGGGTGAAAAACAGACCTCCAGAGCCAATCACAGTCGGGCCCCCCTTTGAGGTTTTGGATGGCAGGAATCAGAAAGATGTGGTAGTTAGTGTTGGGACTTAAAGGTCTCAGAAAGTTCTTCCAACAGATCACTGCAAGTCACAATGTTGGAAAACTCCAAAATGGTGTGCAGCCAATTTAGGACACAGAGCGAATGATGATGTGTCACCCTGGAGTTTGGCAGAGGTGTCTACTCTCTGAAACTTTCCGCCCTCACTTACAAACCTTTGCAAAGGAAAGAGAAATAGAGAGAGAGAGTGTGAGAGAGAGACAATTGATTTAGGATGATCCTGAAGAAGATCAGTCTGGAGTGCTTGGATGTTTTGGGATGTTGCAGCTCTACCTCTCCAGAGCCAGTGGTCCAGGCCCCTATACCATGAGGAGAGAAATAGAGGAATAGACTTATTGGATGATCCTAGATGACAAGGGTTCACTGGAAACGTCTGTGGCCTATATAACCATTATCACAGAGTGACACATTAAGTCCTGAGAACACACAGGTGCCTGATAAGTGGTAAGAGAAGGCTGAGGATCGAAAGAGTGCAGGCAGTGCTGTGAGGTGCTGATGTTGGTACCCCCATGCTGCTGGGAGAATGAGATTTAGGAGCAAGGACAGGTCTTTAGCAAGGAAGTAAGGGCAGAAGCCTGGCCCTGAACTTGCCATTCTCATAGTTAGAGTAGTAGATAACAACATCTCTTAAAGATCATGAAAATGTCTGAGACTGCAAGGTCAAGAAAGCACACCCCTGGTGGCTGGAGTGTGCTACCAGATGTCAAATGCAATTGACCAAATGTAAAGTCTTCCATCAGTGCCAAAGGTATATCTGTTTGTGTAAACAAACAAACACACAAAAAGTGATATTTATTTATGTATTGTTAGAAATGGGATTTCTAGTTGGCTAGGGCTTGCGCCAAAGCCAGGCAGAAACCATCACTCTAGTCAGGGCTGGGGAGTTACACGCCAAAGATAACCCCTGCTCACCCCCTTGGCAGCTTGGCACGAGCAGTCAGGCTTATCCCGGAGGCAATGTGTAAAGCGTTTGCGCGCGCACCCAGCAACAACCCCCAAGGCCCACTACAAAAGAAACTCCACACAAGGTATTATATAAAAATAGCCTTTGTATTATACCAAAACACATTAGATAATATTCACACAATTTACACTGTGCCAACTGGCACTGGGCAGACTTTTACAAGGGACTATTTACACAGGACAGGGCCACATGGGCCACTGTCAGAATTAGCACAAATCACCAATTGTACATGTAGAACATAACACAAATTAGCACTGTAGAACACAACCAGTAACTACTGGCGCAATAATAACCTCAGCATCATCACACTAGCATCAGGTATAAAACCTATCCTGCATCCATCACAGGGGCATAAACACATTATGCACTTTCTCATTAGTCTAACACATTAGACCTAACCACCTAAGTATAACTACTCTAGAGGCGTACATCGCACAGGGAAGTACAATCTCCCTAACATCACCCTAAACAGGTAAAACAACCTCCTAGGCAGATATGGCCACATTTAGAGGTATAAAACACAGGGTGTGCAAAACATGCTATACACAGTACATTTCCTAGCACCCAATCACATTAGCATGAATCACAATAACACCTCAATCACATTAGGGTCCAGGTCGCACCAGAACCTAAACGTAGCAGCTGCCCACTACTTGCTGGGCAGCTGGGGGAAGCGAATTGAGAAACACTTCCACGTACGAAGCCGACGGTTTGAGGCCCCAAGGTGACGAAGAATATAGGAGGAGTAACTTGGACCTCCGTCACCTGGGTTGAAATTGACGACTCCACTACAAGGTGAGAAGTACTGAAGGTGATATGCCATGTACCCACGGCTTCGAAAATAAGTACCAGTGTCAGGACAAATAAAAAAACTCAGTCAGTCCCTGTAAAATAGAGGAGGACCCAAAGCCTATTACATGTCTTGATAAAGATGGAATCACAAGAATAACCATCGAAACGCGTCGACGCATCAAAAATAACGCAATCCAAGGGAGAACTGTGGTTGACTGCGAGTAGATATAACGGCGTATATATATCACCAACCACAGCGGTTACATGACCCGTTAGGATGTGTAATTAATGACAAAGTGTATTGTCTTCATAATCTTTTTCTGTTATGCGGGCTCATAACAGTTCTGTGGATCATATGACAATTTGTATTTGTTATGTTTTGTGTTTTTAAGCTTATGTAAAGGTATCATTGATTTTATGAACTGCATGTATACCTTTTTTTTAAATAAATGCAATGAACATTTAATGTCTTTTTATATTAATGAGTGTTAGAGTCTTAAGTGTGGTACCATTGTGTTAGAGTATAGGGATTGTGCTTTTTCAAGTGTCAGCTGGGGAAAAGGACAGGGCCTAAACGCTGCAGCTGGCACTAAGTGCTGCGCAGCTGGGGGAGGCAAATAGGCGCAGGGGGGGCTCTCATTAGCCCTTCAGAACAAACTGCGCCAATCCTTGGAGCCCTCTAGGCTCTTGGAATACTGTCCAAACGTTGGAGCCAACTAGCTCTGAAAACAACATGCCCCCATAGCGTTGGAGCCACGGGGCTCTAAAAATAAACATGTCCCCTTTGGAGTCCCTCTGGACTCTAGACAAATTATGCCCTCTTCGTTGGAGCGCACGAGCGCTCTAAAACAAATATGCTCCCAACGTTGGAGTCCTGCTCAGGGACTCGAGAATCAATAATGTTCCTAATGGAGCCTCGTGGGCTCAAAACACCAAGGAAATGCCCCCGAAGCTGGAGCGCACTAGCGCACTAAAATAAACACTGCCCCCATAGCGTTGGAGCGGCCCACTGCCATGTGGGGCCGCTCAGGCAGTAGGCACCAGTACTGGTGCCTCGGTACCCTCTTCCCCCCCAGCCCTCGTCACTCACCGGCTGGGGCGAAGGCTGGACTGGACTCCTCTCGCGGCGCGGGGCTTCCCTCACTCCTGGGTGCCCCGCGCTGCAGTCTTCACCCGGGCCCCCTCCTGGGACCCGGGACTTCACCTCATCGGCTCGCGGAGGCGGGGTGGGCTCCTGCCCTCCGTGAAGGAGGCAGCCACGTCGCACCACGCTTCACCCGGTCCCCCATCTCGGGACCGGGACTATGTAGATGGAGCCTGCGAGGCTCCGGGACTTCCTCCGAAGATGGCTGCACTTCCGCTTCCGTCCCGCGGCCCCGCCCACAACCAGGCGGGCCGCGGACTCAGCGGCAATTTTTGAATGCTGCTCGGGCCGCGGCCGTAAAACGCGGGGTGGGCTCCCGCTATAACATCGAACAGGCGCTATGAGGGGTAGGCTCCCTCCAAATTGGAATATAAATCAGGGTGGGCACCTGCTCTTAAAACCTAAACAATAGGCGGCCATGTGGGGTGGGCACCCACTATTTAATATAAAAATAAGCGGGGCGGGCTCCCGCGAAACCGGCATCATGGGGGAATCCCTCCGCTGGGGATTCCCTCTCTCGCTCGTCGTGCAGCGCCGTGCTGCGGTGCTCCAGCACTTCTATGGTGCCACATGAAGCGATATAGCGCTCCCAGGGCGCTAGAAGCCAGGAAAAGAGATAAAGCTCCCCCCAGGCGCTTGGACAGCAACCTTAATGTCCTGGAGAACTCAGGGGGGCAATGTAGGGCCCAGGGGCCAGCATTCAGGGCCCTCCAACAAGGAGGCAGCCCCCATGGCGGTCCCTTCTGGGCCCCACCAGCAGCAAGCCCCCTCCTGTTAGGATCCAAAGCAGAACCAGGCGCTAGAAACAAAGTCCTTGAAGTCCATCAGGCATCCAGGGGCTGGGCAGGACCCAGGGAGGCAAGCTTTCCCCTGGGCCCCAGCAGCAGCACGCCCCTGGCAGATTCAAGTCAGAACAAGAACATTTTACATGGGGTCACAGCCCCTTTTTATACACCGATCACCATTGTTTCAAGGTGCAGGGAAGGGGCGAACCAGATACAACTGGTTCTTGAGCACTTTGTTTTGCTCAGCCCCTCTCCCTATTCAGAGGACAGGCCAGAGCCAGCATTGTGTGGGGAAAGCCCAGCCCTATTCAGGTCCCAGGTGTACTCCTCCCACCCATCTGGCTGCTGATCTCCCTATTCACCACTGGGTGACTCCTCCTGACTCTGGGGATTCCCTAGCCCGTCACATGACCTCAGCCAGCCAATCGCCAGACAAGGCACTCATTTCACACTGCACACAGAAGTGCCAACTTCTAGAAGTGGCACTTCCACACTAGATACATGCACGCCGCACACATCATCGCGCAGCATTTTATCACACGAGTCCGTACATACCAAACTCGCACCTGCACTCCCCACGCATCAGGAACTACCAGGGACACATACATTCCCCCATGCATTCCTAGGGGAGGGCAGGTCAGTCTCACCAAACCATACCCAGAGCGCACGCGCTTTCCACTAGGACACAGTGTGAAAGCGCCTAGAGGCCTAAAACCACTAGTACAACACAGGAAAAAGGCTAGGATACTGCAAAAAGTTCTAGGGGTGAACTTGCCAGAAGGGCCAAGTCCAACATGTATTTATTTGAAAAGTTTTATAAAGTGCAACCACATTACCTTGCAGGGTATCAGACCGCTGCACATCGTCGCCTGCTGGTTAAGCTTGAGCAGGAAAGCATAATCGCGACCAAAGCATAAACAGTAGAAGCAGATTACAGACGAAGGAAAATAGACATAGAGACCTTGAGCAATAGGTAGATTGCAACGTAGGTCGGGTACGACAAATTTGTGAGGTCATTTCACATAGTATGTGAGGTTACACTACTATTGTCTCAAGTGGCTATTCATGATCAGGCCTTTGACTACTGAACCGGCAGGGTAACAGAGCATTGTACAGCCTCCTCTGCTGGTTCATCCTGAGCAGGAAAAAAACATTGAAACCTACACAAAAACAGTAGAAGCATAAAGAAGCAAAGGAAAATGGACATCAACTCCTTGACCAGTTAGCAGGTCGCATTTAGGTAGAGGAGGTCAAAGTTGTAGGGTCATTCCAAATAGTTTAACAAGTTACAGTACTATTGTCTCCAGTGGCTATTCATGTGCAGGCATTTGACTCCTTTTTTTAAAAGAGGAGGACAAAGGGATTGTTCTGATTTCTGGCGGGAGAAAGTTCCATATTTTTGGAGCAAGACCAAAGAAGGAGCGGTTGTAAGTTATCTTCATTTTTTACTTTGGGGATTTCAGCAGTAGAGTGTTTGAACTTCTTAGTGCCCGATTCCCACCCGATAGTTCAAGTTTATTTGCTGGGTACGTGGGAGTGTTCTGATGCAGTGCATTGTGAGTCAAGCAAGCTATCTTATACTTGATCCTTGAGTCAATGGAAAGCCAGTTAATTTGCAGTAGATCAGGTGTGATGTCTTAAGCCGGTGATGGGTCTGGCAGCAGAGTTCAGAGTGGCACTTAAAAGGGACAGGTTTGTTTTGGGAAGTCCAGCCATGGTCGCAATTCCGTAGTCTAAAAGGGAGATCACAAGGGACTGGACAGCGTTTTGCAGGCCAGAGGGTGGCAGGAACTTTGTGTATTTCCTTAATGTGCAAAGTCGGTAATTGGCTCCTCTTGTAGCACTGATGTGGTCCTGCATATTTAGGCATTTGTCCAGGATTAGGCCTAGTGTTCGAGTGGAGATAACTACATGTGGGGTACAGTTGAGGGCTGTTAGATGTTTGAGCCACTTCTGAATGGGCAAAGTATGATTGTGGGGGCGAGCAACAGGAATTCAGTTTTGACTGAATTTAGCAAAAGGTGTTTGTGTGATAACAGTTGTTGGGTTTTTAAAAGTGCAAGGTTGAGAATACTAATGTCTTCCGGTGAAGAAAATTTCATAAACAATTGGGCATCATCAGCGTACATGTTATTGAATGTTCGACCTTGCAATAGGTCTAAGCACTGGCAATTGCTCTGGGTAGCATTCCAACCCATTGTTGTTTTGTCCACCATGACACACGTCAGAATGGACCCAGCCATATGCAAATCATTATTGACACTGTTCCAAAAGGAACAGTCCAGCCCGTACTACATAGCAAGGTCCTCTCTGAACCGCAACACAAGCAACCCAGGGCCAGTTTTGCCCTTAATGGGGCTATTCGGTCGAGTATAGCTTGGTTCCAGTTGCACAATAATAATAATAATAATAATGACATTTGTAAAGCGCAGCAAATACCCAGAGGTGTCCTGGTGCTATCTAGATCCTCTGAGACTACTGACAAATGAAGAATGGAGAATAAAAACCTGCTCATTGAGAAAAAAGCCACGTCTTTAGTCCTTTCCGAAAAGACAAAAGATCCATCGTATTTCTTAGATGGAGTGGCAAATCATTCCAGGCTTTTGCTGCACCATAAATGAAGCTTTTGCCACCCCAACGGGCTTTGTTTATGCGCGGTACCAAAACCAACTTGGCTTCTTTAGACCGCAGTGTTCTTTCCAGAACATACCATTGAAGTCTAAACTTTAAGTAGTCTGGACCTATGCCATGAAGAGCCTTAAAGGCTAGGCAAAGAGCCTTGAAGCGTATTCGGCTTTTGACTGGAAGCCAGTGTAGTTTTTTAATATCTTTGGAAACAGAGGAAAATCTTGGCGTTCCTGTGAGCAGTCTGACTGCAGCATTCTGTAACATCTGCAATTTATTCAACGCTCTTTGTTGAACATTTAAATAGAGCCCATTGCAGTAATCCAGTCTTGCCATTACCAGGGCCGTAACCACAGTTTGTTGCTTTCCCAGGGCAACAAAGGCACCACTTTCCTCAGCATTCTGATAACATACATGGTTTTCGATACCACCGCATTCACTTGAGGCTCTAAAGAGAGTCTATCATCAAGTATTATGCCCAGGTTTTTTACCTTTCTAGTGGGAACCGGGAGAGTGCCCATTGAGTCCGGCCACCACGTGGGTGTCCAGAAGTTAGTGTTGTTACCAAACAGTATCACCTTGGTTTTGTCCGAGTTTAACTTGAGGCAATTCTTAGCCATCCAGCTGCTGACTGCTAACATACACTCCCGAAAGCGTCCTTCAATACCAGCCTCTTTCTCAGGTGTCAGAGATACCACAATTTGCGTATCATCCGCATAGGAGGTAAGGCCAAATCCAAATGCATCTATGACAGGGGCCAGCGCACTGACATAAATATTAAAAAGAGTTGGACTGAGAGATGATCCCTGATCCCTGAGGGACCCCACAAGGCAATGTGAAAGGTTCGGACTGAAAGTCCCCCAGGGCCACAATTTGTTTTCTGTCCGCCAGAAAGGATCTTAAGAGATCCCAAGCTTTCCCACGAATACCACGTTTTTAAACGGTTCATCAATATTATGTGATGGACCATGTCGAAAGCGGCGGACAAATCCAACAAGATCAGTGCCGCCCTGCCTCCCTGATCCACCACTTCCCTAATCTCTTCCGTAGCTTTAATGAGTGCGGACTCTGTGCTATGCCCTGCCCTAAAGCCATATTGAGAGGGATCAAGCACTTGTGTCTCAGCTAGGAAGTGACTTAGTTGTTTGTTCATAATTTTCTCTACCATTTTCGCCGGTAGAGGGAGTCTAGAGATTGGGCGAAAATTATTTGGATCTTTGGGGTGTAGATTCGGCTTTTTTAAAAGGGGCAAACTGGATGCCAGTGTCCACCGCATAGGGAAATATCCTGTTGAGAGCATCAAATTATATATGACCGTCAGTGAGTCCACAATAGGGCCCGCGGACAATTTAACCACCTTTACAGGGCAGGGATCATAAGGTGAGCCTGAGTTTACCTCCCTAAGGGTCTTTTGTATATCGCTGGGGGAAACTAACAAAAATTTATCAGACGTGGGGGAGAGGGCCCCACTTAAAGTGGAATCCACACTGGCCATATACGCCTTGCCCGTGCTTGCTTCGCTAAACGCCGCGAAGATAGCTTCCACTTTGGACAGAAAGAACTTCGCCAGTTCTTCACAGAGTAATTGGCTTGGTTGAACTATCACCGGCCTGGGCGAGGCCAATGTGGCGACTGTCTTAAATAGTTCTTTAAATGAGTTCTTCGACTCTTCAATCCGAGTAGCATAGTATTTTTGTTTGGCCGCAATGATTACCTGTTTATAAATCTGCAGGCTGCCTTTATAGGCCTTTTTCTCCGTTTCCCTATAGCTACTCCTCCACTTCCGCTCAAACTGTTTACAGATGAGTTTTTGATTTCTTAGCTCATCCGTATACCAGGGAGCAGAGGGGTGAGTTTTTTTGGGACGGAGAGCTTTACTAGGAGCTAACGTATCACATGCCTGCTGCAACCAATCTGTGTAGACTTGGCAGGCCTCTTCCACTTCCAACGGCAGTTGGGTTGCTGAGGAAGCCAGAAGCTCCTTCAAGGTGGTTTCCTCAATTTTATTCCAAACTCTTCCTCTTTTGTGTTCCTTAGGGCCTGAACTTCTCATGTCTTGTTCTGTCAGTATTATCTCAAATTGAACCACTGAATGATCGACCACACCAAAGGAAGGAGGCCCAAGAATTGGAGATTCTGTTGATTTGAAAAAATCCCGTCCAGGGTATGCCCTTCCTTGTGCGTGGAACCTACTACCCACTGCTTCAAATCAGCGCCCAACACCAAGTCATTTAAAATCATCGTTTCTCTTTCCGCCGTTAATTCCAAATGGCAGTTAAAATCTCCCATAATTGTGAAAGCCTCTGAAAGCGCCCCCTCTTCCAGTAAAGTACCCAGGGAAGCTAGGAAGGAATTTCTTGTTCCAAGCGGCCTATACAGTAAACACCCCTTAAAGGTGTGATGGTGGGAGAGAGGAAGTTTAAAAAACAGAGCCTCACAGGTATCTATAGGAATAGGCTGAAAGGAGGAGTGGCCTTTACTATATCTGGCCCCAAGGAAGCATCAGTCCATGCCTCGGTAATAAAGGCCACTTTAACATCCAGATCCTCAGTAAGCCTGGCACATTCTAGGCTATATTTAACTAGGGACCTTGCGTTCAGCAGGATGCTTTTAATAGATTGGGTCTCCTTACCAACTGCCCCTATCCTCTTATCTTCCCTAGTACGTATGGGCAGGTTTAGAGTCCGGGGTATGCTGGATCTACAACTGTGACAAACCTCTGAGACAGTCGCCGGTAGAGTATTCAGAGGTAGACATAAGCAGTCCCTTGCTCTAGCAGTCCCCCTCAGTTTCAACAAGGTCGCTCTGTCATAACTGAGAGCGGGTCCCGTTTCTGATCTGTGACATCCAGGGGTCCTGGTGCTGGGCGGTGGCCAAGCGCGGACGGGCGCAGACAGGTTTGCCTTAGGTGCGCCCACTGCGCGCGTCCGCTGCACGCTCGCGCCAGCCTGTGTTTTTAAAGCGAGTCAGGAAAAGCCTAGTCCACTGACCCGCGTTCCTCCCAAGATGGCGACCCTTCCTGCCTCTCACTCTGCTTCAGTTCCCGTCCCCCAGCCTCAAACACGAATAAAAGAAGACGATTCAGGTAAGAGTTTAAAAACTAAGCAACAAAATAAAAAATTAGATAAAAACAGATTATACAGGTTTCGGCGAACTTTATGTGCAAAGGGAGCAATCACATCCGCAAATGAGCGAATGAGCAATCACATCCGCAAATGAGCATAAGCATGTGTAAAAATGCAAAAAGGTACTGCTTGCCTCCGTCAGCTACCTCCACCCTTCTCCCGGCTCAAGCCTCAGGAGATCTAGAGCTGCGCGCTCGCACCAGCCTGTGCTTTTGAAACGAGTCAGGGAAAGCCTAGTCCACTGACCCGCGTTCCTCCCAAGATGGCGGCCCTTCCTGCTTCTCACTCTGCTTCAGTTCCCGTCCCCCAGCCTCCAAACACGAATAAAAGAAGACGATTCAGGTAAGAGTTTAAAAACTAAGCAACAAAATTAAAAATCTGATAAAAATCGATTATACAGTTTTCGGCGAACTTTATGTGCAAAGGGAGCAATCACATCCGCAAATGAGCAAATGAGCAATCACATCCGCAAATGAGCATAAGCATGTGCAAAAACGCAAAAAGGTACTGCTTGCCTCCGTCAGCTACCTCCACCCTTCTCCTGGCTCAAGCCTCAGGAGATCTAGCAATCAACGAAGGGTCCATGGCTCGGCATATCCTTGGCCTCTCTCCCTCAAACTAAAGGCTAGCATATAATCACTCAATCATATCTGTCCATCAATCATACCTACATTTTTAAAAACTCATCACATACATACCTCTGAGAAGCACCCTCTTATACAAGTCCTATTAATTCGTACATGAGGCATTGTTATTTATCTTTTAATACTCTTAACATACAGCCACTCTTTTGAGTAGATTAGTTGCTGCAGTATGTCAACACACAAGTAAGGTCTTATGCAAACAATCTAACTAACACACTATAGGAGAATTATGTAAGAAATCACATTATTGGTTGAAAAATCACTATATTTTAACTTGTACTTAACCCTCTCTCAGTCTGCCGCAAAATGTCAGGCTCAACTTCGAGGCAAAGTGCAAAGTATTTATGCAGCACACAAACCGTACTAGAATGAAAACACGACACAAGAAAAATCCCAAAACAATTTAGAAACACAGGGTAAATTTCAATAAATAAAATGATACCAGAACAACAAAAATCCAATTAGTAGAATCGGAGATGTGAAATCTTAACGTTTTAAATAAAACCAGCGCCAAGAAGCAGAAAGCACCAACTTAGAGTATGTATTCACACAAGACTGGGACAAAGTCACAAATTCAGGCCGACCAAGATGTAGCACAGGCTGGGCACAGGACCGTGTTTGGCTGCTGGGAGTTGTATCTTATGTCCTTGGTGCAAGGTCTGCACAGTTTTGCATTGCAAGGCTTGGTATTGCTTTGCATCGGTTCTGATGAAGCTTTCAGCTGTACGGCGAGGCTTTGTGTCACTCAGTGTAGGTTCTGATTAAGTATTCATCTGTGGGGTGAGGCTTGGCATCACTTCAGAGTGGTTTTCATGGCGCCTTCAGTTAGGCAGGGAAGAGTTGTCTCTTATGCCAACCAAGGGACCAAGAACTGGGGAGGCACCTGATCCAGCTACGGGAATTTTCCACACAACATAAAACAAGACACTAACTCTTTTTGTTTGACATAAATCAGTAATCAATAATCCATACTCTTCACCAAACTAGTCAATAATAACCATAATTCTGCTACCATAAAACTGACCCAGCGGCATACCAACAACAGATACTCCAATACCATATACTCGGGCCCATAAACACACACACAATTGGGTAAACCACTGGAGTCAAAGTTTATGTTTCGAAATTCAAGATTAGTTACCTCTTATTCCTAACTAACCGTTCACTGATCAAAAAGTTCTTTCCTCTGGTTGATGGACCATTAGTTGAACTAGTTGTTGGTGAAATGACATAAATTAACCCTTGTTTATTATAATGAAATGACCGCAGACTCGGGAAAGGTTTAAATCTTTATCTAAATTAATTGCATGTGAACCACTTCAAAGTACAGTACAGTCACCGTTACTCATCGGAGAGAAAATTCAATTAATCAAATCTTCAACACATACTTCAAACTTGCAATTACTTATGCTCAGAAAGGAGAGGGCAGAGAGAAAAGAACATCTGTAAATTCACGAAGTTATAATTACCTAGGATGGTGTGAAGACCAACCCCCTGGCCAAAGGGCTGGTAAGGGTCTCCCAAGATAGATCAGGTGACAAAGGCTTCAGGACAGGAATAAGGAAAGGATAGATGACCTCTCTAGAATACCCACGACTGCGTCACACCCCTCTCTGACACTCTCTTCCTCCTCGAGAATCTTCCGCGATCTTCTTTGTAATCCTAATAATTTAGGATATCAGGCTCAGCATTCAATTCTTTATCAGCATCGCTCTCTACTCCGACAGCACCCACGGCTCACAGCATCTCAGCATCAACGTCTCTCTAACTAACTAAATGCTACCTCAGTTATACCTTTCGCTCTTCATGCACCACCTACTAAATTTTCAATATCGTAAAAAATCCTAATTCTGATTGGTCAGGCAAGGGGAGAAGATCATCACACCATGCTTCCATATCACTCTTTTCAGTTAGCCCTTTGTTAACAAACCCATCCCCTTAATTTGTATTAATACTTTATTTTCCTACCTGCATTCACATTTCATCTACAACAAATGTGTTCATTTGATCATATAGTCTTATTCATTCAGGTTCTTTACTGACGGTTCTCAGGCTCAGGCAGACTGTGTCCTTGTCCTCTTCTTGACCAACACGTCATCCTTCCGGGTTGACTTTCAATTGCCATGCGCAAAATACTCCGACAGCACCCACGGCTCACAGCATCTCAGCATCAACGTCTCTCTAACTAACTAAATGCTACCTCAGTTATACCTTTCGCTCTTCATGCACCACCTACTAAATTTTCAATATCGTAAAAAATCCTAATTCTGATTGGTCAGGCAAGGGGAGAAGATCATCACACCATGCTTCCATATCACTCTTTTCAGTTAGCCCTTTGTTAACAAACCCATCCCCTTAATTTGTATTAATACTTTATTTTCCTACCTGCATTCACATTTCATCTACAACAAATGTGTTCATTTGATCATATAGTCTTATTCATTCAGGTTCTTTACTGACGGTTCTCAGGCTCAGGCAGACTGTGTCCTTGTCCTCTTCTTGACCAACACGTCATCCTTCCGGGTTGACTTTCAATTGCCATGCGCAAAACCCTTGAGACTCAGCTCACTTCGGACATACCCTAAAGGCCCAAATGAGCACTAGTGATAGAGTCAGAAAGACAGATGTTACTTAAAAACATAAATGGTTTCACTGTATACCACCCATCTCTACTCTAATCCCCTTTACTTACTAATACTTTCACGCATTAGTAAAATAGCTTGATTTCGTTTCAGTTAGACAGGTGCCATGCACGTGAGTCTTCAAGACTCCATATTAGTACCTTCTGCTCATGCGCAAGAATTTCCCTCCAAGCGACAGCTCATCATACTGCGTAGATGCAGTTGACGCATGCGCAATAAAGATTTCCCGTTGAAAGACATTTTAGAAATTCGTTCAAGTTATTCATATTAGTAAACACATATGCAAGCTTCTCTAACCCTCATTTTTATGTGGTGCGCATTAGTTTTACACAATATGTAATTAATAACATGTTAGGGAGTTAAATGAGAGGATTGCTTCTGAGCAAGTCTCTTTTCTACGAGTCCTTGCTCCATCAATCACCTCAATGATGACATTTTGAGCCATCACAAAATTACCCATTCCAATTCAGATGCCAACTTTAGCATATCTCAGTTTCTTTTCCTCCTTTTTGTTCTTAATCTCATCTTTGTTTTTCAAATCTTTCATTCTTTTATACAATTTTCCTTTCATTTCCTTCAGCTGAATTTCTTCATAGTTTCTTTTCTTTCCCTTTGCATTCACTTCATATTTTCTTCCCTTCCCTTTGTTTCTGCAACATTTACACCATATCATCATTGTTAAAACTTTTATTGTTATACCAACTATCGTAAGAACTATTTGACCTAAAATACCTTTTACTAAATCAGTAAACCAAGTCCCTATTAAAGAAATACTCTTTGTTAGTCTTTCCCATACGCTGTCAACCTCCAGTGGTTTCAATTCTTCATGGTGTTTTGTAATATTCTGAATATACCCTCTGATTTCACTACTTTTATCAGATATGTAAGTGTAAAAATGTTGCACTTTCAGCATTTTACAGACTCCACCTTCTTTTGCCAATAATATATCAAGCGCAAGTCGATTTTGTAAAACCATAGACCTAATTGCAACCATTTCCGTAATAATCATCAAGAAACCCCCAGCAGTATCATTCGAGAGACGATCAACTATTGTTGACAATTGACAGATTCTATGTGAATTTAGAATCACTCCCACTGAAGGTATCAATGTACCAAATATGTCACCTACTATTTCTGAAAAAACTAGCTCTCTTTCTTCATGTTAGTTCGTTAGTATTTTCATTGCTTCCAGTGATTCTTTTTACGTGGTAAATTTTCGGAAATACAATCCCAAAGTAGCAACTTCCGTACCACCGTGCAGGTAATTTATAATAAGCATTATTCCCACACACGTTGTAAACCACAGGAAATACTGAATCAGTTCCCCCTTTTAGTCCCCAACCTCCCAAAATCATGAAGTAATGTTCACATTCACTGGAACCATGAAATACATTATTATAATCTGTCTTTGATCTATGGAGGCAGGTTTTCCCTTTCTTCACCAAGTCTACGGACATCGCTGCAAGAGCTTTGCCAGGTGTATATATTCCCTCTTTCTCAGCCCATGGAGGTACATGGGTTTTCTGTTCAGCAGCTTTTCTTTGGAAATCCTGTCTCCTTTCTTCAACTAAATTCAAAAAACCTTCTCTTCTTCACGTAATGTACATGTTAAGTTATTTTTGTGTGCCTCTACTATATCTATTGACTTCATTGTTGAGAAAAATTCACCCCTAAACTGTGCGTCTGGACTACTAAGCACTGGATTCATATTCTTTCGAAAAGGAATTTCTGAAAATACTACATCTAAGTTTGAGTTATAATATTGAAGTTTTCCTGTTCTATAGAATAGACTTGTTAGTACACTACATGAGATACCATATGTTAAAGGTAAATAATGGTATGTAACTCCCTCCGACACTGAAGCTGGTAATTTCATATAAACGTAACAATCACTAATTTCCATTGTACCTACATACTGAAACAACAACTTGATGAAAACATTTAAAGATGTGTCATTATCGGATACTGTATAATGTAAATCTAACTCATCTGCTACTTCTAATTCTACTCTATCTCCTTTTTATGGTGGCTGTTTTCTCATTAGTATCTGTGTCGTTCTTCTTGTCTGTCATCATAAGATAAGGAACTGTTACTGTTAGAAATAGCCATACTGTGACCACTAATAAAATGCTACATATGCAAGATCTACAGTATTTCTGAGTGCAACTTCGTTTTGGTAATTTAGTAACCCTGTCTTTAGCCATTTTAGTCTAAGAAGATGCCTCTTCTTTTCTTTTGTTTACTTGCAAATTCTACTTTTGGTTCTCAAGGAGGCCTCACTTTCCCTTCATCAATTTGTGCAGCATTTACTTATTCTTCTGTCCCTTCATTCATATCCAAATTTTGAAATTCCTCTAATATTACGTAGGTCCATTCAGGACCCTTGAACTTATTGTTCAAGATTCTCAGTCTTGGACTTCTTCAAGTGTTTTTCACAATCGACTGCTTAGACTGAGTTTGACTAATAACCTCATTCACTTGCTCAGGTCTTTCATTTGTTTTTCTCAGATAGTATGTTAATCTTTTGACTCCACCTGGCCAGTTGTCACCTTTTCTGACCCTTTTAACTTGTACTGTACTTTCACCCTCTTCGTATTTCTCAAGAGCTCTTCTATTTTCGTTATGTTTAGGCACAATCCGCTCTTCCTCTACTTCAGAGTCACTCTCTACCTGTTCCTGTTCAGGTCTTATTATTGTGGCTTCATCTTCTACCTCTGTCTGTTCCTGTTCAGGTCTTATTTAATATTGATCTTCTTCTGCCCGAACCTGTTTTTCTTTTCCTAACTGGTCCTGTTCATGTCTTTCTACAATTTGTTCTTCTGCTGCTTGAACATGTTCTTCATCTCCTATTTGCCCCTGCTCAGGTCTTTTGATAGGTTTGTTTGCCTTTGCCTGAGTATGCTCTTCTTTCCCTGCCTGGTCCTGCTCAGGGTCTTGAGTAGCTTTATTCACCTTTTCCTGAGCGTGTTTTTCTACACCTATCTGGTTCTCACTAGTTTCATGTCTTTCTAATCTGGTTCTGCTTCTTGTTTGAATAACAACCTCAGGTATGTCAACCACTGGTATTCAGCCCTCCTGACTTGTGCTTGGTTGTTCCTCGTCTATTGTTTCAGAATCTATTACTCTAGATTGTTCAACTTCACAACCTTCAGCTGTTTCAACTGGTTCTCAGTTGTTGTTCTTCTTCAGTAGGATCTGGTACCCTTTTGGTATGACTGGCATGAATCCAATTCGGTAAACCTGCACACTTCACTGCTGTTGTATTGAACAGTATGACTTGACGTGGTTCATCCCACCTGGCGTGTTTCTTCATTACCACCGAATCTCCAGGATTCAAATCATGCGCCTGTGCTGGCTGCCTGGCAACTGCGTCTTCTCCAACCTGGTGAGAGACAACATGCACTAGGTCAGCCAACACTTTGCAATAGTCCAATACCAGATCATCAGTTATATTTAGCAGTTTAGCAGGAATAAATACTTGTCTCATTGCCCTTCCCATGAGTATCTCATGGGGACTCAATCCTATTTTTGTGTCAGGAATACTTCGGAGTACCATCAACACAAGAGGCAATGCGTCTGGCCAATTCAGCAATGTAGATGAACACACTTTACTTAACCTTGATTTGATTGTGCCATTTAATTACTTAACCATGTCAGAAGCCTCTGGGCAGTATGCACAGTGCAGTTTTTGTTCAATTTTGAATGCTTCGCAGATTAATCGAATTATTTCATTATTAAAAGGAGGTCCTCTATCTGATTCCAAAGTGACTGGGAAACCAAAATGAGGAATCTACTCCCTCAACAGTAACTTAGCAACTGTAAGACTGTCGTTTCTCCTAGTGGGGTATGCCTCCTCCCATCGTGAAAAACACACTCTGACTAGGATGTACTTCATTCCTGTGCTTGGTGGTAACTCTATGAAATCAAGCTGTAGTCTTGTGAATGGTCCTTCTGCCTTTCCAATTTTTCCCCAACTGACCACTGCATGGGTTCTGCTGTTGACAAATTAAACATCTCTGGTAAAGACTCAATGCGACTACTCTAAACCTTGGGTTTTACCAATTTTGTCTAAATAGCCTGGTCATGGCATCCCTACCTACATGTGTGTCTCCATGATACATTCTTGCCATTTGAGAAAGCAGGCAGTCTGGCATGACTGGTCTGCCATCAGTGTATACCCATTCATCATCCTCTTTCCTTCTTTCACAACCTGATGTTATCCACTTTTACTTTTCGCTTACCTCAACTTCATCCTGCAGTTGTCTCACATCCTACAATGTTTCTAAAGCTGAGAATAACATAGGTTGGCAGCTGAATTAATTTGTTTCAATTTTTCTGTTTAACGCCATATTATTTCTCACACAATATTGAGCAATCTAATCAGCATATCTGTTACCTGCCGCCACAAAGTTATTTCCTGACTGGTGAGCCGCACACTTGACCACTGCTATTTCTTTTGGCAATTGTATTGCTTCCAACAATTCTTTCACATTTTTACAATTTCTGATAGGGGACCCTGAGGAAGTCAGAAATGCCCTTTGCATCCACAGCTGGCCAAAGTCATGCACAACCCCGAAACCATATTGACTGTCCGTAAATATGGTTATTCTCCAATTTTTACCAATTTTGCATGCCTTTGTTAAGGCCACCAATTTGGCTACTTGTTCAGACTTGACTCCCAGTAAACATGATGCTTCAACAACCCCAGATACTTTGTATACTGCATATGCTGCGCTGAGTCCTTCTCCCTCCATTCTTAGGCATGAGCCATCTACAAATAATTCATGATCTGGGTCTTTCAAAGGTTCCTCTTTTATATCAGGATGGGGCTTGGTACACATCTCAGTCACATCCAAGCAACCATGATCTACTTCATCTTTCACTTCTTCACAACGTGGATCTGGTAATAATGTGGCAGGATGTACCTTATTTATTTATTTAGAAACTTATATAGTGCTCAGATACCCCAATCACTGTCACATGTTCCGCTCCAAGAATCACACTTTCATACTTAGTTATCCGACTAGGGGTAAGATGCTGTATTTGAGTTCTTGTTAGCAGAATCTCGACTGAATGTGGGACATAAACCTTAACTGGATGTCCCATCATGATTGACTCACTTTGCTCCAGACTTATACAAGTAGCAGCTACTGCTTTTAAGCAGCCAGGTAAAGCTGAAGCCAGAGGATCCAAGGTAGCAGAAAAATATGCTACTGGACGTCGGCTTAATCCATGCCTCTGGGTCAAGACTGAAAGTGCACAACTCTCTCTCTCGCAACAGAACAGTGTAAATTCTTTTGTATAATCAGGCATGCCTAAAGCAGCGGCCTCACACAAACAATTTCGCAATTTCACAAATGCTACCACACATTCATCGTTCCAGATGATTGGATCCTTCGCTCTTTTTCGTGTCATCTGAATCAATGGCTTTGCCAACAGGGAGAACCCAACAATCCACTGCCGACAGTACCCAACCACTCCGAGAAACATTCTTATCTCCCTTTGCGTCTGCAGTAACTGCATTTGCTTGATTATCTTAATTCTCGCAGGGGTCACCTTTCTCATTCCCCTTTCTATTTTGTGGCCTAAATATCTAACTTCTTTTCAATAAAATTGCAATTTTTCTGGAGACATTTTGTGTCTTCCGTCAGCCAAATGGTGCAGCAATGCAATTGAATCAGTAACGCAGTCTTCTTGTGATCTTGATGTCACTAGTAAATCATCGATGTATTGTACTAGGACTGAATTTCTGGGCATAGCTATCTTCTCTAGACACTTTTTCAGTATTTGAATTAAAATTGAGGTACTTTCTGTATACCCTTGAGGAACTCGGCACCATGCTAAGATACGGTCTTCGAACTTAAAGGCAAAAAGATACTGGCTGTCTGGATGTAAAGGAATAGAGAAAAAGGCTTGGCATGAATCAATTACTGTAAACCAGCCTGCATTCCAGGGTATCTGATAAAGAATCACTGCTGGATTTTGCACTACGGGACAACAAGGCACTACAATTTTATTGATCCTTCTCAAATCATGTACTATCCTGTATTTTCCGCTAGGCTTTTTAAGTCTTATTATAGGCGAATTACGAGGACTACTCATTTTTTTTTTAAATGCCCTCTTTAATCATTCTTTCGATTTCCGAAGCCACTCCTGCTTTCACCTCTGGACTCACTTTGTATTGTCTGATGTTGGGATAAACTTCACCTTCTTTCACTGTCACCTTTACTGGGTCTACATTTGACATTAGCCCTATTTCTTTTCCTGTGAGATCCCATACTTCTGGTTTTACTGTTGTTTTCAGTTCTTCTGGTAAATCAATTACTGTCATTAAAGAACACATTTCATCTACCTCTGTGCCTTGTTTATCAAGCATTATCTTATATACAATATCTTCATCAGGGGTTTGGAAAGCAACACCATTGTGCAATACAGTGTGCAATTCATTTTGCACAACGTATCCCTTCCTAATAGATTTACTGGACTAGAATCAAAAACTACGAATCAATGCATGTCTTTAACATTTGCGATGTGCACTTCCATTGGTTCTGTGATTGGGGTTCTAATTTGTGGATTTGAAACTCCGACGAAGTGAATTGAATCTCCCGAGAGGGGTAGGTTTGGGATGTCTGCTGTTCTCACAGTAGAACGGGTAGCACCAGTATCCAATAGAAAACTGATATCATTGCCTTCCACTTTCCCATCAACAAATGGACCTGACTGATCTACCGATAAGGATGCGCCAAGTACGCACTCCTCTTCCTCCCCCCTTAGGCACCGTCATTGCAAGTAACTAATTTCATCATTATTCTGTAAAAGATGTTGTAAAACCACAGAATTTTTCTTGCCACTTCCTCCTAGAAATCCGGCGATCGCACTGTACTTTGACTGGTTCACAAAATTTGGCATAGGAGCTGGTGGCACCTGACACTGGATTAACTACCTGCTGCGGCTGATTCATAAGCACTTTATTCTGCGTCTGTGAATTTAAATTTTGGTTTGGCCCATTTTTATTCTGAATACTCCTACACTCGTTCTTCCAATGTCCAAGCTTTCCGCACGCATGACAAGGAAATTTCTTCTTTGTATGCTCTCTATTCATTCATCCTCTTGATTTACCACCATTCATCGCATGATCACTCTGATTCTGTTCATTCATCTGACTATCAGTCTGACTATTCAACTTAAGTTCCTGTTGTTCTGCCAATTTCACTTGTGTCCACATCATTTTCTCTTTTAGCTTTCTATGCTTCGCCTCAATATCGTCCCCATAATATTTTGCGTATTTCTAAATATCATCTATCGGTTTTCCCTGCCAGCACAACATGTGCTGCTGTATCATCTAACTTAATCTCTGGTTTCAGACCATACACAAACCGATACATGAAACGTCCCATATCCTTATCTCCAATGTTCTCAAAGCCATTATACTGCTTGAACACTTGTAGCAGTCTCTCATAATACGCGACCAAAAAATAAGAGGGGGGACACGGAGCTAGTTAGAGAGAGGTTCTGAACCAATGCTCCAAAAGGTAGTACAACAACAATGTAAGTGGTATCAGTTCCTAAGAAAAAGGGAAGGTATATAACAGCCAAGTCGGCGATAATCAGTGTGCGGTGTCTCCAAGTAGACTTGAGTGTGCAGAGAGGAGAGAAAGAGTACTCCTGCATAAATCTTGTGGTGCCCTCACACAACCTTGCGAGTGTATAGCATCATCATTGGGCAGGTGCTCCTCATGGGGGTAGCGCTGCAGTCCCTCACTGGCCCGTTTTAAGGGGCTCTCTGGTGGAGATCTTCTAGGAGTTGCCGCATTTGTGCATGAGGGTGTGTGGGTTGGGAAGTGGTGGTAAGTGAAAGATAAAATGACCCAAAGGACCAAAACAGTTTATTGGAAGGTCCTTTGAATCAGGATAAAAAATGTCACGGGGATGGAGACGCAAAATAATGCTGAAATGAGAGGGGAAACTAAGCAAATAAGATCCCGCTGCTCTCAACCCGTGTGGTGAGTATCAAGAGTGTTAAGTGTAGAATGGGGTCATCACCTCATCTGAGGGTGCTCCTGTTTTGAAGTCCCTCGGACATTCCTCGCTTGGCCAATCAACTGTAATTGTACACTCCGTCCATAAATAAGTAGGTACCACTATGTCAAACAAACCATCCAAATCCTTTAGCAAAACCTTCAAAACTTTCACAAATCTTTCAACTTGTTTGTACCATTCAACTGGTTTCTCTCTTAATCTAGGGAAATAATTCGTAAATGACAAAATATCCTGTCGGCTCCATGGAACATGAACATACCCACCACTGGGTACCTCTCTCATGGGACACAATCGTTTTACTTTTTCTGATTCTTTTAACAAGTATTCAGAGGACGCTTCCTTTGCCTGTGCTTCCTCCTTCTTTCTTGTCCATCTCGTCCTCCACTAGTCAATGTCTCCCCACTTTTGCAAAATATTCATCAACTCCTTTACCTGTAATTTCTTACCGGACACATTCATATATTTTAAATCTTTATGATTTGATTTGATTTCAGATTTGTAAAGCGCGTAGCTACCCTGGGGCGTCCCAGCGCTGTCGGTCAACCTGTAGCATTCAGAGAGGGGGAGCTGTATGGAGGGTTTTATGCGAAGAGCCAGGTCTTTAATTGCCTACGGAAGGCCAGTAGGTTGTGTTCTCTTCGGATGGGCAGTGGGAGGGAATTCCACTGCTTTGGAGCATTATATGAGAACAGTCGCCCCCCTGAGCGAGCCTTTCTTATTCTGGGGACACTGGCCAAGGAAAGGGAGTCTGATCTGAGCTGTCTGTTGGAGTGATGTGGTTTGACGAGAGATCTCAGAATGGGAGGGCCTCTGCCTTGAAGTATTTTGTGTGAGATGCAGAGGGTCTTAAAGGTGATCCTTTCCTTGATCGGGAGCCAGTGCAGTGATCTGAGGGCCGGTTTGGCAGAGCATCTAGATTTGGTCCCGGTCAGGAGTCTAGCCACGGCATTTTGGGCACATTGCAGTCACATTTATCTGTAAACTCCACTCGATATGGTTGCTGTAACACTTTCGATCTCCCTATATCTATTCCCATCTCTGAAGCAAGCTCTGTCAATTTCTCATGAAACAATTCCGCATTTCTGGTTATACTCCTACATATAAACAATAGCTCTTCCTCATTGTAATGGTTCAATCTTTCTATTCCCACATTTCCAGCTATCATCTCTTCCAATTCTTCTTTCAGGTTGTAAATATCTAAAATCATTTTGGCTGAGCTTTGTTTTTCTATTCCCTGTGCCCATCTCTCCAAATCTTCTGGAGTTACCGTTGTTGAAACTTCTGGTTCCTGAGGGTAGCACAGACCTTCTTTCTTTTGAACTACTGGGTGTAACTCTTTTTGGGGTTACACTTACCGATTCTCTTATTGGTAGATCCATTAATGATACGACTGAATTGGACTTGCTGGCTTGATCATCGGATATTACTATCTCCTTTCTAGGATTATTCAAAGGAGGGGTTACAGCTTGGGGTTTGGGGCAACTTATTTTATCTCCATATAATGGAATAACAGGACCCATAGTCACTGGTGCAGTCAAGGATTCAGAGTTTATATTTAATTTTCCTATTTTCTGTATTAATTCCTCTCTATTTTTATCTAACGCTTCTTTTTCTCTGTCTTGAAGCACCCTATTAACTGATGTATCATGTAAAAATTGTGGAGCTAAGGGTGTTCCCATTACTGGTGCACTCTGGGTGACTCTACTGGGTCCTTCTTGGTACGGTGGAGGGATTTTAGTTACAATATCCTCCATTAATTCATCGTCTGACTCACCATATCCTGTCACTTTCATGTGTTTTGTTTTCTCCTTATACTTGCCCCGACTGTTCCTCAGCCATGAATACTGGATATAAACCTTCTGATACCATTGCTCTTCTCCATTGCTTCATCTGACCTTCACATGACTCACGTAAATATCGAGGAAAAGGTCCCATATATCTCCCACTCCTGTTTCTCTCTCGTTCAAATCACTCAGTCTCCCATTCTTCTAAAGCCTCATACTGCATTAACCTAGGTCTTGGATCCAAATCATTCATCGTCATCCTCAAATTCTGAAGAACTCTCCCATTAAACGTACTATTTTTAGGAAAAGCCAGAACACCATCCCCTTTCATATATTCTATCCAATTCTCCAACCATACACAAGTATGATATCCTCTTTCCATCATCATAAATGAAGCAGGCGTTTTTGGTGGCTAAATAGGAATTCCCTATCTGGTCAACACAGGCTATAAAGAAATTGTTAATTTTCGTTATTAATGACATTGTTCTCCTTTCTCCATACATTCTAGATACTCGATGTAAGAAACAATAATCCGCAAATCTTCGAGCTTTTCTCTCTGGGCGAATCACACCAACAGGCAAATCAGAATCAAAATACAAATTTTCGTCGACCAATCCTAAAGCAGCTTCTTTTCAATCTCCCAATTAGACTCCCGCTCACACACGTGGTCTGACCAATGCCAGCGCGGCTTTTTCGATGTCTTCAGTTCTGCTCCTTACTACTGACCACTGCTTTACAATCTGCTTCTGACACACGCCCGCTGTTTCAACCTATCCCAGCACGGCTCTCTGTGATGTCAGTACAACTCCGGCAATTACCCTCCCTTCACAAGGTAACACGAAACCTTATTTCTTTACTTTTCTTTTCTTTAATGAAATTAGTTAATAACATAAAAACATTCGCTACTGTGTCTGTTCTGCTAAACAATGGATCGATTTCCGACTTGTTCTGGAGTCTCAGAATTGCTCCTCTTCCACTGCAAGTAAAAACCCTCTGTTTACCATTCATTCAAACTCAAGCGAACCTGTTTCTCCTTCAGTGTTATCCTTACTAGGTAATATAAGACCAAAGTTTCACCAGTGAACCTTTTTGCTACCATTCACACTCGACTTTTATACGATTAGCTGGCACATGCATCAAGCAAAAATCACCTCGCAAAAATACCGAATCGCAAAAATCTCCCGTTAGCGAATGGCAAACAACGGATCCCAATGCATCAACACCAATAGCGAAAAATTAAAGAATCGCAAAAATAATCCCTGTTGAAATAAAGAATCGGAAAATAAAGAAACGGCAATACCAAAAATGCAAATAGCACCTGGCATTAGCGATTCACAAATAAAGAATCGCTAAAGAATGCATCAAAATTCGCAAATACCGAAAAGCTCAAAAATCGCAATTTAGCATGAGCAGATTAAGGGGAATCAGAACCAGGAGGTAAAGTTGCAGAAAAAGTAAAAAAAGATTTTGCACAAGTGTGCCCCAGATGTAATCAATCAGAAAGCCATAAAATGTGGGCCTGGAGACCCTGTTTCCATTCACAAAATGGCAGCCCTCTACGTGCTTGAAAGGAGGATGAGGATAAATGCAGCATCACAGTGCAGGAGAAGGATCCAGGAGAGGGTATTCAGAGTGCGCATTACATTGCTTGGCCAAAATGAGGATGAAGTATACGACAAGTACTGTCTCAATCGTGCAATGATAATGCACCTAATTGCTGACCTGGAACCACTACTGCAGCACCAGACACGTCGGACCAATGCCATTCCTGCGCATGTCCAGGTCCTATGCAGCCTGCACCTACTGGCGTCTGGAAGTTTCCAGGGGGTCATAGTGGTAGCGGGAGGCATATCACAAAGCGCACTTTCACGCTTCTTCCGTAAATTCATTGATGCCATGCTGACAATGATACATACCCACATCTGCTTCCCCACAACCCCACAGCAGACGGACCACACCAAACAGGAATTCTACCAGGTTGCCCAATTCCCCCATGTCATAGGATGCATTGACTGCACGCATGTCCCCATCTGTCCCCCCTCAGCCAATGAGTACATCTTCCGTAACAGGAAGTCCTACCACTCCATCAACGTGCAGGTCATGTGCGCTGCCAAGCACATCATCACAGACATAGTGGCACAATTTCCAGGGAGCACACACGACTCATATATATTCAGACACAGTGGCATCCACAGGCGTCTGCTCAATGGAGAATTTGGAGAGGGACTCCTGCTTGGTACGTACTCATACCTATTCATAACATCTGTATCACACATGTATCATCATAACAGACGCTAAGCCTTTGATTCCCCCCTGTAGTTCACAGTGCATATGCCCTGTGGGAATATATCCTCACCCCCTACATCAACCCATCTACACCACAGGAACAACGCTACAACGCGGCCCATATTAGCACCAGAAATGTGATTGAGAGGACATTCGGGATCCTGAAGAATCGCTTCCGGATCTTACATAAGACTGGTGGTGCTTTGCAATATAAACCAGACACCTGCTGCAGGATTGTAGCAGTATGTGCCATGCTGCACAACATTGCAACCAGAAGGGGGATGCCCATAGAGGTGGACAGGAATGACAACTATCGGGATGATCAACCACCCGCACAACACCGACAGGCACACGTTCCAAATACAGCCGAAGGTCAAAGGAGGCGGACATACATCACACAACATCATTTCAGAGCCAGGTAAGAATGAGCCATGCCGATATCATTAGGAGTGCTACTGTTTACTTCACATGAGCACTTATGTGAATAATGTAACATTAACATGCTATTTAGAGTTCCCCCACACATTGTGGGCAAAAACATGACCGTTGGCATCACGGGAGTTCTAAGGCTAAATTAAAGTTGCCCATGGTTACCCCACCATGGTCAGGGATGCAGGACTGAATGTCTAGTGGCGCTTCCCACGAACACCCAGCCTCCTATCGCGTGTCTCCTCCACCTCACCATGCTGTGTCTCTGTGGCTGTGGAGCAGTGCGAACTGCGCCTCCTGGTGCAGGTCTCCAGCACCGACACGCTGCTCACACTGGATGCAGCCTCACTGCCCTCCTCCCCTCCCAAGTTGCTGCCCCTGAATGTCCCTGACTGCAAGTGTTCCACTGCAGTGGTCACCTGGCCTAAGGCCTTCGCCACGTCCCCACCGTAATGGCCGAGGTCCACCTGCAGTGACACTGATCGGCGGGACAAAACAGCAGTGCTACTGCAGAGCTTTGTGATGGCCCTGGTCGATGCTGTGGTACGGAGCAAGTTCTGCCTATGCCTCCTGCGCTCGCTGTGATGGCCTGCTCGGATGGCACGGGTGAGCTCCTGAAGGTTCTAGCTTATGTCCCTATTGCCCTCTGCCACAACTGTGGTCATGTGCCGCACAGCGTCAGTTAGAGTGCACATATGTTTTGCAAGTTTTGAAATATTGAGGTTCATTGTCCCCATGTGTCTCCCCTGCAGGCGCTGAACATGCAGCATCTGGGCCTCAACACCACCATAGCTGTTCCTTGGCTGGTCGCCTCCCTCGCCAGTACTGCGAATGGACCTGCGCCGCTGCGTGACTCGGCCATGTGCTGGTGGTGGTGCTGGCGGTGTGACACATGTCTGACTTTGGCCACTTGTGGGTGCAGGACTCGGGACTGCATCCATCACCTGCAGGGAGGGGACATGTGCCCTGTGTCTTGGTAGTATTGTCGCTGGTGGTGGTGGTGGTATTGTCGCAGGTGGTGGTGGTGGTGGTGGTGGTATTGTCGCTGGTGTTGGTGGGGATTGACCTTCCTGCGGAGTGTCGCCATCGGTATCTGCCAGTGTCTCGGAGATGATGAGGCGCTCACTATCATCCGAATCCCCAGGAGATGCATCTGTGTATGAAACAGTGCATTGTTAGTTTTTTTGGTGACTACATCTGTTTGTCATTCTGCATTTATTTCCTACAATGAATTACATGATTTGACACTCTGTTGGCCCTGTACTGCTGATCTCATTTATTGTGCAGTGGTGACTATACATGCACACTTGGCTGACATGACTACGACTCCAATGATGCAATACTAATGTGAGGGCATATGTGTTATGCACTTCTCCCTGCACACTGTGATTGACCTGGGGGGATGGGGCTGGGTATACGATATGCAGCGTATGGGCGCAGGCATGCATCTCACCTTGTTCTGTGGTAGCTGCGCCGGAGGTGTCCATCTGTGTTACTCCGATGACCACCTCTGGCTCAATGGTCCCCTCAACGAGCTCCTCCAGGGCAGTGTTGGCAGGTACTGTGGATGGCCCCCCTCCTGTGCCAGCTGCCTCCTTGACCCTTTCCGCAATTCGTTTCTTTGCCCTCTTCCTGAGGTCATACCACCTCTTCTTTAGGTCGTCGATGCTTCGGGGCGTCACTCCTACGGCATTCACCCTCTCCCTGATGCGAAGCCAAATCTTCCTCTTTTCAGCTTCGGGCACCTTGAGTGACAGCTTCCCAAACAGCTTGTCATGCTTGCTGCTCAAACCCTCGATCTGGTGCTCAAGTTCCCTGTCAGAGATCTTTCTCTTTCTCTTCCTGGGCGTGTCTGAAGTGGCAGGTGCATCCTTGTCCATCCTGGATGAAGGTAGGGTGGATGGTTTCAGTGGGTGAAGTATCTTGCCTCAGCGTGTATGCTCTGCCTCCTCCTGTGAGCTCCTCAGGGCAGTGAATGAGGGTGGGGCTGGTTGACTTCTGGTTGTGATGTCATCAGCCCACTTCTAGAGCGACCTGTTTTTAGCGAAATCGCTAATACCGAAATCGCTAATACCGAATTCGGTAATATCGATTTCGGTAACTTCTAATATTTATTTTAAGGAATCGCTATTGAGTTTTCGGTAGATTTTAGCGATTTTTAAGGTAAGGCTAAGATTTACCGAATCTGTTCATGCATTCCAAAATGTGATTCCTTATTAGCGATTCTTTATTTTTCGCTATTAAGGAATCGGTATTCAGGATGTTGATGCATGTGCACCATAGTCCCTAATTTAACACTGGCATCCCTGCGTAGCTTCTCAGTGCTATTTCAACAGACAAGTAACCTCACTGCAGTGTGGCTTCTATCACCACCCACTACTTATTCCCCGGGAATTTTCCAGACAACATAAAAGAAGACGCTAACTCTTTTTGTTTGACATAAATCAGTAATTAATAATCCATACTCTTCAACAAACTAGTCAATAATAACCATAACTCTGGTACCAGAAAACTGATCCAGTGGCGTACCAACAGCAGATGCTCCAATACCATATACTCACCTGGGCCCATAAACACACACACAATTGGGTAAACTGCTGGAGTAAAAGTTTATGTTTCGAAATTCAAGATGAGTTATCTCTTATACCTAACTAACCTTTCACTGATCAAAAAGTTCTTTCCTCTGGTCGATGGACCATTAGTTGAACTAGTTGATGGTGAAATGACATAAATTAACCCTTGTTTATTATAATGAAATGACCGCAGACTCTGGAAAGGTTTAAATCTTTATCTAAATTAATTGCATGTGAACCACTTCAAAGTACAGTACAGTAACGGTTACTCATAGGAGAGAAAATTCAAATAATCTAATCATCTACACATACTTCAAACTTGCAATGACTTATGCTCAGAAATTAGAGGACAGAGAGAAAAGAACATCTGTAAATTCACGAAGTTATAATTACCTAGGATGGTATGAAGACCAACCCCCTGGCCAAAGGGCTGGTAAGGGTCCCCCGAGATAGATCAGATGACAAAGGCTTCAGGACAGGAACCCACGACTCACAGCATCTCAGCATCGATGTCTCTCTAACTAACTAAAGGCTACCTCAGTTATACCTTTCGCTCTTCATGTACCACCCACTAAATAGTCAATATCGTAAAAAAACTTATTCTGGTTAGGCAAGGGGGGAAGATCATCACACCATGCTTACATATCACTCTTTTCAGTTAGCCCTTTGTTAACAAACCCATCCCCTTAATTTTTATTTATACTTTATTTACCCACCCACATTCACATATCATCTGCAACAAATGTTTATTTGATCCTATAGTTTTATTCATTCAGGTTCTTCACTGCCGGTTCTCAGGCTAAGCAAGGCTGTGTCCTTGTCCTCTTCTTGACCCACACATCATCCTTCCAGGCAAACTTTCAATTGCCATGCGCAAAACCCATGTGACTCGGCTCACTTTGGACATACCCAAGAGGCCCAAATGCGAACTAGTGATAGAGTAAGAAAGACAGATGTTACTTTAAAAAATAAATGGTTTCACTGTATACCACACATCTCTACTCTAACCTTCTTTACTTATTAATACTTTCCCGCATTAGCATTAGTAAAATAGCTCGATTTGTTTCAGTTAAGCAGGTGCCATGCACGCGAGTCTTCAAGACTCCATATTAGTACCTTCTGCTCAAGCGCAAGAATTTTTCTCCAAGCGACAGCTCGTCATTCTACGTAGATGCAGTTGACGCATGTAAAATAAAGATTTCCCATTTAAAGCCATTTTAGAAATTCGTTCGAGTTATTCACGTTAGTAAACACATATGCAAGCTTCTTTAACCCTCATTTTTATGTGGTGCGCATTAGTTTTACACAATACGTAATTAGTAACATGTTAGGGAGTTAAATGAGAGGATTGCTTCCGAGCAAATCTCTTTTCAACGTGTCCTTGCTCCATCACACCTCTTGAGGATCAAAGACTCACTCCAGCAAATGCCGGCAGGGCTCAAGCAGGTCCAATTGCAGGTCCATGCAGTTCCGCTGCAGCAGGACAGCTGGGCAGTTGCAGGGAGGCCTCTGGAGCTTGTCTAAATAGCTTACACAGGAGGTCATCTAACTGACCCTTAGAGTCACTCAGGTAGAATTAGATGAAATTAACAGTTCCAGTCTTCCTCCTCAGAGAGCAAGGCAGTCCTCAAGCAATATGGCAGCCGTCTGCTAGTCAATGAAGTCATCAAGCAGCAGTGCTGTCCTCTGGGGATCAAGGCAAGCCTCAAGAGGCTAGGCAGTCCTCTAAGGAACAAGACAGTCATTCTTCTGTAATTTCCATAGGTACAGGAGTATATTGAAGAGTGGTTCTGGAGGTTCAATATTTATACTTGGTGCCAGTCTTTGATTTGGGAGGATATCCTATACTACAACCACATCTGGTTCTGTAAGTTAACCCCTTCCCATATTAAGTCTCCAAGACATCTGGGGTGAACAAGAAAAGTAGTCATGCAATCCTACGGAAGGAAATTAAGTTATCGATCTACAGGTGAGTACATTGTTGTGGGAGATGGTATTTTGGGGTTAGCACCAGGGTTCCCCCAGGTCAAGGATGCATTGTTCAAGCACCCTCAGAGGCAATAGGGCAGCTGGGTGCAGAGTGCTGAGGCCTAATGTTATCCAATAGAGATTAGGGGCCACCGATTGGTGGCTGCTCAAGAGCAGGCCACACAGTTGTGGGAGCAAAGCTCCTGACGTAGTCTCAGGGCAAAGGGGGATCCGAGTTAGCACACAAAGTACACCCACAGCGGCACAGGGGCAGCTGGGTGCAGGGTACTGTTTTGGGATTGGGTGCCCCGTTGTTTTCAATGGGAATTCTCTGGTTGCAACAAACACTGCAGGCTATGAGATGAAGTGTCAATTGGAGATTGAAGGCAGGTCAGAGATCACCAGATCTCAGGTCAGGATCACCGGGGAGGCCTCCTCGTGGTATTGGGCCCCTTGAACTCAGGCCATGGGTGTCGGTGCAGACTCACAGATTTGGCCAGAGCCAGAGTCTGTGGGTGAGTAAATCTGGTGCTCACGGGAGACAAAGTATTGATTTGGAAAAGCAGGGCAGGTTCTCTGGGTTCCTGGGGGCTGCTGGCTGCAGGACACACTGGGGTTTCCATGGAGCAGTGGGAGGGTGGTGTATCAATCAATCAGAGACATATAGAGCGCACTTCTCACCCGTAAGGGTCTCAAGACCCAGCCTCTTTCTGTTTGGCTGGGTCCTCCCATCTACAAGATGGCGGAGACTGAGATTTGAACTTCACCTCGCCTCCCCATGAGAGGTGGGGTTGGCAAAGATGGGCACACATTCCTTCCTCACTTGGTTTTACCGCCAATTATACCGGCCAAAGTAGGGGTCAGAACTGGTGGGGGCCAGTTGTTGGAAGCAGCAAATGGCTGGGGTAGCTCACAAAGGTGGCAAGCCTTTGAAGCTTCCCTTTCATGGACCCTGCCTTTCCTGGGGCAGAGGCTAGGTACCTTGTCCCAGGCTGTGCATTGTTTCAGACCCCCGAGAGCAGCAGGCTCTCAACCCAGAAACATGTCTGGTGGTGGCAGCCAGAACATGAGTTAGGTCATTTTTCAGGGGGCATCTCTCTGATGCCCTTTGAGTGTATTTTTCATTAAATCCCACACTGGCATCAGTGTGGGTTTAATGTGCTGAGACGTTTGATACCAAACTTCCCAGTTTTCAGTAAAGCCATTATGGTGCTGTGGAGTTTGTAATGTCAAACTCCCCGCACCACATACTCTTAATGGCATTACTGCACTTACAATGTCTAATAATTGGTTTAGACACTGTAGGGGTACAGGGACCATGCTCCTGTACCTTCACCACTGGTATATTTCCCCCAGCTAGAGGGGTGGCTGACCTATGCCAGGGCAGTGGGTTGTAGGCATGGCACAAAGTGGGGGCAAATAGAGGGTATTCTTGCTGCATGGAAATGTAATATACTTGACAATTGACAATACATTTCTAGATTTATTTGCAAAACCTATATCTATGCTTTATTCATGATTATTAAAATAATATATATTTCTTTTTATCTACCTTTCCCTTGTAGGTGGGACAATCATTTTTTACCACACAAAGCAGCAGGTACCACCCCCAACAGGGGGACCACATTTTAGGTAATTTTTGGTAATTATAATTAGGGCAGTTTTACTCACTATTAATTTCAGTCCTGAAGAAGTACTGCTGATCTTGTAGAGAACATAAAGGCATGAAACATGTCGACCCACATCTCATTCCACTAGCTCAGACCTGCTATCCCCCAGCCAGTTTTACCTCACTATCACAGCACCTCACTGATCACCCCACTTAGGACACCCTTGCACTTATCAGACCACAGCCAAAACTAAAAAGAACTTTGCCAAAGTGACTCTTCGGGGTACCTGTAGAGCATTGCAGCGCCGGCCGGATGAGGAGCACCCTCCCGATGATGAAGCATGACATCCCTAGGGATGTGTGAGGGCAATAAGAAACAGTCTTGTTGACTGTGCACTTATGAACAACTATTCTTTTGGGAACAGTGACCCCGACCTTGGTTTGTTAATTGAAATTGTTGGACCTGGTCCTTTTTACAGGGTCACCCCTGGATTTCTGCCCTCTGTTGCTGAATTCATACTTGTAGGCATTAGGACTAACCAGTGCTAAAGTGAATTTGCTCTCTCCTTCAAACATGGTAAAATTGTCCGAACCCTAAGTGGCACAACAAACGGCCATTTCGAAATAAACATTGAGTCATGCCTAAACATTCATTTTTAATACTTATAAAGTATAAGGTAGGCCCTAAAGGCTCTAAGGGCAAGCTGCTGGTAGTTAAAAAGTAGGGCATGTGTGTTTAAGGTTGCATGTCCTGGTAGTGGAAAAACTCCTAAAGTTCTTTTTTCACTACTGTAAGACCTATCTCTCTCATTGGCTAACACTGGGATAACTTATTACATTCAGTAAGTGCTAACTTTGGATAAGGGTAAGTTTGAGTTATACTGTTTGCACTAAAATAAATTGCAATTTAAAATCCTCCTTAATGGTAAAGTTGGATTTTAAGTTACAATTCTGAAAATGCCCCTTTTAGAATGTTGGAATTTTCTTTTTCTAAACATTGGTGCCTTCTGCCAGTGTCCTGTATCATATAGCTGTGAATGGCTAAGCTGTTGGGGTTTGTGTGTTCCTTCCAGACAGTTGTGCAATGAGGATTACTTGTGGATAGGATAGGTCATGCTGCCAGGATGGTTAGGGGTGGGACTGTACCCAGCCCCAATTAAATTTCAAAGGGCTTTCCCTCTTGCACACACAAGGGAATCCAAACTAGTCTTTCAGGCATGTAACCTAATGTCTTGATGATGATCCCGCAATTCTATGTTGGGATCGAAACATCATCGACTCCTCGACACCCTAACACAATCATACTTATTCTTTCAAATGTGAAATGATGTCTCCATTCATTTGTGCTTGTCGAATTGATGAAGTTATTTCAAGCACGTTTTCCCTGAGCCTTTGTATTTCTCAGTTTTTTGCTTGAAGCAAGACTGTGTTCCCACTTCATTGTTTTTCCCAATTTTTGTTACATTAAAGTGATTCCTGTCTGGCTGGACAGGGTAATATAGATCTAAATGTATTTCAATATTTATTCCTTCTCTCGCATTGTCCTTTTGAGGGACTATTATGTTCATAGCATACTTTTAGAAAGTTGCCATTTTCTTGTCTTAACTCTTTGGTGCCTGCAGCCTGTGTCCTTGGTCACATAACTGTGAAATGAGCGGCTGTTGACCTATGTGTGTTTGTCCCAGACAGTGAGACAAAGGGGGACTAGATGTTGGGAGGATTAGCCATCCTCCCAGGATGAGAGATGCCCAGCTATTCCCTGCCCACTTACATTTCAAAGGGGCTGCCTCCAGCATAGTCACAGAGAACTTGACACCAGCGTATTGTCACCGCAGACCTCTTGAATCATGGGCATGGGAGGAAGTATATTTGAAGTAACAGATATGGGGAGAAGTCTCAAAGTTTCTCCCACTTCAAAGGCTGGCAACAGGTATACATATTGGGCCCTCAGATCAAACCTTCAGTTCACTCCTGGACTTGCGGAGGACCCCCATACAGACTTCCTTGTACTTCAGAGGACTGCAGTTTCTTGAGGCCTGCTTTGTACCTCTTAGGACTGCACTGCTGCCACCAGAGGACTGCCTTGCTGTTGAAGCCTGCCTTGTACCCTCAGAGAAGTGCCCTGCCGCTTGAGGCCTCCCTTGCTGCTTGAACCCAGGACAAGCGGAGTGCCTTCAAGGGATAGTTACCTGGTCTGCTCTTCTGACCTCAGAGATACAAAAGGCTCCAACACCCTTGAACCCGCACCTGGAAACCGACTGAAGTGGGTTCTGCCCTCCAAGTGGTGCCCACCATGTCCAAGACCCTTGAAAGTGGTGCTAAAGGTGCCCAAACCAAAACTTGGGATGTGGAACATTTTCCACAAAACTCTACCCTGGAAACTGACAGAAGACCGGGACCTACCTGTTTGCCAAACCACATAAGGTGCATTGACGATCGGCCTGACTTTATCGTAGCTCCAGCTACGTTCTTCTCTGCAGCAGCAAATCCTGTTTATTGGCTCCTCTTTGGGAGGGTATCTGGTCTTGTGGAACCCTCATTGGCTACAGCCTGCAACTTCATCCTGCTGGAAAGTTTTTACTTCCAAAGAAGTGACAAAGTCCGAATGTAGAAATCTTCACTGCAAGTTCATCCAATAGCTCCCCAACAACTGATGCCTCCTACTCAGACAGAGCAGACAGCCTTGCCCCGCCAAATTTTACATTCTCATTTCTCAGCAACATTTATTTTTTAAACCCGAAAATGAGCCAAGACCAGGCCCAACGTACCCCATATATCCAAACTGAGAATCATTGTGGTTGGTCTTACCTTTTGACTTTGTCCTGGTCTCACGCAACTAGCTACCCGCAGCTGGTGTTTTGAGCTTTTAGGCACTAGTTTTCACCAAAAACATTTTAAAAAATCATAACTTCAGTTCTACTGATTAGATTTAATTCAATGTGGTGTCACCTTATTTATAATTTTTATTTCTATTTTTCTAAATTGGTAAGAGATGTTTCTTATGTTGCATTCTTCTCTATTATTGTTTGAGTACTGCATAAACACTTTACAAGTTAAGCTTGATTGCTCTTGTGCCAAGTTACCAGAGGGTTAAGCACAGGATAATTGAGTGACTTTTGAAGTTGATGCTGACAGATGGTGGTTGTGTCTTGAGAAAGGTTTATATCCCCCTCAATCAAAAACCCAATTTCTTACAGTAAGGATACATTACTCACTAAAAATATTTAAAAGTTGTTTGTTTTTCTAATTAGATGCATGCATTCTTATTTGAGGTGACAGTAAGTATGCCCTCTAGCCATGAATAATTGCACTGTCCTCAAATCAACGACCAGCTAAAGAAAGCATATGTAACACTACTCACAAGCAAACCAGATCTATTACAGAGCGGGCAATTGGACTTTTGAAAGGTAAATTGTATTGTCTGCACAAGAATGGGGTTGCACTAGGGTATGATGCTGATACGTGTTTCAGAAATCATAGCCACTGGTGCCTTGTTGTACAATTTTGACACCAAGATGGACATGGCTGTGGAAACAGTTTGTGATTACTAATTCCACCTTCTAAGATGCAGAAACAGTTGCCGAAGGACATGAATGCTAACAGATAATTACTTTTAAGGTAAATGAGACAGAAACATAAAGTTAGATATACAGATGGTTTTGCAGTTTATATAATTTCCATATATTTATTGCCATTTTATAATAAGGAAATAACGTGTGGGCGATGTTTTACCAATTAGCAATGATTATAAATGGTAAAGAAAATAAATAATTGTTCGCAAAAACATTTAATGAACATATTTAACAAACATGTAAGATTCTTTTTGCACCGCAAAGTACAAATATTAAAAAAAAGTATATATTTTTATTGAGATCCAGTATATAATTACAAATATGTCACTTCGAAACTGTCAAAAAATATTATGCATGCACCAATGATCAGTAAATACAACATACATATTCAAAGATACAGAACAGGTTCAAAAAGGTATAGTGCTAGCTAAAAATTCTAGCAGCTTCTTAAGATAAACAGTGCAAAATACTTAAAGTGCATTCAAGGTTAGGATGTGCAAAATAGCAAAATAGCAATTAGGTCATCTACTCTGACCTTTATTTGCACTCAAAAACCGTTCCCACAGCCATTTAAACGTTATAATATCCCATTTTGCATTACATATAGCTGTTCACTATTTCTGACTTGCTTCATTTTCCAAACCCAATCCCTCATTGTTGGAACCTATCGTAATCGCCATTTTTGGAGCAAGAGGCATCTGGCCACCGCGATTACAATATATACTAATTTTACCCATTTATTAATTAGGCCGGGAGATGGATCATGTCCCAAGACTTCCAACCAAAAATTAGATGCCAGTTTAATTAGCCATTCGGTTTCCAGATACAGGAATATTTCATTACAAAACCCCTAGACCAGAGGGCACTGATTAATTATTGGCATCCAATTGGCTGCATGCCCATCTAAGCACCGAAAACAGGGATTCGGGCAGGTTAGGCTTAATTTGTGAGTGGCATTGGGGAGTTCTATACAGCAGCCATTTACTAAAAAATTACATCGGACTCCAATTAGCTGAAGGTAACGCACTGAAATTGAGCTTGTTAACTTCAGCCCACATATTAGCTGGTAATTCCAGCCCTTCATATTCTCCCCATTTTGCAACTGCTTTCTGGGTAAGGTCCGGACCAGTCTTTTTATAGAAGTTTTTTCCATTCCCCAGAACTTTTACCTGTATCAGCTGCAAATAATGCGAATACAATATTTTTACTACCGTTTATCTGACCCAAATCCAGCATACTGAAAACTTTACGTACCATTCTATAAGAGCCAAGGCAAAGAAAATCATTTTGAATTAACTCACAGGTTTCGGAGATAGTAAGCCATCTTTCCTTTAGAAGAAAGTCTGATTTTTTCCTAAACTCTACTTTGGCCCTCTTTTGGACTATTTCGGATGGCAATTTAGTCCCTGATTCACTGACAAACTCTGATGAAGGTGTTGCAGTGTTAATAAAGGGAATAGCATATCTTCTAAAAATAAATCCTGGCGTTTTCGAAAAAACCACTGCATTTTCTTATCTGGTGTTCTGTGCAAATCAGTTGCATAAAATAATTCAAGAATATTCCTGTGCGCCAGCCCGCCTTCTTCCAGATTCTCATATAAAATGATTACTGCGATTCTTGGGATTTTTTTTGCCAAGTTAAGGATGTAAACGTGGACTCTATGGGGCATTTTATCAACGATATGCGATGATTATCGCAAAGCGCACTTAGTGCTGTTTATTTTATAGCCGGCTATCGCTGGATTTCCTCGCAGTGATAGCGCGGTATTATCAACGCGAATCGCAAAGGTGTTAGGGAATCCAGCGATAGCGTGTAAAAGCAGCAGTAACGTGAGAATTCCAGCGCTAAATTAACTGCGCTAAAGAAAAGCTTGCTAATAGGCAAGTGTGTACTTGAGCTAACAATCCACCCGCATTGAAAAGATGGTTCAGTCAAGTTTTTCACAGGCTTTAAATTCAAGCGATAAGCGCGGTTAGCGCAACTTTTCGTATCGCTTCGTGGGCATTGATAATAGAGGGAAGTTGTGGTTGCGACTGTTTCCATGGAGTGTAAGTCAAGAACGCCCACTTAGCATGTCATTAGCGAAATATATCGCTGACATGCAAAGTGTAGATAAGACGGCTGCTAACTCAGGGAAACACGCGTTAGCGTGTCCTTGATAATAGTGCAATATTTAAATCGCCGCTTTTCGGCCAAAAACGGCTGCTAAAGCGGCGAAATTGGGCTTGATAATATGCCCCTATATTTTTTAAGAACGATACAGTTAAAACACATGGGATAGTCAATGATAAAAAGTTAAATAAAGGAAGAATAGACATCTTAATCAAAGAGACCCTCCCAGTAATAGTCAATGGGAGAAGAGTTCCAATGTGAGAACAAATCTTTTTTTTTCAAAAGCAACGGAGAGAAATTAGGATCGTATAAATCCTCAATCCATTATGAAAACATAATTTCAAGATATCTTTTTGGTGTGCAAATTTGCACATGAGGCAATGTCTGTGTGCAGAACATCTGGATTACAACCACATAGTATTATTTCAGTTTTCTTTATGTTAATTTTGACCCCTACAAATCCCTTAAAAATGTGCAAAAATCTCAAATACCTTCATTAACACACATGTTCTCCTGGAACATTGTGGGGATCTGACATTGGCAAGAGCCCATCGCGTTCCTGCTCAACAGCTTCCAGAAATTCCTGTATACTATTCTTGTTAACTTTGGAGATTCCACGTGAAAGAACAAGTATTATCAAAAGCTATTAAGCAGAGGCAGTTTAGTTTGTCAGAAGTGATTCTCTGCCGCATATCTCCCGCTATATCAGCATCGGCAGCTAAACGGAGGAATGAATTTCTCTAAGTGCAGGGTGCTCAGGCAATGCAGAAAAGTCCAAATTGAAGGTGGTATTAAAAGGGAAATTTCATTTCTTCATCGATGTATCTGAGGCACAGGAACTTCTGCAGCAGATTACTAATAAATCGTAACTGAGCGAAATTGCTCTATAATCTGCATCTGCACTATTCAGCTCATATGAGCTGTGAATAGGCTGTTGTTTTTTATTACTCGATGAATTTGATGATTCTGCGTAATTTTGATTTGGTCCTTTTTCTATCTCTTTTCCCTTCATCTGCTTCTATTCCCTTGCTCTCTTTTCTTTTTCATAGTCGCATGTCCTGACGGGGGTAGGCCTCTAGGAGGAAAGTCGATAGATCTTGGCACAAGGTTACTGTGCCAGCCTTAATGGGGGGAGGGGGGTAAGCACATAAGGTGTAAGTGGGTAGATGAACCACTCACTGTCGCTTTGGGGGGAAGATAAGGTGGAGGAAGGGAGGGGTAAGCGGGGGAGATGGTGGAGGCACGGGGTAAAAGGTTTGATAAAAGGAGACCCAATTATGTAAATGATTCAGTGATCCAAATCTGTATTTGTTTTTACATGCACGAAGGCATAATGACAAGTCTCAATGGGACATTATTTCTGTGTTAAATGCTTTATTATCCAGAAAAGTGTTAGGGGCCCGCTTCTAGAGTTGATAATGTGGCAAGGGTGAGAGTGAAGAATGAGTTTATTGAATTTTGTGAAATCCAACAAAGCTTTTATTCTCCGTAGTGGAAGACACTCGAACATTGACACATCCGGATGCTTCCAGGAACACAGCAAACTGCTCCAGCAGAGCTTACATTCCTAGAACCATTCAGCCGGTTCCAAAGAACGTAGAACACACATTAAAAGAGTACAACTTGAGGCAATGAGTAAAACACAGAAGGAATCTCTGGAAAGAATAGCATACCACATCACCCTTCCCCATATGAAAACAAAGAATAAAACAACATTAATACATAACAAAATCCTTGAACTGGCACAGCATTCTTACAATTCTAGAATTCTGTGTTGATCCAGTCCCCTGGAAATTGGAAAAAGAAGGAGTAGGAGTGGAATAAGAACTAGGTGCAACATGTCCATGTTGAGTAACAGAACCATGTGCCATTACCTCTGTAGCATGCATTGAATCAAAATCATCCTTTTGCAGTACAAGTTTGATTGTAAATTTCAGCTTGACTTCTAGAAATAGGAATGAGACTGTTCTTATTACCCCAGCCCCTGCCCTGAAGAAGAACAGAAGCCACACCAACTTTAATAACCTTGACAGGTGGAATGTATTGAGACTCACCTCTAACCACTCTATGTGGTTTCTTTATCGGAACAAAATAATTTTCCTTAATATCAATAGAACGGGTTCTATGTTTATTATCGTACCAAGTTTTTTGTTTGTTCTGCTTATCCAAAACTCTTGGGCTAATGTCAGGATGAGAGACCTTAGGTTGAATAACTTCTTGGCCAGAAATTAACTTGAGCCACCCAGGAATAAGTTTAGACTTAGCTTCTCTACCTCTCAAAGCCTGTAAAGGGTGTCACACCAGTGGTAGAGTGAGAAGTAGTCAGGTAGCACCAACTTTTGTCTACTAAGAACTCAGATACACCCAATCTAGCCGAAAGAGCCGTTTGAATACCCTCTTTGAGGATACAGTTGGCTGTTTCTACCAAACCATTGGAAGAGGGACTGTAAAGGGCCACATTCAAATGAGAAATATCTAAACTGGTTATGAATTGGTTCATTGCCTTTGATAAGAAATGAGTGGCATTATCTGTGACCAAGGTTTGAGGACAACCTTCAATTAAAAATTTTTTTTAAGAAAACTGAGGCCAGTTTTTTTGTTGGGAGTATCAAAAAATGAATCATATATCCACTTGAAAAATTAGTCGAATAAGACTATGAGAAATCTTTGATCAGCAGGTAGTAAATGGCCCCAGAGAAGTCTAAAGCCACCTTAACCCAAGGACCAGAAGGTAATGGTACAGGATGAAGAGGCTTCACAGAAGAAACCCAATTTTTGTCCTAGACTAAGCATTGGGGAAACTTATCAACAAAATTAAAAAACATTTTGTCAATGCAAGGCCACCAGTAAAACTGCTTAACTTTTTTAGAGGTAGTGGAAATACCAAGGTGACCACTGTGAGCTAGAAAAATAATGTGCTTGCGTAATCCAGCAGGTGGAATAAACAGAGAACCATGCATACAAATATGAACTGAGCAAGAAATCTCACGGCTACACTGGCAAAACAACGAATTTCTGACAGTAGTTTTCCAGTGGGCCAACCATGGTTATTAAACTTGTTGCAGAAACCCATTTCTCCTCAGTTATTACTCTGTCACAAGCTTCTAAAACATCAACCATGGCTAAAGCACATTCTTCATCACCCCCAATAGGCATTTGAGACAAGCAGTCAGTTGTAAAGTTTTTACCACCTTGTAGATTTTTAACAGTCAAGTGAACCTCTTGTAATTTGGAAAAAAGTCTAACTCAACGTGACAAAGCTTTGTCGAGGCCATTCCCACTTAACAAATACACTAAAGGTTTGTGATCAGTGAATAAAGCAAAGTCTGTGCTCCAAAAGTACGTCTTGAACTTATCAACAGCCCAAACACAAGCAAAAGCCTCATGCTCAATAGTACTGTAGTTAATTTCAGCCGGAATAAGGGTGCATGAGGCAAAAGCCACAGTATTTTCACAACCATCAACCATCTGTTTGAAAACCGCTCCAATACCTTTAATGCTAGCCTCACCCTTATTAAAAGATTTTCCTCTAGGATTAAAAGATTGAAGTGCAGGAGCATTTAACACTAAAGCTTTGATCTCATTAAAAACTCCATCAGTTTGAGATGACCAAGTAAACTTAACTCCTTTCTTTAAGTGTGAATTTAAAGGTTGGACCTGTAATGCTTAGCTTGAAATAAAACGTGCATAATACTCACACAGTCCCAGAAAAGATCTTAAAGTATCTTTATCTGAAGGAGGTGGAGCCGCTTTGATAGCTTCAACATTGCATGCCTTGGGTTTAATTCCATCAGCTGAAATGGTGGGGCCTAGATACTCAACCTGTTGCACAAAACTTTTGCATTTATTCATTTTGTCAGTCATGCCATATTTACTCAAAAGTTCAAACACTCTGTTAAGCACAAGCAAGTGTTCTTCCTCAGTTTTGGTAAAGAATAAAATGTCATTCTGGAAAGCATAAACGTGTGGTACATCAGAAAAAACAGAATCCATAATTCTCCGAAAGACGCTGCGGCGGACGCAAGTACAAAAGGAAGTCTTAGATATTTAAAAGCCCCAAATAGAGTCACAAAGGTGGTTAGGGTTTGAGACTCTGGACTAAGAGGCACCTGATAGTAGGTCGAGTGAAGATCGGTGGAGAAAAATCTGGCCCCATTTGTATTATCCATTATCTGCTGGATGCGAGGGAGAGGATGACAATCCACTACAATTTTTTGATTTAGGGATTCCAAGTCCACCCAGAGCCTCAAGTCCCCTGAGCGTTTTCTGGTCAAAACGACCAGAGAAACCCACTCAGAGGATTCGGTTTTAGTAATGACACCTTGAAAAATCAAGTCATCTAGCAAAGCTTTCAAACCTTCTCATGCACTTAAAGGTACAGGACACACCTTGTGTATGATGGGAAGCGTAATGGTGTGCTCAAGGCCCTTAACATTACCAATGGTGTCTGAGAAAACAGTGGTAAATCTTAAAGTCAGATATTGCAAGGCCGATTCATGATTTTAGGCAAAAACAGGCATGTCACCAAGGACAATAGGTTTTGATGACTAGGACGTAAATAAAATACTCAATCTAGCCAAGTCCATCCATCCAACAATATCTCTCCCCTTGATCGCAACATAAATCTTCGTTACAATTTGACGACCCAATATTTCAAGTGCAGCCTCAAAGAATCCTAATAAATTAATGACTTTCTCCCCAAAGGCTTTGGGGCAAATATCAGCATTTTTTAGTATGGTATCAGCTGACCAGTGTTTGTAGTATGTAATATCAGCTAAAATGCTGACCGTCGCACCTGAGTCAGCCATCATACTCAAAACTCATCCATCCACCAAGGGTTGACAATAGGGACATTTGACTACTTCTTTACACGGGGCATCAATAGTGAGAATCGTGTTAGAGAACCTTTCACTACATTCATTCATCACCTCTGACGTAGTAGAAATATCAATTAATTTTGGGTTTGTCAAAATTGGTTGGTACACTTCTACAAACGCCTTGAAAATGCCCAACCTCACGGCAATGATTGCACCTTTTGCCCAAGGCTGAACAGGTGGGATGATTGCTCAAATGTTTTTTTGACCCACACCTGTAGCAAACTCTCCTTACTTGCTTATGTATTTTAGAAATGGCTGCTACAACAGGTTCATCAACAACCACATTGACAGGTGGTGAATGAAACACATTGCAATGGATGGACACCTGAGAATTCATAACTTGAGACATCACAATTGATCTCTATATACTTCTAGCAATGTCAATTGTTTCAATGAGAGTTGGATTCTCGCAGGTCAATATTCTCTCTTGTAACTTCTTATAAAAACAGTTAAAAATGAACTGGTCCCTTATGTAAATGTCAACATTATTTTCAAATTTGCATTTCACAGCTAGAACACGCATGGTGGTAATATATTCTTCCACTGTCTCATCTGACGCTTGTTTGCACTTGGAAAAATTGTGTCTCTCCAACAGAACACTTGTTTCATCAGTGTATTGCTATTGCATTCTTTCCTTAGTCTCGATATACTCATTCCATGTTGTGCCCTCTCCAGGCGGTGCAGGTACCATGGGCAAATTATCAAACACCCTTTGGCCAGCCACTCCTAAATGATTAAAAAAAAAAGTGCTGCTTTTCTAGTAAGCAAATAATCTACAGCATCAATAGCTGTGATCTAATTCTCAAATTCTCAACCACTCCTTCCATTTAATATCAGGCCTTCCTGGTTTTTGTAGGAAGAGTGGAGGTTAGACAGCGCCTTGAACTGTAGCCATGGAAACTTGAGGTAAACAATCACAACCGGGAGAAAATAAATAAAATAGATAGGAAGTGGAGCAGTAAGATTTGGTAAAGTAAGTCCCACCTGAGGCAAAAAACAAAAGAAAATTTAAAAACTCAAGCGTTTAAGATACAAAGTGGACAGCAGTGTAAAACACGCCGAACGATGACCTAGGATCATTAAATGCGAACAGCTGTGCAATGCGGAAATGAAGGAAACAAAGATGGCCACCAACATACGGCACGTACGTGATATCGCTGACGTGCACAGCTGTGTCTCAACGCTGCGCTTAAGCGAAGAGTACGGAGAAGGAGCTCTGGAAGGTGTTAGGGAGAGAACGTGGCAGACAAATTGAAAGATCCCGGTGAGCGCTCGAGCAACGACTCGAGCCAAACTGCACCGGGTTGAAAGGCAAGTAAAAATGCACTCACAGTGATTGTAATTTGAACAATTTATCTGGCTACATTGCAACTGTTTTGAACCCTGTCAACCTGCATATTTGTTATGCACCTGCACACATTGATATAGTAGATACCAGTCTTTCAAAAAAGCAGTATACAGACTGAAGGGGATTTTCTGTGTGCTTTTGTCTACACCTATTTGCCTCTGAAGTGGGAGTAATAATGTGGTGCAAGCCCTTCACTGATTTTGTTAAATCAGACATATCACAGCCAGTAACTGAATTCACCTCAGACATGATTCTCCAAACCTCCTCCTTTCATGGCTCCATGATGTTTGCACTGACTCAATAACATATCTTTTTCTACTGCATTGAACTCTGAGTCAGTTGGAATGCCAACAGGTACCTTGGTAAACACTTTAAGTAAATTTTGAACTGTCTGTTTAAACTACTGTCCGTTTTTTCCTTGTTTACATACTTTTATGGCATTGTGAGAATGATGGCTGACTGACTACTAGAGGTTGATGATTTGGTAGTTACTGGCCAAAGTATCTGTAATGGCCATCATGGTCGTAAAGCAGCTTTTTTACCTGATTGATGACCCAGTATTTTCCAAAGCACTAGTTAAAGTGCATCTGATATCTTCCTGCTCTGATAGCTTTCCTTCAGTCTGTCATTGTCTGAGTCTGGCTTCCCTTGCTAATTTATGCTGTTGGGAGACACACTGACATTAATGTAAATTATGGTTACATAATTATAGCCAAAGTTGATATAAAAATCTTTAATTATTATTTTATCACAATAAAAATGTTCAGCTTCAGTTTCTCTCATTTAGAAAGCTATTATACATTTTAATTTCTATTATTAGATGCCTCATTCAACAAGGACTACATTGCCCATCATGAATTGTCTGTAGTATACATGAAATCCGAAATAGAAAGTTCTACCACAGTTAGGGGCATATTCTCAAGGACTTATCGCTGATTGATCGGAACATTAGCGCCGCAAAAGTGGCGATAGATTTATTGCCTTATTCTCAAGCTGGTGCAAACTGCCGATATCAACAGTGATCCAGCGATAGCTGCCGCAAAAACATCGCCACGGACGAGGGCGACAACTAACGCTAATGATATGCAGAGTAGGCGTTCCTGTGCAAAGACTCACAAAAACACCACTTCGCGATATTCTCAACGATCAGCTAGATCGGGGATGCGATCCAATAACAGGCAATAAGGCACATTAGCAGCAGGGATTTAACACCTGCCTTCTACTGGTGTTGCAGGACGACAACCTGCAGTATAAAAGGGAGCCCAGTGCAGAGCCACATCTGAAGACCAACACATGTCATGGAGCTACTGATCATACAGCTCAGAGACCCAAGAGGGCCACAACACCCACCGCCACCACCCCCAGCCCCCCCAGGCCCAGCTCCCCCCCAGACTACCACAGAGGCAGGGCAGAACAAGACAGCAGACCTTCCGAAAAAGCACCAGCCTCACAGACTTAACACCAGAGGATGTCATTGCCCACTACAGACTCAAAAGGACAACCATCCACCCCATACTGACCCACATTGCCCACAGGCTGACGGTACCAACACAGCGGACAACCAACATCCCTCCGCAGACAAAGCTGCTGGCTGTGCTGCACCTGTTGGCCTCTGGTACCTTCCAACCAACAACTGCCAGAGTCGGAGGAGTCTCACTGCCAGCCCCATCAAAGTTCCTCACACCTGTCTTGGATGCCATCATTAGCATCAGCACCTTCACTTCCCCCACACTGCGCAGGAACAGCTGGAGACCAAGCAAGGCTTCTAATAGCTGGCTTCCTGCACGTGTTGGGGGCAATTTACTGCACATACGTCCTACTTTTGCCCCCTGCGGACACTGCACACAATTACTGCAACAGAAAGCACACGCATTCCATCAATGTGCAGGCAATAGTGGACCACCGGGGACACTTCACCAACTTCGTCGCCAACTCCCCAGGCAGTGTGCATGATTCCTACGTCTTCCAACAGTCCATCATCAACCAGCGTTCGAGGATGGCACCTATGGAAATGCACTGCATGTTGGTAAGTACCAAATGAACACATCACACACCTCAACTCCACAATCATGCAACTCACAACTGTGGACTGTGTGAACTTTACACCTTGTACCCCTTCAAACCACACAACCAGCTGCATCACTATGAATTACTATTAACAATTAAATAAAAAATGATAAATAACTTACAATTGCAAACAATAACTAACAATATTTTCGACAATTATTCAAACATTATTTAGCATACAAAATTAATATATGAAATAAAACACAAAAATAGTTTAAAAAATGATATTTTTAACAACCATAATTTTGAAAGAGTTATTAAAAACACAGATATTCTTGAAAACGGCTTGCTTACCTAAAGAAATCAATATTCTCGTCAATGATATTTCTGCATCACAATATTTATGTGTCGCGATATTAAAAACGAGATATTTTTGTATCTCGATATTTATAATTTGATACCAATGGGCTCTATAACCTGTATTTAGGAGTTGTCACTTATGGCTTAATTACGACTCTGGTGGTGTGGGAGTAGGCTGCCATGCCAGTTCCTCTCTCCCACATAGCAAAAGCCATACTGACACCATCTGCCAGGTTACGAATTTCCTCGACTCTGGTGGCCGGTGTTTTGGCAGTCCCACGGTGGTACCAATTAAAAAGCCACCACAATGGAAGCGCAAAAGGCTGTTGCTGCATGGCATAGACTGTGCAGTCCAGGCCGTGCAGGAAATGGGTTGAATGCACATGGGGACACAACATGTGTGACTGTGCAGGCACACCATGGCCCTAAGGAAACAGGGGGCCCTGTACGACCTCGTTTGTTTCCTTAGGCCACTGTTTTCATGGTGGCCTCACGGGCATTGAAACTGTGGCAGTGAGGAAACTCCTAATATGCTAGATGCTGCCTCAGTGACAAAGTCAGCATAATAGGGCCTCTTACTGCTGTGTCACCACCGCAGTATCCATAATCCTCGATGGTTGCTGCAGGCCGGTGGAGATCCCACTGCCGTTATCATAATGCGGTGGGTGGACCGCCACCAAGAGTTCAGCGGTCCAATGGACCCCTGAACTCATACTCAACACCTAAGTTTTAAACGTTAAAAATCCCTCTACTCAATTGATAGTAAAAGGAACTTTTTTTTTATTGGGCTTAGGTCTTGATTGGGACATTTTCATGTTTGTTTCAAGTTCATTTTTAATTCCAATTTTTGCAAATTAGGTTTTTGAGCACATGGAGAAGGAGCCTTAGCATTACAGAGCTGAGGACCATGTGCACGTAGAGAGGGCTTGAGCTGACTGGGAAGAACATGAAGGAGGATATACTCATAACAATCGTGGTCTGGGAAAAGGTCTTTCAACAACGGATGACGTCAGAGGAGTACAAAGAAGCCTGAGAGCAGGAGGATACAGTCAGCAACTGCCTTAATATTGATTCTCATTGCACCTTCCAGGACTAGTTGTGAGAGCAGTCACAGCTTGACCATCTCAAAGCTAATAATCCACTAGCTGGAGTTCAGTGTCAGAGTCAGAGTAGAAATATCAGGCCAAACAGGCTTACATAGCCTTGGAGGAGAGGAAGCTGGCACTGGAGGGGATAACTAGAAGAGGAGAACGCCAAGTTCAGCATCCTGCAGCCCAAAGAGGTGAGGTGTTTACACTGTAGCTCAAGCACCCCACCCTGGTTAAAGGTGTGATGCCTAGCTTTGTGGTGGTGGATGACATAGACAAATGTCTTTCTTCTTACAAGAGGACATTAAGGATAAAAAGAATAGACAAACAGTATTTAAGAGCATTGTTGTGGTATTGTTGTGTTCACAGGGGAGGGACACACTTCTAAAAAGTATCTGAAAGGTTAAGAGACACAAAAAGGGTCACAATAGTTTTGGGAGGAATTTATAGAAATCCCTATAAAATAAATTGAGGGCTGGGTAAATAGCAATGAGGTACATACTTTTGATGGGCACTATAACTTAATTAGGAAAGTGCACATCTTGAGTAACTGTTGGGGCTCCCGTCACTGCGCTGTGGAATACTTGTGCTAACCACACCCTGGTGTTAAAAAGGCTGGTCTCGGAATCTGCAAGGATAGAGTAAGAATCCCCTTGTGGGTCTGCCTTCCCTATATCCATGGTCTTCTTAGAGTCAAGTGGATTAGTTGCCCAGTCAATGTATGTCATCACTTATCCAAGACTGCATGTATTTATAATTTTGAAGGTCGATAGTCAAATTCTAGCTCATGTTTGGTCAGTTCTCTCTCCTAGATCTTGGAAATACATTTCATGACTGGCTGATGATCAAACACTAACGTTTTGCAACATTGTCTGTGAAACTTTTTTTAAAAAAAAACCAGCAGTACACAGACAATTGTTTTTCAGAAGCAAGGCAGAGATAAGTCCCTCAAGATTGTATCAGTTGCTTACTTTCTAGTTACATGACACAATGTTCTATTGTCTTTTATCCAGATTATCCCCCTCAAGTAGTGAATACAGGTAGCTGGTGAATCGCTTTCTTTTTTTCTAATAAATGATTTCACTCTGACCTTTGTTGCGCACAGCTGAGCTTCACTTGTTCTCTTACTTTGTAATGTTTCCAGGACTCTTCGAAATTATTGTTCACCGTTCTTTTTCAAGCCATTCAGAATAGTAGTCATCCACCGACTGTACTGTTACAGTGGTTGCCAGGGCAGGGCAGGTAAACAGACGAAAGGAGATTATATTAAAAAATGGCAGAATACATGAGCAGTTTCAGTATCTCCTTTTACACCACAAAGGAATAACAGAAAGTAATTTTTAGTACAGTGTATTTTTCTGTGAACCACACCTATGGATTGCACATGTGTTCTCAATGTATTCATACATACAAAAGATTTGTTATCAGATAGAATGTAGTAGCACTAGCACTAATATAAAACTACAATAATACAAACATTGTAACAGTATGATGCTACGCTGGCATTTTACATACAAGCACAATCTAAAAGGGAAACACATATGACGAAACTATTGCACCAAAGACAACTTTCTACACCATGCAATGGGGCAAAAAGCTACTCCTAATAAATTGGACAATAGCCATTTAAAAATACATAACTTGTAAACATGATTCCTTATCTTCTGCAGTACATCCCCATTAGAAGCTGGATCAAATAGTGAGCTCAAAGGGTTGTCTGGACTTAAATTATGACTGGCATGACTTTTCGACCCATTTATTGCACTTCTTTAATTCTGTGTTATGCCTAATGTAGAGCAAAATGGACAACTGTCGAGTGGGCTGGGGTCTGCGGTTGAGTCGATGAGCCAGGTTTTGAGGTCCTTCCTGAATTGCAGCAGTGATGGTGATTGCCTGAGGTGCAGAGGCAGGGAGTTCCAGGTCTTTGCAGCGAGGTAGTAGAAGGATTTTTCTACAACTGTGGTCTTACGGAACTGTGGGATGGTGGCTCGGGCCAGTGGGCAGAGCAAAGCTGTATTGTGGGGGTGTAGGAGAGGCGATGGTTGAGGTATACAGGTCCGGTGTTGTGGAGAACTTTGTAGGAATGCGTGAGAAGCTTCAAGGTGATTCTTTTGTTGACAGGTAGCCAGTGATGGTCTCTCAGGAGGTCAGTGATGTGGTTGTGGTGTGGGATGTTCAGAATGAGTTTGGTGGTGGCATTCTGGATAGTCTGCAGTTTCTTTTGGAAATTCTGGGTGGTGCCGGCTTTGCGTGTGTTGCCGTAGTCAAGTCTGCTGTTGACGGGTACATTAGGTGACTGTTTTCCTAGACTTGGTGGGTATTCATTTGAATAATTTAAGAAGGTTGCAGAGTGTGTGCAATCAGGAGGGCAAAACAGCATTAATTTGGTGGTTCATTGAGAGCGAGGAGTCCAGGAAGATGATGAGGTATTGTGCGTGGTCTGTGAGTGTGGGGGGGATTCCAAATGCTGCCGGCCACCAGTGGTCATCCCAGGCGGAGGGGGAGAAGCCCAGGATGAGGACTTCAGTCTTGTCTGAGTTGTGTTTGAGGCAGCTGTCCTTTATCCATGTGGCGACTGCCTTCATCTCGTTGCGTGAGTTGCTCTTGACGGCTGTGAGATATATCTTATATTGAACTCCTTGACTAAGGTAAATTATAAGAGGCATTCCATGCATGCTCACTAACCATTAAACTCTGGCCCAACTTTCTTGAGAAAATTTTGATGAACACGACATCCACTATGGCAGCATATATGGATGTTTCTTTCACATCTACCTCAGGAAGATGGATATTCAGATGCAGATTCACCTAAATTGTTGTGGTGGAGTAACACATTATTGACCAACCATCAGTTGACTGTCTTCTAGCTCTACCAGCTTTTTCCCTTGGCTTGATGTACTAATCTGGCATAAAAAATAGGGTTGTTCACAATAAGGTGCACAAGGTCTTCCTGATTAATATTCATGAGGAAGGATGTATTTTATTGCACAGAGTTGTAATTACAGGGACAGAGGTCTGCAAGGGAGACCATCCAACATAACATGGAATTTTAAATATTTTCACCTGTGTGCCTTAAAGTGGTATGGACCACAGTGCAGATGAAGTGGCCCACTGAGAATGGTATATTGGAGAAGAATGTAGAGGTCCATGGAGTTCATGTCCTGACGCTCCTGGTAGGTCGCTCCCCCTCCGCACAGCTCCGCCTGTGTGTCTTTGCCCCAGCTGCCGCTGCTAAAGTTCTCGCCGTAAGTGTACCTCCCCTGCTTCTGTGCCCCGTTGTTTTTCACCTCCTGTGCCATTGTTTTCCCCCTCTTCTGTGCCCCGATATTGACTTCTGTGCCACTGTTTTCCCCCCTCCTCTGTGCCCCCGTTTTGACTTCTGTGCCCCTGTTTTCCCCCTCCTCTGTTTCCCCATTTTGACTTCTGTGCCCCCACAGCCGGTCGCTCCTTACCCCTGCTCTGCCGCATCCTGTGCCTGCTGCCTCTCGGTGCCTGCCGCCGCCTGCTGCCTGCTGCCGCTGCCTCTCTCCTCCAGGTAGGGGACGCCTCCCGCGCCCCGCCGGCCGCTGACCCTTCTTGGCGCCCTTTTCTCCCGCCGCCGCTGCCCCTGGTTAGACGCTCCTCCCGCCGCTGACCTCAGACCCGCCTCCCCTCGCCTCCCATTGGACACCCAGCCTCCCGCCTCCCAGCTGACCCTCCCGCCCGGCTCCTTACTTATGTCACACCCTGAGCGACCGCGCAGCGGACGCGCGCAGCGGGAGCGCCGACTGAGCGCCGAAGGTGCACCAAAGGTAAGCCCGTCCGCGCCTGGACTGCGCCCAGCGCCAGACCCCCTGGCCCCCGCGCCCACCACACCCCCCGGAGGATCTACGACGCCGCCACTCTCACCGCACTCAACGCCGTCCGAGCCCCCGAGTGCTACCAAGCATCCCCTCGACGCACCCATGGACCCTTCGTCTGCCGTGCCTGCAGCTTCTCCTGCCTCCGACCCGGCTCCACGCCCACCAGGACGGACAACAACAACCACCTCAAGTGCATCCTGATCAACACCCGCTCCGTGCAGAGACACGCCGTGGAACTGTGGAACCTCCTCGACACCGCATCTCCAGACGTCGCCTTCCTCACGGAAACCTGGATGAACGCCTCCTCAGCCCCCGACATCGCCATAGCAATCCCGGATGGCTACAAGATCATCAGGAGGGATCGCGTCAACCAGACCGGAGGGGGCATTGCCATCGTACACAAAAGCACCATTTGCATCTCGACTGACTCCATCGACGCACTCAACGCCGCCGAGTACCTGCACTTCCAGATTCACACCGACCCCAAGACTACCCTCAGAGGCACCCTCATCTACAGACCCCCGGGACCGCGCGCACAGTTCTGCGAAGACATCACGGACTTCATCAGCCCACACGCCCTCCCCTCCACCGACTACATCCTCCTCGGGGACCTCAACTTCCACCTGGAGAGCAACAATGACCGCAACACCACCGCCCTGCTGGATAACCTCGCCACCCTCGGACTTCAGCAACTGGTCAACACCCCCACCCACTTCGCCGGCCACACGCTCGACCCACTCTTCTCGTCCAGCAAGCACGTCACCTTCAGCCACTCCACAGGACTTCACTGGACTGACCACAGCTGTGTCCACTTCAGCTTCAGAAAGAACACGGTCCACCACCACCCGAAGCAGGTTCCCCACAGAAACTGGAGCAAGATCACCGCCGAGCAGCTCGCCACCTCCCTCAGCCAGGACCCACCTGTCAGCACAACGGACCCCAACGCAGCATCCCGCAATTTCTCGCAGTGGCTGACCTCCTGTGCCGACGACCTCGCCCCACTGAAGAACCCGGCCACCAGGACCAGAAGCAAGAAGGCCCCCTGGTTCACCGACGAACTCAAGGACTCCAAGAAGGCCTGCCGAACCCTCGAGAAGGCCTGGCTCCTCGACAAGACGGCCGACAACTTGACCGCCCTCAAACTCGCCACCCGCAGACATCACCAGCTCATCCGCACTACCAAGAAGAAATCACTGAAAGAGCGGCTGGACAAGAACGCCCATGACAGCAAGGAGCTCTTCAACATCGTCAAGGAGTTCTCCAACCCAAGCACCGGCAACAACGACATCACTCCATCACAGGACCTCTGCGACTCCCTCGCCTCGTACTTCCACCGCAAGATCGCCGACATCCACAACAGTTTCGACGCTGCACCCCCGCACTCATGGGCCAAACCTACGTACGCCGCCGCCACCCTCCAGACATGGACCGAAGTGACCTCCGAAGACATAACCCGCATGATGAACACCATCCACTCCGGATCTCCCACCGACCCATGCCCCCACCATGTCTTCAACAAGGCAGCCTCCACCATCGCACCCCACCTCCGAGACATCATCAACACCTCCTTCGACACAGCCACCTTCCTGGAAAGCTGGAAGCACGCCGAACTCAACGCTCTGCTGAAGAAACCAACAGCGGACCCAACTGACCTCAGGAACTTCCGCCCCATCTCGCTCCTTCCTTTCCCTGCCAAAGTCATCGAGAAGATCGTCAACAAACAACTGGCCGCCTTTCTCGAGACAAACGGATCCCTCGACCCATCGCAGTCCGGATTCAGAGCCAACCACAGCACCGAGACCGCCCTTATCGCAGCGACCGACGACATCTGAGCCCTGCTCGACAACGGTGAAACAGCGGCACTCGTCCCCCTAGACCTCTCCGCAGCATTTGACACTGTCTGCCACCGCACCCTAGTCCAACGCCTCAACGACACCGGCATCCAAGGGAAGGCTCTGGAATGGATCATCTCATACCTCGCCGGCAGAACACAGAGAGTATGCCTCCCTCCGTTTCACTCTGAGGCCACCGAAGTCATCTGCGGCGTCCCGCAAGGATCGTCACTCAGCCCCACCCTCTTCAACATCTACATGAAACCCCTCGCTGCCATCGCACGCCAACACAGCCTCAACATAATTTCCTATGCCGATGACACCCAGCTGATCCTCTCCCTCACCAGAAACCCCGACACCGCCAAAGCCAGCCTACACGAAGGGATGAAAGACGTCGCCGACAGGATGAACATCAGCCGCCTGAAATTGAACACGGACAAGACAGAAGTGCTCATCCTTGGACCATCGCCCCGTCGCATGGGATGACTCCTGGTAGCCCCCGGCCCTAGGCACCGCGCCGAAGCCAACCGACCACGCACGCAACTTGGGCTTCATCCTGGACTCCTCCCTATCGATGACCAGACAAGTCAACGCCGTCTCCTCATTCTGCTTCCACACCCTCCGCATGCTCCGCAAAATCTTCCGATGGATCCCGGCAGAAACCAGGAAGACGGTCACCCAGGCCCTCATCACCAGCAGACTGGACTACGGAAACACCCTCTACGCCGGTACAACAGCCAAGCTTCAGAAAAGACTTCAGCGTATCCAGAACGCCTCCGCCCGACTCATCCTTGACGTCCCCCGACGCAGCCACATCTCGAGCCACCTGAGAAACCTGCACTGGCTCCCTGTCAACAAGAGGATCACGTTCAGACTCCTCACCCACGCACACAAATCCCTCCAGGACATGAGCCCAAGGTACCTCAACGACCGCCTGACCTTCTACACGCCCACCCGCCAGCTATGATCCGCTAACCTCGCCCTCGCCGTCGTCCCACGCATCCAGAGGACCACCGCCGGAGGAAGATCCTTCTCCTACCTGGCGGCCAAGACATGGAACTCCCTGCCCATCCACCTGCGGCTGACCCAGGACCACCTCGCCTTCAGGAAACAACTCAAGACCTGGTTGTTCGAGCTGTAGCAGACCCCCTACCCCACGCGCCTTGAGACCCTTCCGGGTGAGTAGCGCGCGATATAAATTCCTTGATTGATTGATTGATTGACTGTTTTCCCCCCTTTTTGCACCCCCATTTTGACTTCTGTGCCACTGTTTTCCCCCCTTTTTGCGTCCCCTTTTTGACTTCTGTGCCACTGTTTTCCCCCCTTTCTGTGCCCCCTTTTTGACTTCTGTGCCACTGTTTTCCCCCCTCCTCTGTGCCCCCATTTTGACTTCTGTGCCACTGTTTTCCCCCATTTTTGCGACCCCATTTTGACTTCTGTGCCACTGTTTTCCCCCCTTTCTGCACCCCCTTTTTGACTTCTGTGCCACAGTTTTCCTCCCTCCTCTGTTCCCCCATTTTGACTTCTGTTCCACTGTTTTCCCCCCTTTTCTGTGCCCCCATTTTGACTTCTGTACCCTCGTCTCGCCCACCGTTGTGCACCCTGCGGCCCCACCCCCTGACTGCCCACTGCCCATTTGCTGATCCCAACTCCCGCCTCCCAGCTGCTTCTCCCTCCCACCTCCCCATATATGCTGGACGATGCGCGCCCGCTCCGCTGGTGCGCCGAAGGCATGCCTAAGGCAAGCCCGTCTGCGCCCGTCTGCGCCTAGACCGTGCTCAGCACCAGGAACCCTGGCCCCTGCACACACCATGATGCCCGCCTCCGCTACGACTCCAGCACCCTCCACGCACTCAACGCCGGGCGATCACGCACCTGCTGCCTGGCCACCCCGAAGCGCACCCAAGGACCCTTCGACTGCCGGAACTGCAGCTTCACCAGCATCCGGCCCGCCAACCCGCCCAACATGGACAGCAACTTCCTCAGATGTATCCTGCTCAACACCCGCTCCACTCACAAACACGCCATCAAACTCTGGGACCTACTCGACTCCACCTCCCCAGACGTCGCCTTCCTGATGGAGACCTGGCTGACCCCCTCCTCGGCACCCGACATCGTCATAGCCATCCCGGAAGGCTACAAGATCACCCGCAAGGACCGCACCAACGGAACAGGAGGAGGAATTGCCATCGTACTCAGGAACACTGTCAAAATCTCGACACATGCCGACGACACCCTCAGCACCACCGAACACCTGCACTTCCAGATCCACACCGACCCCAACACCACCCTCAGAGGCACACTGGTCTACAGACCCCCCGGACCCCGACCGCAGTTCAGCGACTCCATCAGCAACCTTGTCAGCACACAAGCCCTCGCCTCCACGGACTACATCCTCCTCGGGGATCGGAACTTCCACCTCGAGAACAACAAAGACCCCAACTCTTCCACCCTGATCGACAACCTTGGCAACCTCGGACTCAGACAACTCGTCACAGCACCCACACACTCCGCCGGCCACACGCTTGACCCCATCTTCTCAACAAGCAGCCACGTCTTCTTCGACCGCACCACCGAACTCCACTGGACCGACCACCGCTGCATCCACTTCACCTTCCGGAAACCCACCACACACCACCACACCCAGCAGATGCCTCACCGCAGCTGGGGCAAGAACACCGAGGACGAGCTAACTGCCGCCCTCGCCCAAAGCCCACCCACAGACCCAACCGACCCTGACGCCGCAGCCCGCAACCTCAAACAATGGATCAACGACTGCGCCAACACCCTCGCCCCGAACAAGAACCCCCCAACACACACACCAGCAAGAGAGTCAGCTGGTTCACCGAAGACCTCCAGGCCTCCAGGCCTCCAAGCGAACCTGCCGAAAACTAGAAAAAAACTGGACCCGCGAAAGTACACCGGAAAGCTATACAGCCCACAGGAAAGCCATCTGCCTACATCACCAACTCATCAGATCCGTCAAACGGTCTGCCTTCAGAGACCACCTCGACAACAACACACACAACAGCAAAGAGCTCTTCAGCATCGTGAAGGAACTCTCCAACCCAAACTCCATCACCAACTACATCCCACTGTCACAAAGCGGTGCGACTCGATGGCCACCTTCTTCCACCGCAAAATCGCAGACATCCACGACAGCTTCAACGCCGTCATCACCCCGACAACAGCCGACACCCCCGCTCCCACGACCACCACCTGCACCAACCGCCTGTTCGCCTGGACCAACACCAACGACGACACCATCAATATCATGAACACCGTCCACTCCGGATCCCCGGAAGACCCATGCGCACACCACATTTTCAATAAAGGCAGTAGGACCATCGCACCCCACCTTCGGAAAATCATCAACATCTCCTTCAAGACAGCAACCTTCCCGGAGAGCTGGAAGCACGCAGAGATCAACGCCTTACTAAAGAAATCCAAGGCGGACCCAAAGGACCTCAAGAACTTCCGACCCATCTCCCTGCTCCCATTCCTGGCGAAGGTTATTGAAAAGGCCGTCAACAAACAACTGACCAGCTTCCTCAAAGAGAACAACATCCTGGACCCATCCCAGTCAGGGTTCCACAGCAACCACAGCACCAAAACTGCCCTCATCGCCGCCACCGACGACATCAGGATCATGCTCGACGACGGAGAAACCGCGGCCCTAATCCTCCAGCCGCCTTCGACACAGTCTGCCAACGCAAACTAAGAGAACGCCTCCACGACGCCGGAATCCAAGAGAAGGCCCTGGACTAGACCACCTCCTTCCTCTCCGGAAGAACCCAGAGCATCCGCCTGCCCCCCTTCCGCTCCAAAGCCACCGAGATCATCTGTGGCGTACCTCAGGGCTCATATCTCAGCCCAACGTTATTCAACGTCTACATGGCACCACTCGCCCACATCGCCTGACTGCACGACCTAAACATCATCTCCTATGCCGACGACACCCAGCTGATCCTCCCGCTCACCAAGGACCCCCACACCGCCAAAACCAACCTCCACGAAGGAATGAAGGTCGTCGCCGACTGGATGAGGACCAGCTGACTGAAGCTGAACTCGGACAAGATGGAGGTCCTCATCCTCAACTCAACCCCCTCGGCCTGGGACGACTCCTGGTGGCAGACGGCACTAGGAGAACCCCCTACACCCACCAACCATGCACGAAACCTAGGGATCATCCTCGACTCCACACTCTCCATGACAAAGCAGGTCAATGCCGTCTGCTCCTCCTGCTTCAACACCCTCCGCATGCTGCGCAGGATCTTCAAGTGGCTCCCCACTGAAACCAGAAGGACTGTCACCCAGGCCCTCGTCAGCAGCAGACTAGACTACGGCAACGCACTCTACGCAGGAGCCCCGGCCAAACTCCTGAAAGGACTCCAACGCATCCAGAATGCCTCCGCTCGCCTGATCCTGGACATCCCCAACCGCAGCCACATCACACCCCACCTGAAAAACCTACACTAGCTCCCCATCAACAAGAGAATAACCTTCAAGCTCCTCACCCACGCACACAAGGCTCTCCACAACACCGGACCAGCGTATCTCAACAGACGACTAACTGGCACATGCATCAATAAAGACTTTTGCGATTCCTTAATTGCGATTTTTAAGGAATCGCAATTGCCTATTGCACGAGAGTATTCTTACCGGGAATGCTCCTCTTGTATTCTTCTCCCTGTTAATCACCGACACTCGACCCAAGCGGACCCGGCTGTAGGCGGGTCCGCACTGCACCTGGGATCGACGTGTCAGTTAGGGGCGTGATTCTTGGCAAGATAAAAACGGCGCTGGGACGGCCGCGCAGCGGTCTGTAGAGAGTACCTCTGTCTGGCCTCTGGTCTACTCCGTTGTATTTTATCAAGACTGCTTTTAACTGAAAGAACTACTGAATGATGTGGGATATTTCGGCGCTGCTCCTTTTTAAATAATATTGTTGATGTGTATTTTTAAAACGTTCACATATGTTTTAACATTGTGGGAATAGCCTAGCACTTTGCACATTTCCTATTGCACGAGAGTATTCTTACCGGGAATGCTCCTCTTGTATTCTTCTCCCTGTTAATCACCGACACTCGACCCAAGCGGACCCGGCTGTAGGCGGGTCCGCACTGCACCTGGGATCGACGTGTCAGTTAGGGGCGTGATTCTTGGCAAGATAAAAACGGCGCTGGGACGGCCGCGCAGCGGGCGCGCCGGCGGCGCGCCAAAGGCGCCCCAAAGGCAAGCCCGTCTGCGCCCGTCCGCGCCCGATCCACGCCCAGCGCCAGGACCCCTGCCCCTTGCCATTTGTATTTGTATAGCAGAGAGGAGCTTTTCGATTTGGATAACTCTGTATGCAGACCCCATAATTGGGATCCTAATCAGAAGGATTCATGGTTAAGACCCTGCTCCAAGTGTGAGGGCCAGGTTTGGAACAACATTAGGAAGGATGATGGGAGGATCCCATTGACCAGCCAGAAAGCCGGAGAGTTCACAACTGAGAATAAAGCAGTGCCCCCCCCCTTGATGAAAGGCCACCCACTTCAGTCGCTCAGTTGTGCTCTGGTGAATGTTCGGTCGCTGCATAAGCATAGTTACCAAATTCATGATTTGATAGAAAGTGGTGCGTATGACTTAGTTTTTTTTAACCGAAACATGGTCGGACGAGGCGTCCGGTCCTGACTGGAACATTGCCTTACCGAGTGGGTATGTTGTCTCTTCCCAGGACAGAGGTGATAAGAAAGGGGGGGAATAGCTGTTGTTCATTTATCACAGCTGAAAATTCGTGTGGAAACACACCTGGACCTTGCCGCGGAAGCAATGTTTTTTAATATTTACGTGGCTAACAGGTATAATTTCCGCGGAATTTTAGTTTATCGTCCACCAGGTCCTAAGTCCACCTTTCCAGGTCTGCTTATGCATTGCTTAGAGTCTCGAGTGGATTATCATCCGTTTATGCTTTTGGGCGACTTTAATTATCATTTAGAACTCCCGAATCAATCCGAGGTCGCCACGTTAATTGAAAGTTTAGCGGCGCTGGATTTTAATCAAATAGTTACTAGTCCCACGCATAGTGGTGGACATACCCTAGATGGCATATTTATCAATAATATGGCTTTGAAAGTGGTCAATATCATGGCGCTTCCCTGGTCTGATCATAAGGTAGTAAATTTCACCATTATGACCGGGATATCAGTTATTCCCTCAGGTCATAGAGTAGAGAAACGTATGATCAGACTATGGTCTCAGGTGACTGCTGAGAAACTACTCCCTATATTGACCGGGTCACGTCCTGTCTATACTAATGATAGTTCCGTGGCAGCAATGTATTTTAGGGAGTGGCTGGAGTCGGCGGTGGAAAGGGTAGCCCCTCAGAAGCTATTTGGTACTAGGAGAACCAAACCAAGTGCATCTTGGTACAACTCTGAGCTTAAGACCTTGAAGGCCACATGTAGAAGGGCTGAGCGGTCGTGGAGAAAGGATTATAGCATGGAGGGCAAAGCACATTATAATCGCACCCTTGCTGCCTACAAGCATGCGATAGTGGCAGCTAAGAGTGCTTATTTTTCTGCCAAAATCAGGGATGCCGGCAACTCGGCCAAGGAGTTGTTCAGAACTATAACAGTTCTGGCTAAACCACCCCAGGACAGCAACTATCGACCGGACCAAGAAACGTGCCAAAAGTTGGCAGTATATTTCCAAGAGAAGGCCCAGGTCATCTATAATGAGTTTAGTAGCATGTGTTACAGTCCAGAAGGGGGAAAGGTAGGGCCGGATTTGGGCCCTAGGAACAACACAGGACTCAGTGAGTTTGCCTCAATTACGGTGGAGGAAACTCAGAGGTTGATTCTCTCAACAAAGTCAGGATCACCTCTAGATCCCTCTCCTCCATCAGTGTTCCACTTGGCCGCTGACTTGATAGCGGAGGAACTGTCCCAGGTTGAGGAAATATGAATTTTTATGGTCAATTGTGTCCCCTATCTAGACCCCAACGGCTCCATGTACATGCTACAAGTACATGTATGTTCCCTCCACTTCAAGCTATGAAGACGCAAATACAATTGTGTCCAACGTTAATATGTACTCTTTCATATCTGCCATGAATGGGCCGGATATTCCATTCCTAAGTATGATTGGCCACCGACTTTATATGGTATACTTATCACGTTTTCCAGCTCTGACAAGGTAGGCCCTGAATGCTGCCATCGAGCTTTTTTTCTTGCTTCTGCCTCTGAATGCTCCAGCCTGGACCTGCATCTGTATCCATGAACTTTGTCCTACTCCCTGCGCGGCTAACGGTGCCTGACGCGGCCTGTTGCCTGCCAAAAACTGTATTTCACCTTCAAGTTATCTGCTCCGTTCCTCAAGAAATGCATTCCTGTCTAAGTAGCTTAGGTAAACATCCCTCTAGCTGCAGAGCAAAGGGCCCGGCCTTACTATCTCTGTGCAAGTAATTCATGACTCTCGTTACCATGGTAGGCCCATGCCCCCTCGCATCTTATGTAGACACTTAGACGCTTGTACACGCACTAGCAGTCAGTATAGAATAGGATCTGTCCGAGAAGACCTTTCCTTCCAGATAATATAGTTCCTTAAACACAAGATATTAGATATGATTTAGGACTAGGTTGTCCTGACACCCCAGACTTCTGTCTCCACATGTAGGGCTAAATGTCAAGTTCCCTTCACCCTTTAGTTACACGTCAATCACACGTCATGCGGCTGCGCGCGCATCTCTGCCATGTATTTTCTGCTGACTTGACAGGATTCTCTTATGGATCCACCCATTTGTGTCATCATCCTAATGACGTTTTTAGTATACGCCGCTATGCACGCCTACTATTACGCCTTTTTTCATTACGTATGTATATTCTTATCTGTATTATCAAGCTGTTACGCCCCTTGCATCTGTCTTAATGTAATGCATTTCTTATATATATTATTACTTGTCAATAATCTATTGCTGATCCCTTCCTGAACCTTCGTGGTGACGGAACTAGATTGCCTGGTTCGAACCATCATTCCTTTGTAAGGAATAAATACCCTATTATACCCTCGAATACCACGGATTCTGCCTCTTATTTTTACTGAGTTATTCATATTGTATTTTACCGCATAAATTAAGTCTAGGTAATTAAAATTTACCACATAATTGGTGCCCGAACAGGGACACCTCTCACACCCCACGCGCCGGAGGTGCGTTGCAGACCCGGTCTCCTGCCACAGCCGGACGGACAATTACGCGTACCCGCAGGATTTCCTGTATCTCCCTCAGGCCAACGGGGGCGACTGAGGCTGCGATCAACACCCAGACGAGGCGGTGAGGAGTGCGGAGAATCCCGACCAGAGCCTAGCTGAGAGAGCAAGATCCGAGGTATACAGAGGCCCACCAGATTCCGAAGTTCCGAAGTACCTAAGTCACGAGTCGAGTCCAGTCCAGTTTGGTCTAGTCCAGTCCAGACTTCCGAGGCCTTCCGTTCCGTGCTTCCCGGTGAGTACCGTTGCTGGGGACGCATCTAGACGTGCACATTAGTTTGTGCCGGTCAAGACGGGTCTGGGTACACAGACCTGGTCTGCACTGTTTTAGCAGTGTATCTGTACTGTTTAGCAGTACATACAGTATATTTAGTATTATGCAGTTAACTAGTTTTATTATAATTATTATTGTTCGTTCTAAAATGTTTTGATATGTTTTAAATGTCGTGGTATGAGTGATTGTTCGATCTTCATTATTGTGTTTATGGTAATTTTTGTGTTCAAGAACCGAGTAAGAATTAAGTAACAAAGTTCAAGATGCCGTTATTTTCAAAATTAAGACAGATAAAAACTAGAAAAGGGATACTCGAGGAAGCTGTTCCTATCCCACCTAGGGACACTCCAGGGTACTTTATGTACCATAAACATGGCCTAGATGCCGTATTATATCTTGATCTATGGGTGGACTACACCAAGGATTTAGCAGAGAGTCAGAGATGGCCCGCTGCCGGAACATGGGATGCAGATTGCATCATGAGAATAGAAGAAGCATTATGGAAAAAGAAAGCCAGACAGTCACAGAAAGATGCCATTGAACTATGGCGTAAAGAATCGCATAGGCGCACAGAGAAAGCGCTCAGAAAGGAAGAGAAAAGTAGGGAAGATTCAGAAAAAGCCCGAGAAAACATATTAATTGACGAAGGTACCCGAGTAAAATCAGAACAAGTAGACAGACAACGAAACACTCTTATGAATGGTATGTATCCTCTTCTGGCCGAGGGTTTGCCTAAGGCCACTTTGGAGGTACCAAAGGATCTGCCACCTCCGTTACTCCCGATTAAAGTACATCCCAAGACCGCAAAGGACATTTTCCTTTCTTCCTATTTAGACGATGCAGCCCCCGAATATGCTAATGGTGTGCAGCCATGCACACCACCCGTTAACGACACTCAACCCCAAGATCAGCTGCACTCACCTCCGCAGCAACAAACTCCTACTCAAGTTCTAACAATTCCATCTGTTTCTACAGTTCTTCCTGCACCGACACTCTCTACCCTGCACCCAACAAATCCTCTTGGACTTGGCACCTCAGGGGGTGCGACAGGAGGTTTTTCCACGCCACCGCCAAACACTAGATTGACTTATAGAGATTTAGCATATCGACGCACACCCCAAAGACTATCAGACAGTATATTAAACGAGCCTCTTTCCGATTGTAGATATGATCCAGTGCCAGGAAAACACGACAGAATGTTGCTGTCTTCAGTACGTTTGCGACGAGCTGCAAACTATTTAATGACGTTACCAGGAATGGTTGAACATCTCGACAAAATATATCGCTTCATCCAATCAGGGCAAGGTCCTGAAAGTATTGCCGAAGCCATGGAATACCAGAAAGTAGACATACAAAAATTACTGTTACGCTTTTTTATAAACTGTTTGATCAGAAATAGAGATAGGCCTGAGGTAGATTCGGAGGAAATGCAAGCACTTACCAAATGGGGTCAGAATATAACAGACGGGAGACAAGATAAACAGAAGTGTATAGAAGGAAGAGGAGGAGGAACAGTCAGAAATGAACACAGGACAGTTTGAATTACCAGCTAAACAAATGATAGCTTATGTAGGAAAAGGAAGATCTTTTAATAAAACAATACGTCCGATACATCCAGAATGTAACAGAATTTTTCAAACAGTTATTACAAATCCAAGGACCCCTGAACACTTATTCCAGGCTACTGATAAATTACTTCGAGAACGAAGGGGGTACCATGTGCTCAATTCTATGGATGAACAAGAATTAGCCAGGTCAGCAGTACAATGGGCTGACAGCCCTGAAAAATATAGTGATGATGCGCTAGCACACACGTTTCTGAATCTCGCCCCAGGCGAACAGCGTTTAGCTAGTATATACATGATACAATATCTCCTTATAGTATATAAAGGCCAACACTCCGATCCTGGTCCCCTACCTGATATATTGATAGAACTACTCACGAATAAATGGAGAGGTCTAGGTACCGATCTAATTAAAGTAATTCTAGAATACAGACATAGATATAGTGCCTTTTTGTGCCCAGAACATGATCCAGCTCCTTCCATGGAAAGAAACCCGTATTACATAGACAGACAGAATCCCTTACGCGAAGTACACCCAGTCAGGAATGATGACAATACGTTTAGACGCGTGTTTGTGTACACGCCCATAACCAAAATAGAACTATTGAAAATGAAAAAATTAGTGCCCAGCCATGACAAAGATCCAGCAGGTTTCCACCGTGAACTAAAGGACATGTTACTCATGGGTGATTATACCTATCCTGACATTATGAAAATATTGAAAGTATTATTGCCTGCCGGTATTTATGAGAAACTCAAGGAAAAAGAATGGGAAGTGGGAGACCAAAAGATTGATTGGACCGCATTAGAAACTGAAGAAAATAACAGAACTGCAGGCGTAGGGCTTGGGGACAAAACAAAAGCATTGCCAGGTCTATTAGTGCAGGTATTGCCACGTTTATTAACTACGAAAAAGGAAGATTGGGGAGCAATCTCAGCTTGTAAACAGAAACCCGATGAAGACACTAGTGACTTCTATTCCCGATTTGAAAAATGTTTTGGTATTAATAGCGGCCTGAAAGCAAATAGTGAGTCATATCCACACCTTTTTGTAACAAAACTAGTTGAGAATTCCCTGCCGCAGGTTAAAAACAGAGTATTGAAAGTCGAGAGCACTTGGCAAGCTAACACCCCTTCACAAATGTTACAAATGTTACAGTATCACCAGAATAGAATTAGAGAAGAACAAGAACACGAACAAAGACGTATGAAAGACACGAAAATGAAAATGCTTGTCGCTCAGTCAGTTCCAGCTGACGGTCATAAAAAGGGTACGGCACAGTCCAGTAACTCAGCGGTTCCCGTTAAAGGGACATGCAACTATTGTAAACAGCCAGGTCATTATATAAACGATTGTGCAGTTCTGAAACATAATATCTCTACGGGTAAAACAAAGGAGAGACCACGTCCGCCGAGACAGGATCAGATCCAACAACAAGTACCTCAGAATATACAGCCTATGCAAACTGCACAACAGACCGTACCACAATCACAGCCACAGCCTATTGCCGCAACACAAAACACGACACAACAGATGTACCAGTATGCACAAAATGACTATCCAGAGTACCAGCGCTACACATGAAACAGCCTAGAGAGGGAAGTTGGCTTACCCCTTATAGAGGTCCCTGTAGATCAAGAGGGTCCTTATGTACAGAGTCAAGTATTAGGGAAAAACAGAAAGTTTTTACTCGACACAGGGGCAAGCAGAACAACTATAAGTCACGACGAAGTCCCAGGGGCACCCCTCTCAGGCTCACAGAATATTTCCCTTGGTTTTTCAGGAAAGCCCACTATTAACGAAGTATCACAACCACTTGCATTTACAGTTGGTCCATTAACACGGACTACAGATCTATTGCTTACGAAATCATGTCCAGAAAACTTGTTAGGTATAAAAACATTGAAAGCTCTAGGAGCTATAATATGTTGTTCTCCGGACGGAGTACGACTATTTTTGCGTGACTTTAAAGGTCACTACGTGTCTAGAGACATGGATCACCGGTTACAGAATCTACCTGCACATTTATGGGCACAAGGCCCCACTGATGTAGGTTGTATGCACATTACACCATATCGAGTCACACTCAAGGCAGGAGTGGTATTACCACGAATGCGACAATACAAATTACCTCCAGATGCTGTAGTGGCTTTACTGCAAATCATTGACGAGCTCATCTCACAAGGAGTGGTTGTAGAAACCGACTCCAATGTATGTAATTCTCCGATTATTCCGATTCTTAAACGAACTGATCCATAAGCACCCCCAGTATATCGATTAGTTATTGATCTGCGAGAATTAAACAAATGCATTGTACCACAATACCCCGTGGTCCCAGATATCTCTTCATTACTGACAGCTATTGATTCAGAGGCAACGTTCTTTACTGTAATTGACCTCAAGAACGCCTTCTTCAGCGTCCCAATCGATCCGGAAAGCCAATATTTGTTTGGATTCAGTTTAAATGGACGAAGTTTTAAATTCGCACGCGCACCTCAAGGATTTACAGAAAGTCCTAGCATCTACAGCCAAGCACTGAAAAGATAACTGGACAGTATCCACATGCCTGTTAACACTGCACTGCTTCAGTATGTCGATGATCTGCTGATCACCGCCCGAAGCGAACCCGAATGTGAAAAAGCATCACTGACGGTTTTACATTTCTTAGCCGACAAGGGGCACAAGGTGTCCCCTTCAAAGCTGCAATTTTGTGCCCAGCAAGTTGTGTACCTAGGGCACTTGCTGTCCAAATGGGGGAGACAGCTCACACCTGATCGTATCCAGTTAATTGTAAACATGCCACCACCCAAGACACAAAAGGAGGTACGGGCCTTCATAGGCCTCACTTCGTACTGCAGGCAGTGGATCCCACAATATGCATTTTTAGCTAAACCACTCATTCAGTTGACAACACAGGAGGCAGCGACATCGACTGTCCTCCCTTGGACTCCAGAACATACACAAGCTTTTGAAGACTTAAAGAAAGCTTTATGCCAAGCACCTGTTTTAGCGACACCATGTTACAGTAAGCCTTTTACACTCTTTGTTACAGAACGTGAAGGTACTGCCTTGTCAGTACTCACTCAGGAACAAGCAGGATCACACAAGCCATGTGCTTACTTTTCTAGCACATTAGATCCCGTAGCTCAAGCTCTTCCTGCGTGTCTGAAATCAGTCGCAGCAACAGCTCTAGCGATTAGACAAAGCGATTCCATAGTATTAGGACATCAATTGACAGTACAGGTACCACACGCAGTAGAGGTTCTCTTGAACCGGACACAGACACAACACTTGACTATAGCACGACTGACTGGTTACGAATTGACATTGTTTCAGCCACACATAGAAATCAGACGTTGTAGTACATTAAATCCTGCCACACTTTTGCCATTAAGTGGAACAGACCCACTGACACATGATTGTATTGAAGTCATTACTATTACGACGAAACCCAGACAAGATTTGACAGATGTCCCATTATCAGATCCAGACCTGACACTTTATGTAGATGGTTCATGTATGAGAACAAGTACAGGAAAGTTAGTGGCCGCCTATGCAGTCACGACAGACACCGAAGTCATTGAAACAAATTGTATCGACACATTATCAGCTCAAGCAGCAGAGCTTATCGCTCTGACACAAGCCTGTATTCAAGCCAAAAATAAGAAAGTCAACATATACACAGATTCACGTTATGCATTCGGAGTCGTTCACGACTTCGGAGTCCTTTGGCGAGAGAGAGGTTATTTGACTTCTCACGGTGCCAACATTCAACACGGTTCCCTCATTCAAGCTCTATTAGATGCAATACATCTACCTACTTCAATATCTATCATGAAGTGCAAAGCTCATACAAAAGTCACCAATATTATTTCCCAGGGTAACGACCTAGCAGACCGAACAGCTAAGCAAACAGCACAGAATCAGACTCATGTAACTGACTTGATAAAGACAATAGTTCCGACGCCGACACACTGCATGACAGTTAAGGATCCCGCCCTTGATGTAATTGACATACAGACACATGCCACACCAGAAGAAATAAAGAAATGGACCGAATTAGGAGGGATCCAGACAGATCAGGGATGGATGACGAAGGGAAAATCTATATGGTTTCTGCCCGACTCAATGGTTCAAGTTATCATTAACACAATACATAGTCCAGCACATCTAGGAGAAAAAGCTATGTTAGACAGTATTCAACGCATTTGGTTCAACAAACACTTACGAGCTGCAGCCAAACAGAAAGTCCGAACTTGTATGATTTGTTGTCAGTTCAACCCAGGTAAAGGTGTACCTGTAGAGCAGGGTGGATTTCAACCTCCCGATCACCCTTTTGAAGTCCTCCAGATGGATTATATCCAGATGGAACGATGTCGAGGATTCAAATATGTCCTCGTAGTTGTATGCGCTCTTTCCCGTTGGACAGAGGCGTATCCCGTTTCAGATTACACTGCCCCGACTACTGCCAAACAATTAGTTCGTGAATTCTTCCCACGATATGGTTTGCCCCGTATCGTGTACTCAGATAATGGCCAGCCGTTCTCATCCGAGTTAATGAAACACATTTCACTCTTGTTAGGCTATCAATGGAAATTCCACTGTGTCCGACATCCCGAGGCAGCAGGTCTCGTGGAACGCCATAATCAAACTCTGAAAATTAGACTGTCCAAAATCTGTAGAGAAAAAGGTGTCGACTGGATAGTAGCCTTACCGGTTGCACTATTTTACATGAGAATGGTAGCACATTCTCGAACAGGGCTATCCCCGTATGAGGTGATCTTCGGTAGGCCACCAAATATGTGGGGGACGCCTATACCTCGTAAGATCACTGATGTTGATTGTAAAATGCTGACAGATTACCTGGCTTCCTTGATGTCTGCACTACAATCTTGTCGTTCACAGGTAGCTGCAGCTTTTCCCGATAACACTGAGGTGAAGCCCCATGACGTGGTCCCTGGGGACCTAGTGCTTGTAAGGAACTTCGACAGGAGGAGTCCATTGGAGCCTCGCTGGCAACAACCGAAACTCGTTTTACTGACCACGAGGACAGCCGTGAAGATAGAGGGCCGCAAAGGGTGGTTACACTCGAGTCATATCAAGAAATTTTATGGACTACCATCGGATTTAAACGTTCAGCCCTGCATTCCCTCACAGACTGACTCAAAACTCCCCCTGGTTGAAAAGACAGAAAAAGAGAACTATAAACTGAAACTAAGGTCTAGCAAGTCAGACAATTCGATTGTTTAAGTCCTCTCCAAGGTGAATCGGTTGAATTAAGTCTTTGACATGTATCCTCTAGACCGAATGAGAGAGAAAAATAGACAGAAGCAGCTCAAGAAACATGCATACTGTAAATCACTTCATAGTCACTGTATAGTGACATTGTTGATTATGTTTTTCCTAAGTCTTATTATTATTACTGCAAGTATACTGTTACACATGTACTATCCTATTTTCAAGCGTGCTTACAATGTTACTGCCGAACATTCTTTTAGTGAACTACCTCCACATGAGTTGTCCTATAGATTTGCGCTGCGCAACAACACATTCATTAGTATGTTACATCATTCCCATCAGACCAGCAATGCTACAAATTGTTGGATATGTGGCCGACTCCCTCCCTATCAGAAATACAAAGGAGTTCTGCCTCTCTTTCCATATCCGTTTACACACAATGGTTCCTGTGGAGCATGGTTTAGTTTGATTAATTCTTTAGATTCTAACACTGTAGTTTACCAAAGCAACTGGGTATGGGGAAACCTGAACTTAGTTTTGCTTAAAGCCTGTTATCCTAACAAGGAGGGACTTCCCAAAAGAACAGGAACTGATCTAGAAAATGAAGTATATGGATTAGGTAATTTTACACTTAACCTCATGATTCTAAATGTTGAATCTGACGCTACACTAGTCTTGCCTGCTATGTCAGTATTACCAGTCAAAGGTGAATTCTGTGTAAGAAAGAATGGTTCAGTACACCTGGGTCATAGTAAATGTACCACTGTGATCGAATTCAGTGATAAAGGCAAGTCTACATTTAGAGCTTCCCGTCATTCCTACTTCATCTGTGGTCACACCGCATATATACGCCTACCCCTAGATTGGGATGGTACCTGTTACATTGCATTCCTTCTGCCACCTGTTTTCCTAGCCCCTCCTGATTATCATAGAAATACCAATCTAGTACACCATAGGCCCCAGAGAGATATCCCGATTGTTGACTACACCGAAACAGCATGGGAACAATATACAGACTTCAATAAAGGTCTCTTTCCTTACATAGGTGTTGTCTCAAACAGTAAACTGATACGCAGATTAACAAGAACCCTTGAAGCAGTAGTGAATGAAACTACCTCTGCCCTAGGCAACTTAACAGAGGAGCAGTCTGCGATGCGGATTGTTGTTCTTCAAAATCGTCTTGTCCTTGACGTCATCCTAGCAGATAGGGGCGGAGCTTGTAGGGTCATCGGATCAAGTTGCTGTGTTTTCATCCCAGAAAACGCGCCATCCGTATATAAAGCCATAACTCGTCTTCACAAGATTGCAAATCAGATACATCAGAATGCAGGCACCTGGACATGGTCCGGTTGGTTCTGGAGCGTGTTGTCAGCCTGGAAAGTCCTATCCTTCCTAGGTATTGGCCTTCTCATAGTATTTAGTTGTTGCCTATGTCTACAATGTGGACCAGCGATTTGCGGCCTGTGTGCCACATCGTGTATTCCACGTTCAAGTTTTTATTCAAGATCCCGGAAGAAGAAAGAAGAGCAAATGATGTTACATGAACAGATTGGTGGATTCCTGAAGATCGATATTTCATGAGGGTCCGTAGGGGACAAGGAGGGAATGAGGAAATATGAATTTTTATGGTCAATTGTGTCCCCTATCTAGACCCCAACGGCTCCATGTACATGCTACAAGTACATGTATGTTCCCTCCACTTCAAGCTATGAAGACGCAAATACAATTGTGTCCAACGTTAATATGTACTCTTTCATATCTGCCATGAATGGGCCGGATATTCCATTCCTAAGTATGATTGGCCACCGACTTTATATGGTATACTTTTCACGTTTTCCAGCTCTGACAAGGTAGGCCCTGAATGCTGCCATCAAGCTTTTTTTCTTGCTTCTGCCTCTGAATGCTCCAGCCTGGACCTGCATCTGTATCCATGAACTTTGTCCTACTCCCTGCGCGGCTAACGGTGCCTGACGCGGCCTGTTGCCTGCCAAAAACTGTATTTCACCTTCAAGTTATCTGCTCCGTTCCTCAAGAAATGCATTCCTGTCTAAGTAGCTTAGGTAAACATCCCTCTAGCTGCAGAGCAAAGGGCCCGGCCTTACTATCTCTGTGCAAGTAATTCATGACTCTCGTTACCATGGTAGGCCCATGCCCCCTCGCATCTTATGTAGACACTTAGACGCTTGTACACGCACTAGCAGTCAGTATAGAATAGGATCTGTCCGAGAAGACCTTTCCTTCCAGATAATATAGTTCCTTAAACACAAGATATTAGATATGATTTAGGACTAGGTTGTCCTGACACCCCAGACTTCTGTCTCCACATGTAGGGCTAAATGTCAAGTTCCCTTCACCCTTTAGTTACACGTCAATCACACGTCATGCGGCTGCGCGCGCATCTCTGCCATGTATTTTCTGCTGACTTGACAGGATTCTCTTATGGATCCACCCATTTGTGTCATCATCCTAATGACGTTTTTAGTATACGCCTCTATGCACGCCTACTATTACGCCTTTTTTCATTACGTATGTATATTCTTATCTGTATTATCAAGCTGTTACGCCCCTTGCATCTGTCTTAATGTAATGCATTTCTTATATATATTATTACTTGTCAATAATCTATTGCTGATCCCTTCCTGAACCTTCGTGGTGACGGAACTAGATTGCCTGGTTCGAACCATCATTCCTTTGTAAGGAATAAATACCCTATTATACCCTCGAATACCACGGATTCTGCCTCTTATTTTTACTGAGTTATTCATATTGTATTTTACCGCATAAATTAAGTCTAGGTAATTAAAATTTACCACAAGGTAATTAACATAGCAACGCAATCTGGGCGCTATCCGTCTTGCTGGAAGAGGGCAATAATTAAACCTTTATTAAAAAAAGCTACATTAGACCCTCTCGTCTTAAAGAACTATCGACCAATCTCTGCCCTGCCCATGGGGGCGAAGATTCTGGAGAAAGAACTAAATCGTGCCCTCACGGCACATTTGGTAGCCCACGATCTGCTTGACTCTTCTCAGCACGGTTTTCGTGCCCAGCACTCTACGGAGTCAGCACTGTTGATCGCTGCAGAAAATGTACGGGCTATAGTAGACCGGGGAGGTCGAGCAGTATCGGTGATGTTGGACCTCTCGGCTGCCTTCGATACCGTTAATCACAAGGTGTTGCTTCGAAGGCTTCAGGAGTTTGGGGTACAGGGAAGGGCATTGGCACTACTAGCCTCCTTTTTGGATGGCAGAGATAACAGCCTGTCATGGGATGGCCTACAGTCGGACCCTTTCCACCTACCATGTGGTGTGCCACAAGGCTCTTCTTTGTCCCCCACGCTCTTCAACATTTACGTAGCCCCCCTGGCCAAGCTTATTAAGGCTCAGGGCTTTACTGTAATCTCCTACGCTGATGATTCACAGCTTATAGTTTCGGCTGGTGAAGAATCAAATGACACGGCTAAGAAGTTTCATAGCTGTATGTCCGAAATCAAGAGATGGATGCGAGAAAACTTTCTTAAGATTAACACAGAGAAAACGGAAATAATGGAATTCGGCCCGGGAAGTCCGGTATGGAATAGCTCCTGGTGGCCGGCGGAGGCAGGTGAATGTCCCTGTCCGGTGCTCAAGGTCAGAAATCTGGGAGTGGTATTCGACAACCAACTTAATTTCTCTGCACATGTTAATAACCTTGCCTCCTCCTGCTTTTATTTAATCAGGATATTGCGGAAGATTTTCCCTTTTATCAATCCTGATCTTCGCAGGAATGTGGTGGTAGCTTTAGTGCTGTCTAAAATGGACTATTGCAATGCAGTACTGCTAGGATTGAACAAGACCTTGCTGAAGAGACTGCAGATTCTGCAGAATGCGGCAGCTAGACTCTTATTGGATGTACCCAGGGACCAGTCTGTGGTCGAGGGAATTAAAGCGCTGCACTGGCTCCCAGTTCAGCAGCGAATAGAGTTCAAGGCGTTATGCCTAGTCCATAAGGCGGTCTATGGGGGGGAGCTCAGGAAGTTCAGAAGCTCTTCAGCCCATATCTCCCGGGGCGGACACTTAGGTCATCTACGCAAAGCTTGTTGAAACTTAATCGTGTCAAAAAAGCCAGATGGGGTGGTAGAGCTTTTTCGTTTCATGCGGCTTGCCGGTGGAATGAGCTCCCTGGCTTTGTTAAACTTATGGAAAGTCACCAAGTTTTCAGAAAACTGATAAAAACACGGCTGTTTAATACGACTCGGGGTTAGATGGAGCGATCTCTCTCTATGGACTAGCGCCAAGACGCCTCGGCATTTGTTCGCGCTCTATAAGTGACGATCCCATCCTATCCCAAGGAATTGCAAAAGCCTATGCATGTAGGAATCGCTATAAAAATAGCGATTCCTACAAATTCCTTAATTGCGACTCGCAAATTGCGACCGGTATTTTTGCATTTGGGATGATGCATCCCAAATGCAAAAATACCGGTCGCAAAGGGGCAGATTCTGAGAATCTGCCTGTTTGTGACCGTTTTTTACATTGATGCATGTGCCTGTAAGCCTCTACACCCCCACCCACCAGCTCCGCTCCGCAGACCATGCCCTCGCCACCATCCCCCACATCCGAAGAGTGACCGCCGGCAGCAGATCATTCTCCCACCTCGCCGCCAAGACATGGAACACCCTCCCCATCCGCCTACGGCAGACCGAAGACCTTCTATCCTTCAGGAGACTCCTCAAGACCTGGCTCTTCGAACATTAGCAGCATCCCCCCCCCAGGGCCATTAGACCCTCACAGGTATGTAGTGCGCTTTACAAATGCTATGATTGATTGATTGATTGATTGATTGATGTCTGCTTTCCCAATGACAACATCTTACATATGGAACGCGAACACACAGGAAAAGCCCCTTTACAAAAGCTAAACATTGAATGTGCTAAAAAAGAATTAGGGTCTGACTTACATTTTTAACAATGTCTGTGTTTGATTGCATCTATTGGCGATGAAATATGTTCATTTGAAAAGGGACATTTATCCAAAGTGTTATTAAAAAAACTATGGGGCATAATTAAAATCTACCTTACAACGCAGGCACCCCTGCACCAGTGTGCAAGGGTGCCTGAATTGATACTAGGCAGCCATGGGGGAAAAGGGAGGAATGTGGCACATTCCTGCCCCTTACCTATAACACAGTGCAGCGCAGCTAGGTGACTGGCAGTGCTGCACCGTGTGACTTGGCCATAAATATGGCCCTATATATAGGTCTGCCCAGACGTGTGTCCCACTCTCACTGTGCCACTGCAACCAACCAAACAACTGACAAGCCCCAATACCGGCACTCTTTTTCACCTGCTACCCTTTAACATTTTCTTCCATGTGCAAATTGGCAGGAGATCTGACATGCTCCAGATTCTGGGCACATTTGTCAAATCATACTAAGAGCATTAGCAAAGCAAAAAAGCCTTTTCAGAAGAAAGTGAAATGTAAACATGACTAGAGAGTCACTTTTACCTGCTTTGCTATATATAGGTTTATTTCACCCACACATGGCATACAAAGGGCTCCCACGTCCTTAAAACTAGACAGACCTTTGGACAAATTGCAGAATAACTGTGGTTCACAATCTGCATCCGGGTATACTGCAAAGAAAAAATGTTTTTACATGTTGGAGTAGTAAGTACCCCTCTTTGACTTTCTGATCCTCCTTGGCATTGGTGTGTTCCTCTCAATCGCCCTAGCATTCCCACAACAGTTTTTCACGGTTCATGAAACTTGAATGTTCTCAGATATCCTGCACTGAGTAATCATGGCCTCAACAATATTTTCCTAGGAGGATAGCCATTCTGATCACAGATCATTTTGGGGTCTGTAGACATTGAAACAACCAACAGGGGCAAATTATTCCTCAGCTGATCAGATTGTTTTTTTATTTTTATTTTTAACTGTGATTTTCACTGAACCATAATGATTGGTGAATAATTCACACATATGCGGACCAACTATATTAAAGATTAATCTTAGCAAGACTGCCTCACACCTTGTTATAATGTGAACAGCTTGAAAAATGCAAAAACACAAAACTTTATTTTCCTCTATCTTCCTGCCATGTTTGGTGTAATGTATTTCACCTGTTTTTGCCGTAGCAGAAAATGACTATTCATATGTAACTTAAAATGGAAAATGCATCTTAACAACCCCCAAAATCACTTTGTGCTTTTCTTCTCTCTCCCTCTCATTTGTGGGAGAGTGCTAGGTTGCATTGGGTGACATTTTAGTAACTATTCCCCTACTTGTGCCCATTTCAGTAACATTGAGAGAGCATGCGATGGGTCGAGACTGATATACGCACAGGACAACCCTTTTCATTCTCAGCGTTTCATTAGTCGTCAAAATGCCTATGTTTCTCTTCCAGATCACGAGATTTCCACCCAAATGAATGGGTGAATGCGAGGAGGAAATAAATATTAATATAGAAACCGCACAACAGTTTAGCACATCACTTTCACTGGGCGATTTTGAGGAGGCATTGAGAAAGGGTATTTCCCTAAAAGCTCCAGGCCCAGACGGCGTGCCCCTGGACTTATTCAAAAGTAATTTAAAAATGTGGGCTCCGCTGTTACTCAACGTTTTTAAAGCAGTAATTGTGGGCCGTATCCCATCGTCGTGGAAAAATGCTGTGGTGGCACCAATTTTTAAGAAGGGAAACAGAAGTGACCCCACATGCTATTGACCTATTTTTTTAATAGACGCATCATGCAAGCTGCTGGGGCGGGTAATCCTTGCACGCCTGGAGACATGGGCCAATACTTCTGGCCTTATAGTGGATACCCAATTTGGTTTCAGGAAGGGAAGAGGAACCACCGAGCAGTGCCTCAACCTGTCGATGGTCATGGGCAAGTTCATGAAGTCCAGGGGTGTTTCAATCCATGTGGCCTTCATGGACTTGTCCAGCGCCTTCAATACGGTTTGCCATGGTAAACTGTGGTCATTAATGGATGCCATGGGATTTGATGAACCGCTTGTTACCCTGTTACGCAGACTACATGCATCTACCACTGTAGATATCTGGTATGGCCCAGGGGGAGAGAAGACTAATTTAATTGCTTCAACTGAGGGAGTGCGCCTGGCTTGTATATTGGCCCCTTTTCTATTCTTGGCTTATACTAATGGCTTAGAGCATTTCCTGCTTCAACAACAATTGGATTTTCCAATGATTGCAGGCAAAAGGGTACCTTTATTGTCCTATGCGGACGATACTGTCCTGATGATCTTAGCAGCGAACAGTTTACAAAAATGTCTGACTGCCTTTAGTGAATTTATGACAGGACTGGACCTTAAGGTTAATTTGAGTAAATCCTTTATTATGACCTGCGGTCCAAACAAAACTAAATCACACAAGTATACAGTAAATGATATAATTATTAATAAAGTGCCAACTTTTACCTATTTGGGGAATCTTTTTAATATAAATTGAGCTGGGACAATCTGATCATGATGAGGCTTCAACAAACTAATAGAACAATAGAGGGGCTTTTTTGTTTTGCTAGCAAACTAGGGCACAAGCCGGTAGCTGAATTGAAAACATTGTATAAATCTAAATGTCTGTCAGTGGCCACCTATGGGGCTGGTGTATGGGGATATTACAAAAGTGCACAGATTCAAACATTAGAAAACAAATTTTTAAAACGTCTCTTACTTATCCCCAGTAGTTTTCCTACCTCATTTTGTCATTTGGAGGTGGGCCTAGAATATGTGACTGACAGAATCAATATCGCCCTCTAGCTTTTATGGGTGAAAATCTGGACCTCAGAAGACTTATTATTCTCAAGAGGCATTCTAAGGGACTGTATGAATCTTGATAACGCAATGGCGATTCCATGGCTTCGTTATGTGAAAGAAACCTTTTGTAAGATGGACCTGGAAGATTTTTACAAAAATCCAGAATCTATTCAACCCAATGTGAGGATGGTTATTAAAAATGCTTATTATATGTTTCTATGTTTGTCAAATCAGGACAATAACACAGTAGATCGTGCTCTTTTAAATCGGCAACAATTTTATCTCTTTCACTACCCAGGTCCATTCACGTTTCCTAATGACCAGACTTCTTTTAATCACATTGCATTTTCTTGTGGCTTTTCCAAAACAGGGGGGATGGTGTGAGAGACTGACCCCCTGTGCATGTAATAATGTAGCCAAGCAGAGCACAATACACCTCATGCTTTTTTGGAGAGGGCAGCTTTACTACTGTAATTGCAGTTTAATCAACATTTGAACAGGGCATAAATTGGGGGAGGCTAGATTTACTATTCTAACTCCAGTCTAAACAGCATTTGGTAAAGTGCATATATTGAGGGCCTGTCAGGATTACTACTTGTAACTATACTCTTGCTATTATTGGGTAAAGTACATGAATTGGAGAGAGATCAGACTTACTATTCTAATACCAGTTCACCCAACATTGGTGTAGTAGCATTAATTGTGGGACCGGGTAGATATTTGAATTCCGGTCTCAGGAGCATTAATAAAGGGCATACATTGGATAAAGATCGTATTTACTAGTCTATCTCCAGTCTAACCAATACTGGGGTATACTGGGGCTAAGGCATTCATTTCAGAGAGGACAGATGTAGTATTCTAACTCCAGTCTTACAAACATTTCTGAAGGAGAATACATTGGGGAATGGAGGTTCAGATTTACTACTATTCTAACTCCAGATCAGATTTACTATACTAACTTTAGTCAAACCAACATTGTGGGAAGAGCATAAATAGTAAGGAACTCAGACTGACTGTTCTTACTGCATTCCCAATAAAGGTACGGAAAGGGAACAAAACGGGGGTAGGTCTCATTTGCTATTTTTATTGCAGACTTATCAACATTGTGAAAATTAAATTAATTACTAATATTTGCATTTAGTATTCTAATGGCAATCCAAATTGTGAAGAACGGTAATACCTTTAGAAAACATATGATTTAACATTCTAACACAAACGTTAGCATCATTAATAATTAGTCAAATTAACCGTATTTTATCAAAATAATGCTTCAATAGTTTACCATTTATTTATATTTGAAATAATATTAGTAAAATAAATTAATAATAAAGTGCACAATTAGAAATTAAATTTGTTAAAATAATTAAGTAGTTCTTTTAATATCCATTTCTGTAAATTGTAATTATGTTTAAAACATTTTAATACTTTTAATTAAATGTTGTATTGTTAATTAGTTTTCACTAAAATAGACAAATTGATTAGTATTACATGAAAACAATCATATATAATATATAATTAAAGTGTCCATTATCATTAGCATGTTTAATTTTTGAATGATAAAATACTATCTTTAACATTTGTAGTTTGTAAAGATATAGAAATATGATTAATTTGTGAAACACATATCACAATTTTACTATTATGGTCTCCCAAACAATCTTTCAAAATTCTTCCCTCATTTATCCCTCCTTTGATTCATCCTAAACCTCATTTTACTACTATTGTCTCCCTAATCCCTTTGTAGAGATTCTTCTTTTCTCTATCTCTCCTTTTACTCATTCCAAACCTCATTTTACCACTATGATCTCTCAAATAACACTTTCTGGATGCTTCCATCTTCTAGCCCTCCAATATCCTATTCAATCTGACTAACAGACTTGCATGTCCACCAGTCAAAATAACTCATACTTCCCTATACTTTACATTTATTGTTATTATTATTTTTATTATTATAATCATTCTTTGTTTTACTGTTTACAATACTACCCACTCAGTTCTTTGATTAAAACCCACAATCCTCCCAAAATACTTTATGTTAATATTATTATTATTATTATTATTATCATTAGTATTAATGTTATTATTATTATTATTATTATTATTATTATTATCATTAGTATTATTGTTATTATTGTTATTATTATTATTATTATTTAATCATATAATTATTTATTTTTACGCTTTTACAATTCTGCTCACTCTGTTCCCCTTTAAAAACTACTACTCCAAAACATAATGTATTTTATCAATATTATATATTAAATGTAAAGTATAATGGAAAGGTAACACAAAATATAAATTACAAATATTCAAAACATTTCAAATTTCTTTTCTTAAAAAACACTACCCACCCAATACCGCAAAATACCACAAAAGCTATTAAATAAATAATTTAAATTCATAAAATCCATACTCAAATTACAAACATGCTGCAAAAATAATGTTATGTACATAGTGAGCCCTACTAACAAAGATATGTTTTGCACTGGAAAGAAAATAGTTTATCAACATTGCTCCTCCACCCTCCTGCCGTTTCCATGGTAACGTTCAGCACTGCATATGCTCCTCAGCTTGCGCTCGGACATGAACACTGAACCAGTTTGCGTCACTCTTGTGACTTTGCACTGGTGCAGAGTGTTGATAAATCTGCCCTTAAGTCTTCTGTCATTGTAATTCGAATGCAAAAGAAGAATATAGCACTCTAAGTGGATTGAAATAATCTTAAGAAAGACAACAAATGTTGTCCAGTTACATATGAATGCACTATTTGCTCGACATTGCTCCATAAAAGTTGTTGACTTTGACTGTTTAATACATTGAATTCTCATGAAGTATTGTTACTAACAATAAAACCAAAACTACTGGTGCCTGGGGTTTTCATTTGTTGAATTGCCTATCAAATCACTTGAGTTTTTTTGATGTATTTGCTTGATTATAATTCATTCTGGCAGCAAACACTTTCATGGCACTCATGATCTGGTAGCTGAGTGAAAGAGACAACTATTAGTCCTGATATAAATTGAATTGACAGGCAAGTCTTTCACTATTCAAAATAGATTGTCCTCCTGAAAACAGAAGGAATAATACAGAAATATGGAAATCACGAGCGGGGGCAGAGAGGCAAACAAATTTGCTGATAATCTGACAGGTACAGAGATCCTAGCCCTTTCATATACATTTTAGAATGTGTAAAATTTCACAGATGCCCACTGATAATACCACCCAGCATAGATACTTTGATACTCTTCTTTAAACCTATGTCAGTGGAAGCAGATGAACAAACTGATTGATACAATCAAGTATGCCAATACAATGTTGAACAGCGTCATGTCTAAAGAAAATCCTCCCAACATCCATCCCAGAAATTATAATTTTTTATAATACCACCTTTATTAATGGAACAATGCCCACAATCTTCAAACAAGCAAACTTACCCCTTTCTTTAAGAAACAGGCAGCTTAAGGCAGCTTACCTCAATGTATGACCGGTAACTTCTCCACCAGCAGTGAGGTTTTATGTCCCTTGCCCAATTTTCTCCAGTAACTGCAGTGCGGAAAACAACTTCCAGTATTGTATACGTCCAGCAACATACCAACTTCTGTCTGAAACTTGAGAGGCAGGGCTCTAATTTCAGTTAGGAAGTGTGTGACATTGTATAAAAGGAACCCATCCCTGATATTTGTTTCAAGGTTTCATCAGCACCATAGTACTTGTTGCTAAAGCATTCAAGACTGAGGGACAGGTTTATAATTATTTGAAACAGGGCAACGCTGCAAGACAACTGTGCTGTGTCAAATGGAAAGGGCAGGAATGCACCATGTCTAACAATATATGGTGCATTCCTGCTCTCTCCCAGCCCTGGTGCACTGTGTACTACCTAGCGCCAACGTGAGCGCTCTTGAGCCATAGTGCATGGGTGCCTGCATTACAGGCAGGTTTGTGCAGGTTGCACAAAATCATTCCTTACAGGCGTTTTCCTCTGTAGAATGCAACACACTTAGAAAGAGGGAAAAAACGAGGCAAAATAAAGCTAATTCTCCATAATTGCACCTCTATCATGAAGGCGTACAATGTTAACATATTCCTGGGTTTACCAGTCTTGGTAAATCTGGGAAGCTGTCAAAATGCATAGGTGGATGCATGGGAACACCCACGCTCCACTCATGTAGTGCCTTTCCAGCGCAGAGTAATGGAAGGAAGCAACTTGCATTGTCCTGCGTTACTCTCATTTTACCAAACCATGCAGGGCCATGCAAGGCGGTCTAGAGTGGCTGGATAAATCTGATTTAAGGATTAAATTGCCCTTGCATCACTTTTTGTGCTGTAGGGGAAATACAATCCTTTGATAAAACTGGGCCTTAGTGTCACACCATGAACATGTTTATTGACTGCCTTCAACCACTTCAAGATGACTAGCTGACAATACAGCATCTCAGTGATGCTGAGCTCACTGTCCATATCCAGTAACGTCACCACTTTCATTGGGATATTCTTGAAATAATTTAACATGGTATCCCTCAGAGAATTGCCTGCCTCTCTTCAGCATCTTGGGTTTTCACCTAGCTCCTGAGAATAGTAATTGGGTGGCATCAAACCTGAATACCTAACAACCTTTGACCAGTATTACAATCCTTTTAAATGTCCCCATGCCCTTCATTAGTAAACCCTAAAGTATTTCAGGGCATCCAGTCTATGGCTGGTCAGAGGCGTATTAAAGTTACACTGGGAAGATATAGAGTAACATTTGTAGCTTTTCTACAGGTGGAGCCACTTGAAAGCCCACCAAGGCCATCTTCTGGGCAATCCCTATATTGTGCCTAAAAAACATTATGCCTCATGATTGAGGGATACTCCAGGACTGTCCCCAATAGGGATAACCATAAGTACACTTGTCTGCACATATCTTCCAATGAACAGTGCCTGCACCCAAAAATCCAACTACGTCATCACAAAAGCAGATCTCTATGTGCTCAAGATCCCTTTATCACAGTTCCGGATTACCAAGTTGGCAAAGTAGGCACTGGCCTATGGGCCCCACTCCTTTTAGGGGCCTGAGACAACGGATCAATATAATATTGATTTGATCCTGAAAGAAAATTACAATCAAGCTTTCTTAACTTGACTCCAAAAGATAGAAACAAAAAATAATCAACTCTAAGAAACGAAACCTTTACATTAAAGACTCTATAGAATAAATTACTGTATTAATGTAATGTACCCATTAACAACTTAAAGTACATAAACCAGGGACATCAGATTTACATAACAGTGTGTCTCTTAAAAGCTCATCTTCCGGCAGCTGTCAGTTTGTAAAACATTCTATGCAATGTACAGTAGTGATGGTCATCTCCATCTAGGGCCGTTTGCGAGGGGGGCCGAAATTTCAACTGCCCAGGGGCCTCCAGGCTCCACAGGGTGTAGTCTGGCACTCTTTTATAAGCTACCCTACTGATACTTCATTATGGTATTTACCCATCCTCTTGTGCATCAATCTATCCTTTTTCCCTACAAGTTTGTTGTTCATTTACGAATGTACTCAAAAGTGGCCACACGATAACTTATGGGATGATGCGGGAAACATGACAAATGAATGAATAAATAAATAAATAAGAAGACTTTAAAATAGACGAGTCTTCTGCAAATAACTGAAGTCCTCATATAGCAATGGGTTGTAATGCGACGTAGGCAAATTACGACATCTAAAGGGAGGCATTTAAAGTTAGGCCCTATTTAAGGCTTTTTCTTCCCCAGGACCGCGGTCTTGACGTTGCTGGTTACCAATGTGCAAACTACAATCATCCTTCTCAAACCCTCATTTGATCAATGTTCTTGGATCTTCCCCAAAAATGGCATCAAATGAGTTTTTCACAAATGTTATTGCAGTATATATTTACAAAATAAAGTAGTCTTGTATGTTCCCTTTCCTTCCTACAGGTGAAGGATATATAAATGTGCTGAAACACTTTATTTGGCATATCATTTATTTCATCACCCATCCAGATAATGCGCATTATCCCACTTTAGCTCACCAACACAAAAAAGCATCTAGAATGTGGATAGATGCACGGCCTGCAACATCCTCAGCTTAAATCTCAAAATTATGATTTTCTCTAATTTACTATATTGATTTCTTTGCCGCCGGATAATTCTTTTTGGATTTTTTTAGTCTTTACAAAATAACAGAGTAAACTTATTAGCCACCGACTTTGCGTGTGTCTGTAGATATGCTGCTGCCCATCACAGTGTGACAACAGACTTATTTTTAAAGCTTTTCCAGTACTTGTGATGCCAGGAAGCAACCACATACTATTGCTATGGCAACCAGCTTCAGCTGAAGAGAAAACTGTAAACCGGGCTTTTTTCGTCTTATGTTTGAGGTATGTTTAGCTTTTTGTAAATGTTGCCTGGCAGTGAATTTACCTTGAAGATGTCTCTCTAAACTTGGAATTTTAAGACAGCATTAAAAAGTTTTAGAAATGCTGCAATCTATGCAAAAATTGAGCTGCTAGCCAATTGTTGCTGCTAATGATAGATCTTAACGGTTTCTAAAGAAAGAGAAAGAAACAATGTCAAATAAATTTAAATGTCAAATATTTTTTTTTCACTCTCAAAATCTTGCATGTATATTATTCCGTTAAAGCAATGCGTGTCTTAATTTCTTGACATTCAGAAAACTGGCAAGAGTTTTCTTTTTTGAGACTCAGCTCAGAGCATGTCGCACATTCTATATTCCTGATTGCCTTGCGTTTTTATTCCTAATCCACTCTCTTTTTACATTTACCTTTTTAACCATTGCTTATTAACTATGATTACCATGCTTTCGATATTTTAGCAAGAGCATATTTTTAACATTTGTCCCTCTATGTCATAATTTAAGTTTGACGTATTTATCTTAAGAAAAAAATACGTTTATGTTTAATTTCTTATTTACTATATACAAAGTATCCGACTACTTAAATTACATTGGGGGCTGAAAACGTTTCACCACTGCCGTACAGCAGCTGACTGTCAAGTGCACAATGTCAGTTTCTGCCTGTCAGTGCAAATTCAATCCCTGCACAGGTTCACCAATGCAAATGCTGGTGACAAAGTATGTTGCACTAGGGAACAATTGACAGTGATGCGTGGAGTGTGCATATTATGTGTCTGGCCACTGAGTCCTTTGTCATGATCCTCCTTTTTCTTTGGTATGAATAACACCCTCAGCTCTGAAAGTAAAATACATTCTGATGTCCCCTTATGAGCACAGTGAACTTGTTGCATATGGAATTGTATGTATGGCTCTCACTGATAGCCACTAGTGTAAACAACCGATTCTAGAGCTGGTTATTCACTTCTATGACACAGCATGACTCCATTGTTAATACGTCATACAGGGGTCCCAAGCTGCTCTGACAGGCCTCGCTGAGAGCCTGCAGTGCAACACTGGCCCTCTGCTCTAATGGAGGACACAGAGAGCATAGCTTCTGGAGAGAGAGGTGGGAAAGCATAGAGGGTGGGGGCTGGTTATTTATTTATTGCATTTTGAACAGGAAGGATGAGCCATGCTATTTTTGGCCCCACATTACTCCTCTGACCCTTCCTAACAGCTGAAACAGATGATTTGGGTGCCATATTTGACATAATATAAATGAGTAAAAAGTGAATAACAGGGAAGTTTTTCAACTCAGGATTGTGAATGACATCATAGACAACCGGCGCCTCCCTGTCATTTCTGTTTAATGTCACTCAGAGCCCTTCTGTAAAAAAAACTGTTCTTTTATCTGTTATCCTCTATAATTCCATATGTTGTTGCACAATCTATATTATTGATGTCAAGGAAAGAGAAAGTGACTTAAGCGAACATGTCATATATCAAATTAGTCCTAGTGTAGCAAACCCAATTAGCCCATTTAATTGTGCAGCATTACATTATGTAACAGGATTCATGTTTAAGTGGAAAATGTCAAATAGCCACTTATAACTGCTCATCTCTGTTGTGTGACTCATCGCAATACTCTTCTTCTTGCAACAAATTCCCCTTTAATTTTGCTAATTAAAAATGTTCCTTCCAGCATAAAGTTTCCAAGTTCAAAAAGTTCAACTTAAAAAATATGTTTCAAGTTTAGGACCCTGGCATGTTTTTTGAACATGTAAAATACTGTATTGAGGGTCCTAAAATATGTTTTTATGACATAATAAACGAAAGGTTGTGTGATAGTATCAGTAAATATTACCATCGTTTTGAGACAGTTTTCATGAGTAAAGAAGGGAGCTTATAGGAGAATTCTGTCAATTCATGTTAGTGGAAGGGTATTACCATCAGAAGCAATGTGGTCTATTTTGGGGGAGGTTACATTTCCTCAAATAATCTAAACCAGGGTGGAAATGAGTAATGTAGCCTGTAAGTGAAATCTGGGAAACTGTTGTCCCGAGAGCGCAGCTGACGGCAAAGAATCAGGAATACTGTGCTAGGTATATCAGCATGTTGGCACAGTGTGCAGGCAGTGTATAATGGTAACATGAATCAATCCTAATTCACAGGGGGCAAGAATGTGGGGAAGGATTACAGCAGGGGCTGCTCCTCCACTAGGACGGAGGAGTGTCACCCCACTGCTTCTCACAGTGCAAGAAGCATAAAAATAAAATGGCAATAACTTTCCGTTGTTACCATTTGTTGTTTGGTTGCGAGCGGGTGGATGGGCGGGGTTCATGAGGAAAATGGCCTTTCCATAGGCTGCTGGCTCGGCAGCGTCCCGACCAAACACAAAGCTGCTTGAGCAGCATTGTGATTGTCTTAGGGGAGGGAGCCTGGCTGCCTGCTTTTGCTTCCTGTTCCAGTAGAGCAGGAGAGCAGAGAAGACGCTGGACCCGGCCGTCAGAAAGGTAAATTTAAAGATATATATATTTTTAAATTAAATTAAACCCCCTCTGCGTGACCCCCCTCCCGCATGACCCCCACCCACGAGTCATGCCGGCCTCGACTGGATTACAGTATAAGCAGGGTGAGTGTCTGCAAGGTCGGAAATATGTAGTTTGTCCTATTATTTTCTAAGCAATGTAAACAGGAAGTGGTCATAGGTTTGTAACTTTTGTTTCTTCTTCAACGCTGCATTGGTGTGCTTTTTCATGCACATGTCTCTTCATCAGACACAGCCAGGTAAATAGAAGGGTGGCTGATTACAGTGGAAGGCAAGTGCATCTAACTGGCAAAGAACACACCGCGTTGCATGCCTTTCTCTCACAACCAGCCTGGCTTTGTCATAATGAGGCGGCAATACCTCAAAGCTCACACTGCTTAACAATTAAAACCAAATGCATAATGATGGAAGGCAAAACCGTGCCTAGATGTAATCCCACCTTCACTAATGGTGGCTACACTCTGCCGTCTTCATGTGAAACCCTCTTACTTTATTGCTTCCAAATAACACCCCATATATGTGTGAATGTATGTGTATATGTGTGTGTGTGTGTGTGTGTGTGTGTGTGTGACACAACTCTGACTCTCACAGCATCATTAGCTGCACTGACATTACAGCGAAATACTTGGATGAGTTTCACTTTATTGTGGTTGCAGTGAATAAAGTGCAGTGCTCAGCTAGGTGCTAAACATCTTTATTTTATTTAAATTTTATTTTTATTTGAGGTTTTATATAGCACGAACATGACCCGTTAGGGTATCAGAGCGCTTTACAGGGATAAACATGTTGCGTACAGTATAGGTATAGGCAAAATACAAGGATGGGGTTAGGGAATTGACTACAATAAGATAAAAGTCAGAGCTAAATACAATAAACAGTACAGTACCAAAATCAGCGAGCGACATGTCAGCAATAAAACAAGCGGAACAATTTACACATGGAGAGGGCCAAGCAATACAGGAGATTATACACAGAAACATAGGCCATGAGAAGGGTAATGCACAATAAAGGAGAGTTAATGGAGGAATTTGCTCATTAGGAACACTTTCGCTTCCTTTTTGAAGCGCCACAACGTAGGAATTCTTCTGATGGATGGAGGTAGCGAGTTCCAGATTCTTGGTGCAGCCCCAGAGAATGCTCGATTATATGTTTTCGCATCACGGAAGCGGGGTGGCTGGAGCACATGGTCTCTGGCGGACCAGATAACACAATTTTCTGGGCAAGATACTTTGGGGCGTTCGTGTATAAGGCTTTGTGAGTGATGCAGGCCACCTTGAGCTTGATTTGCCTTCAAGAGGAAGCCAGTTCAAGGCCTTAAGATGTGGTGAAATGTGGTCAAATTATTTTGAGCCAGATAAGAGTCTAGCTGCTGAGTTGAGGCAAGCTTTTAGTGGGGCCGTCGAGGTCTTTGGTAGGCCAGATAGGGTGGAGCAGCTGACTTCAATTCTGGAGATAACTAACGCCTGAACTGCGGGTTTTAGGTCGGCAGTATCAAGGAAGGGTTTTAGTTTTCTCAAGTAGCTCAGATGGAACCTGGTTGTTTTGTCCATTGAGTTGATGTGTTCACACATATTCAGGTTGTTGTCCAAGGTTATCCCAAGCAATTTGGCAGAATCCACTATGGTTGGCATGCAGTTGAGTGCTGTGATCGAGTTAATCCATTCAGGGAGTCAGGTAGGGACCCTTGAAGAAGGAAAGCATTGATAATTGTAGTCCAGATGGGAACGATGAGTGGGGAGGAAGCTGACAAGCAGTTGCCGGGAAGAGGGTCGTTGATGTGGGTGTTCAGTTTTAAGGAGGCTAGAATTTTAGAGATGTACTGGTCATCATAAAGTTTGAAGTTGGACCAGTGAGCCTTGTTTTTGGGTGTTGTTTGGAGGGGACAAGAGCGGAGAAGGGCTCCAGTAGGAGGAGAAGGGCAGTTTGAGTCTTTGTGTCTAAACAAGGACCTCAGTCACAAAAGAGCAGTTACAAACAGTAGAGTTTACCATCTGGATTGCAGGGAGCCTCTGGTAGACAGGGAGTAATATGGGATACAGCATGCAGCGCTCAAGAAACAGCTTATTCTTCATAAGTGCATGGGGCTGACTTACATAGTGGAAAGCAAATTCCTAGGCAATTGAAACAGTTAAAGGCTCACTCTATAGTGTTCTGCTCAGTGAGATAGAACCAAAACATGAATTATATTATTTCAAAATTATTTAATGTTCACATATACAAATACATAATACTAATTTTCAATCTTTAAAATCATTAACAATGAAAAAATGCATTCAAAACATTCTGTCACTTTATAAAATACATAAACATGTACATAAAACACCATATGTGTGGCAGTAATGAAATCTTCGATGCGCGTTTCGGAGTAAAGAACACCTTCATCAGGAATTGCCACAAAATTCTATGATGAGGGTCTGTAGATATCCGGGTACTGAAGAATTCAGACACGTATCTTAATGTATTCTAAGGGTGGATCAGTCTTGTATCCTGTTGCTTTAACGGTATATTTAAAATCTGATGTGAGCTGCAAAACCAGGATAATGCTCTGATGCACCACACTCTTAAGTTTAAAAAGTTCTGTGATTGCCGATTCAGGTCCGTGACATCAGGATATACTGATATTCAAAGAAAGGGGTTATTTTAAAAGAGGAGAAGTTGGTGTTGATGGCGAACTATTTGATTAAAATCCACAGCTTCTGTATTGATATGCTGGCATGCTGCGGGTTGCTGTACTGATACGTAACCGGCGTCTTTTCAATGTTAATTCTGATAATCATTCATGGAACAAAGAGTAAGTGGGTGGTTGTGCGACACCTGTTAGGCAGAACAAAATTTTAAGAAAAGCAGATAAGAAAAGATAAGTCAGTAAGCCTTGATGAGGATTCCAGTACTCAGTGAATGGAGGTGGAAGCAGACACCATGCTGCAGGGGTATGATGGACTTCAAGGGAGGTGAAAAAAGAGCTCACCCCTTTTAAGGGAGAGTGTGGACACAAAAATAGGGATGAAAGGCATAAGGTTCCCAACATGGGTTTGTTGCGGAGGATCCTGAGTGCAATACGCTGCAGTAGGAATTAATGAAATAGACTGCTTTGGTCGGCAGAGGAATACAATAAGACAGGAGAGACAATACTCCAGGTCACACAGTGCAGCATTAAGGGGCAGATGACCAGAACCTGGCAATAGTAAGGTACTGACATGGGTCATTTTCAAGATTTCCGGAAACACCTTTGAAGCACAAAGAAAGTGTTGCCTTCTGGCACACTGTACTCAAATGTCGCTGTGATTCATTTTTTTTACATCATGGTGCTATCAACAATGACCAAAACAATCCAGCATCGCGGGTGTATGTTGCAAAGTCTTTCTTGTCCACATGTGGTAACGTTTCTCTCAAAAATAATTCAACATATCATTATGTAACCAATTAACTTGTACAGATAGATTTTAAAATGTATTTATTAAGCAGAAGCCTAAGATAAAAAAAATTGATAATCAAATGTAGTGATTTTACACAAAACAAGGTGAAAACATGTTGCAAACAGTACAGCATGAGTCTCAGGTTCGTAACATATGGCATCTTGGAAGCATAGACACTTCTATGACAGTGTACATTCATCATTGTACTTGCACAGTCTCGGGAATGGTCTTGGGGAAATGACAGTAGCAATCAGTCTAACATACCTAGCAATTTACCCCACACCCTACGATGTTTGGCTAGACAGCCTCTGGCTTAGTATAAAGGAAGTTCCTGAGCAGCACACCAGTCAACCCCCTGCACCATGTAGAGATTTTGGGTGGAGAGGGATTTTTCCATTCCATAGCTATATTGCGTTTGGCCACTACTATGGCAGTGCTAAGGAATTTTGAGTCTAATCTCGACCCGTCCAACCTACCTGTGAGGCCCAGTAGTATATTCAGTGGGTTATATGGAACCACCCATCCCAGAACCTCGGTGGACGCCCTGCCTCCGGGGCATTCCAGTATAGAGTTATGTGTGGGCAGGACCGTACCATGTGGAAGAAATCTGGCAGTCGATCCCACATCTTTCACAGGAGGGGCTCGAAGTAAGGCCTGCCTAGTGTAGGCAGGTGGAAGTGAGGTAGGAGGAATGGAGATAGTATAGTTGAAAAGATAAAGCATAAGATATATATCACATATGTAAAACATAAAATCGATTAAAGTCCATTATAACTTCTATGTAACAATTCCTTGTTGTTTCTTTCCCTTGTAAGAAAGTGTAACATGCAGGAACAACATTCAAAACAAGTATTATGCCAATTCACATAGATCAAGCATGCATTTTTGGGCACATTAATACACGCATATTGAACAAGGTGCTATTGTTGAAGTGAAAATGCTTTGACTCCCTTAAAGTGCAATTATCCCTGCCTCCCAATAAAACTACTCCAGGCTTTAGGCATCAACTCGAATTCAGCAGCATACAGCTTTTGTTATAAAGTGCAATTGTACTTGACTCCCATAAAGTGCATTTAACCTGTACAGATAGATGCCAAGCAATCATCCTGTGGCATGGACCACTGGCACTTTAGATCCTACACCCATAAGGTGCCCAATTTCAACTGCACTTGGTAATATTTCCGTGCAGTACAGATAAATCTGCCATCCCGGCCAAATTTTATATGAGGTCTCTTGAGATATATAGCTGGTAGTGACTTGATCAAGATCCTTTTAGATTCTTGGTGAGGGGTGAGCAGCACTGGAGTGGCCATAACAGCACATTTACTTTCGGAAGCCAGTCAACCAGTTAATTATTCTACTCTCACACTGAGCTATTGTAACAATTTTAGCTGTATTGATCCTTTCTACTGGCTATGTGAAGAGGGTATATCTCCCAGTGGCTCATTTTTTTTTTTTTAAATGTATTTAAAGTTTTATTTACAACAAACAGTCAAACAATGAGCAATATAACAGAAAGCAAGCATAGTACAAATAACTTATAGACAGCAATAATAGAGAAAGGACAGGGTGAATCGCTTAAATCCAATTAGTTACTGGGTCCCAAATTTTTAACCCCTGTCTTTTTTTCTTTATCCCCTTATGCTTGTACATAGCCATTTCTATATGATAAATAGAGAGCAACTTGCATTGCCATTGATGGAAGGTGGGAGGTTCCTTATCAATCCATCGAGAAGTAATACAGAGACGGAACACGGACATACAAATAAACAAAAATGCTTCTTCAGCAATAAGTCTTTTCCCTGACTGATCTGCTTGAACACCGAAAATAACCAAATCAGGAGAAAATTTTACAGCTATCCGTAAGTTGTTGTTAATAAAAGATTCAATATCAGTGATAAACCGGGATAGTTTTTCGCATTTAAAAAACATATGAATAGAGCCCGCGTCCACCTCATTACAACGATTACATCTTGATTCGCCGCTTGCCTTCCACTTAGCTAGCTTACCGGGGGAATAGTAGAGATCGAAAACAGACATGTAATGCTGACTTTGAAGGGACCCATTAAAAAGTACCTTCATAGATATATCAATAGATCTACTTATATCGATCTCTACTATATCCAGCTTCCTTTGCCATTTGCTCTCTACGGAGGATAAATCATCTTCGAGATGATTAATAATCATTTGATAAGTTGGGCCAATTTTATTTATTTTCTTGATAGTTTCTAGGATCTTGTGAGGGTTCATACAAGAATTGGTTAGAAGTCCTTTTGATTCTAAAAAACTCCGAATCTGAAGATACTTAAAAAAATGATGATGTGATAAGCCATATTTGGTTTGGAGAGCCGAAAATGAAAAAAATTGAGTCTCTTCATATAGATCACCTAAGATCTGTATTCCGGAAAGATACCAAACTCTGATGATTGGATCGTGAAATACCGAGGGCAAGGCAGAGTTATTAAAAATTGGGGAATAGTAGGTGGTTTCCCCCAGACACAGAATTTTGTTCCTGAATTGTCGCCATATTGAAAAACAAGCTAGGATAGTCTTGAATTTGTTTTTTTTATAGTAGCTGGGTTCGATAATTTTAACTAAACATTGGGGTGCTGCCTTACCTAGCAATAATTCATAAACTGAAGGATAGACAGATTCTTGAGTGACGGTGTCCACAAAAAGTAATATCCCCATAGATCTTAGGGAAATAAGCCAATAATACAGCCGAAAATTAGGTACGCCCCACCCCCCTTTTAGCCTAGGCAAAAAGCACCATTTTAACGCGCGACGAGAGCGGTGATAACCCCACAGGAATCTAGAGATCATTCTGTCGATTTTTGTAAAATAGTAAGCCGGAAACAAAAGCGGTATAGTGCGAAATAAATATAAAAATTTTGGTAAAATTAGCATTTTGATGATATTGACACGACCAAAAAGAGAAAAGTGCAAGTTATTGAGTCTCTCCAAAGTTTTATTAGAGAGATTCAAAACAGGGTCGATATTTAAACGAACAATATCCTCCACCTTGGATGATATCATTATCCCCAGATATTGGGCATTAAGGTCAAAAACCATTTCTTTAGGTCAACCGAAATCAGAGTGAATCAATTGGGTTTTGGCCACGTTTAATTTATAGCCAGATAAAAAGCCGAATTCTTCCGCCAAAGATATGATTTTTGGTAATGCACGGCCAATATCTACAGTAGTTACAGCAACATCGTCTGCATAGGCAAATATTTTGAAGAGATTGGCGTTGATTTTAACGGGTATGATGTCTGCCGCAAGGGATAAATTACGTAGATACGGTTCTAGATATAGAGCGAACAATAGAGGAGAACAAGGACAGCCTTGTCTGGTCCCTCTTGTGATCGGAAAGCCCTTTGAAATAGAGTTGGTTATTCTGATGGCGGCTTTAGGGTGGATATAGAGGGCTTTCACAGCATTAATATAGGAAATAGGAAAACCCATCCAGAGCATAGTGGACCAGAGAAACTCCCAAGAGACCCTGTTGAACGCTTTTTCTGCGTCCAACAGGGCCACCGCAACCGGAGATTCAGAAGTCTGAGCCCAGTCTAATAAAGCTAATTTTTTTTTAACATGGTCAGTAGTGTCTCTTTTCAATATAAAACCATGTTGTCTAATGGAAACAAGAGTCGGCATCAATGGATTCAGTCTGTTAGCGAGAATTTTTGAGTAGATCTTACTATCGGTGGGAATCAGAGAGATAGGACGATATGAACCTAATTCTTCGCTATTTTTACCCTTTTTTTTTTAAATTACTATCGTTGCAAGAGACCATGACACAGGTGGGTTGCCAGAAAAAGCAGAGGAAAAGATCTTAATTAATTCTGGCTTTAAGATTCGTCTGAATACTCGATAAAATTCCAGCGGAATAGAATCGGGACCCATGGCTTTTCCAGCCGCGAGACCAGTAATGGCAAGTTCAATCTCATCCAAAGTAACTGGGGTACTAAGACACTCCGCATATTCTGCTGGCATTTCTATAGTATGAATCTGATCAAGATATTGTTTAATAACGGAGCCCGGAACACTATCCGATTGATGGTAAAGCAGTTGATAAAATTCGTTAAAGGCGGCAAGTATATCTTCTTTAGAGGTTTTAATGCCCCCATGAAGATCTTGAATTTTGAGGATCTCATTAAGAGTGGCTTTTTGACGAAGTCTATGTGCTAGGATTTTCCCGGTTTGTTCACTTAGTTCATAGCTTTCAGTCCGATGCTGATTGTGATGTAAGACTATTTGATCAGCTAAATGAGCATAAACAAGGCTGCGTTTGATCGATAGATCCAATTGAAATTCCTCTATATCACGATTCAGTTTAATACTTTCAGCCAGCCGGGTCTCTGCATATAAGACTAAATCACAGTCCCTTTTAAATTTATTCCGCTTATCCTTTAATTGAAAATTGGAATATTTTAATGTCTCTCCCCGTACCACGGACTTAAATGTGTCCCAAACTACTGGGACTGAGGCTGACTGATTATTTAACTCAAATAAATCCTGGATAACTCTAGTCATAAATTGAATGTAGTCTGATTGTAGAAGTAGATTCCATGAAACGTCCACATAGATTTGTGCCCTTGTTCGGCTGATGAGATACTGAGCTTTAAACAGAGGGGATTATGATCCGACAGCAACCTAGGAAAGATTTCAACCATAATTTTACCCAAAAAAAACTGAGATAAAAAAAAATAATCGATCCAAACATGTTTCTTATGCGGAGCAGAGAAGAAGGTAAAGCCATACTCATCAGGGTGAACAGTATGCCAGGCATCGGATAGAGCATTATCCAGTACCAGAGATCGAAGAGCCTTAAAAGACCGCGGCTTCAGTCCTTTATACCTAAACTTTTGTCTGATGTTAGAGGCAGCGTCGATATGAATATTAAAATCCCCACAAAGAATAATGGGAATACTGCAAAGAGCGAGTTCCAAATTAAGATAATTAAATAGCTCTAAATCGTCGAGGTTGGGACCATACACTGAGTAAATCAAAAACCTATTCTGATGAATTAAGAGCTCTACCATGACCCAGCGGCCCCATTTGTCAGCAGCAGTCTTAATTAGAGTGCCCAATTTTCGACGCATGAGTATGGCTACACCACGTTTAATACCGGTCTGCTTAGAAGCCACCAACACTTCCAACCCCAGGGTTTTTAACAGACCCCTTCTCTCCCATGATAAATGCGTCTCTTGGAGGCAGAGTATATCTATTTGCAGTAAATGGATCATTTTTGACAAAATACCTCGCTTCTTCGAATCATTAAGACCATTAACATTGAGAGTACAAATTTTAATTATCTTGTCCATCAAAATACAGAACAAAGGGGGAAATTAGGAAACTAGAACTTATCAGACAAGGCTCGAGATATAATTGAAGACAAGCCAAATTAAACAAAATCATTGTTTTACCTAGTATTGAGGCATTAATAAACCAACCTAAACAGAGCTCAATAGCTTGCACATAACAAAACATTTTCATTTTCACTATAACTTGCTCATATTGGACTGATGTTGAATTACACCCCCACCACCACCACCACCCCGCCGCACCCGCCCCTAGAACCTTCCCCCCACCCCAACTCCACCCCCCACCCCAACCCACCTTATGAGGCACAGGGATAGCCAATCCCTGGGGTCACCGAGTGCCCCCCCGCCCCGCTCCCAGATGACCCGAGAAGAGAAAAAAAAACAATTCCGAGATCAGCTTAGACCACCCAGTAATATCAATCTAACATATCTATATCATGGCTATCACATTTAAATATCGTTCTTTGAATATAAACGTTGAACATTAGGCATTGAATCATAGAGAGTCAAGATATTCTTTTGCAGCAATTTCGGAAACAAAAAATCTCGTTTGATTTTTGAAAATAACTTTAAGTTTGGCTGGATTTTGTAGAAAAACCGTGGCCCCTTTTCCTTGAAAACCGGCTATTAGTTGTCTTAACAGCCAACGCTTAGTAACAGTGGACTGACAAAAATCCGGTCTAACAAAAAAACAGCAGCCCTTAGCAGAACACCTTTTATCTGGTTTGGCCAGATCAAAAATAGCTTCTCTTGCTAGAAAATTATTAAATCTGACCAGAATTGCTCTCGGATACACTCCCTCTTTTGGTCTAGATTTGGTTTGAAACAGAAAGCGATGAGCACGTTCAATGATCAGAGGCCAGTTCCAGGATGTAAGTTCGGGAAATGCTTCCGAAAAAAGATCGCAAATGAATTTCCGAATATCTGACCCCCCTAGATTCTCAGGAATTCCAAGCACACGCAAATTATTTCTCCGTGATTGATTTTCGATCTCAGCGAGCTTGAAGCTAACATCATCCCGTTGTGCTTTGACACTGGCAAGTTCTTTTTTTTGAGTGGCAACTTCATCTTCGAGAGAAGATATCCTAGTTTTGGCTTCCAAAACTCTAGTCGTCATGTCAGTACAGATTTTTGTGATGAGACGGACAGCATTTTTTACTTTTTGACAAGTACCTTGTGTACGAGCTATCTCAATTTTAGTATCTGATCGGTGGGCCAACATAGTTTGGTAAATCATAGAGAGAGTGACTTCCGGAGAGAGATCGGAATCCGGCGCTTCACGAATATCTGGATCGCTTAAAGGATTAGTTTGAACAGATAAAGAATCTGTTGCATCATTAGACTTGTTCCGGATTGAAGGTGTTCTCTTAGCCCTGCCCTTGTGCTTCTTTACTGTCGCACTGGAGACAGGTGATGACTCGCTGCCCCCGTCTCTTCACCTGGGCTGCTGTCTTCTGGATAGTCAGCCCAGTCCCTATCCATACTTTCATCAGATGTGAGATCAGACATGGAGAAAAAGTTTTCGTTGGACTCCAGAGCAGATTCCTGACACAGAGTTTCAACAAGTACTGATAGGGGCGGGGCGGATGGAGACAAAGAAATAATCTGAGCATTTATGATAGCGTTAGTGATCGGAGCCACCCCGTCCCCATCCCCACCCAGAGCAGCTTTAGTAGAGATATTTGGAACTACCGCTCCCAGAATGCTGTGCGATGGTGATCCAGGCGCAGACACAGAATTGAGAGAGCACGGCGCCTCGGGCACAGAATGAGAAACGGAATTTGAGGAAGCGTCTGCAGGTGGGGAGAGAGTTGATACCAATACACTCGGACCAGCAGCGTTTTTAGCAGCTTACCTATTAAACAGTGCAGGAACTGTTTGATTGAGAGCCTTACTCGAGACCTCACCGCCTTTGTTAGCTGAGGAAGAGGTAGATATGAATGTGGACTCACCGGGTTTAACTAACCCTCGAGTTGAGTTAGCAGTTTCCAGCACCTCCACGCCAGCGTTTTTTTTCTTGCCACTACGCGTGTTGAGCGGCTTCGACTGCTGATTGGGGTTTTTCGGCGGCATAGTGTACACAGAGTGAAGCGCCGTCTGTCTCGCCCAGCAGAGCAAGAAAATCCGGGTGAGATTGCGTGGTCGATGAAGCCGAATAATGAGGGGCCACATAGACAGCAGCAGAGGTGTATGCGAGCAGCCTCCGGCACCAACAAAATTAGGAAGAGTCCGGTCAGGCAAACAAAGGACGAAGCCCAGATCAGCAGCAGCAACAGCGGGACCAAGGAACGCGATAACAGAGCCAATAGCAGCGGGCTGCACCAGAGTCCAGGTAGAAGCAACGGAATCGCTCCGGTGATGCTTCGCGCCGGTGAGTCAGGGCTATTGCTGCAGAATTCAGCGTTGAAACGGAATCTGGTAGTCAGTCAGTCTCCCATCAGACGTGGGCTCTCCTCGGGTCAGAGATTCTGGGAGTGAGACGGTGAGCAGCTCACACCGCTGGACTAGCGGTCGCCATCTAGCCCCCCGCCAAAGTTATTCCAAATAGCATCTCCCAAATTAGTGTCTGAGCCATCTCCCAGTGGCTCAGACACTAATTTGTTTTACATTCCTTGAATGTTTGCATTTTTTTACCATCAGGGCTTTAGTGGATGTGACTACACTTGTCCACGGATGGGAGTCATGTAGTGAATGGGATTTTGTGCAGCATCTGACATGCTTACAGCACATTATCTGCCTCCATAAGATCCTCCTGACTCTAAAGACTCATTAATTCAGGCACAAAAATCACTGTTTGAGTGCAGCAGGTTAGACCCCTGATGTGCAACCTGGAGCAGCTATGTACACCTTTATATCTCCTCAGGGGACAGTATGGAAGATTGTGGTTTAGCATCATCAGCCATGAGCTCAAAAGGAATCTCATTTTCACTTGTTGGGCTGACAGGAGAGCAATAGATCTGTAGAAGAGTGTGATGTTGCGAAACCATTGTGAATACAGGTGCCACTCAAGACAGTGGTAAAGCTGGTGCTACTTGCGTTCACCCACAATTCCCTTTTTGCCTTTCAGTCAACTCTCCATGCTCCCAGCAATAAAGTTCCAGCTACTGATGTATACGCACTACACACAAATACATTACTGTTCCCTGTCTGACCCATCGTGTCTGCCTGCCCCCTGCCCCTCATACCAAGTCACATGAGTACTGCTACCCGTGTTGCCCTAGCACAGTGTAGCCTTTCAGTTGCCTTTTCCTAATCCAGAATGTTCTGCCTAGGGACACCATGGAGGAGGAAATGGTCAGAGCAGGCAACAGACATACCTAAGACTTGCCCATTTTGGCAAATGTGCACCCTCACCCTTTAAAAGGGTCCCTGGTGAAAGTATTTGCATTGTCATGGAATTGCAGCCATACCTTATTTTTTACCTATTATTCAAAAGTGACTGTATCTGAGCCTCTGTAGACAGCAGTGGGGCATGCTTAATAAAGATCCCGCTGTAGATGGCTCTGATCTCACGAAGGATACCTTGAAAGTTGGTGCATCCTGGCGCATGTGGATTGATTGCATTTATAGCCCGCAAGATTCATTTGTAAATTCTGATTGCATTCCAGATGAATGCTTAGGGGTTGCCTACCACATGGCACCAGAAAACATTAGCTCAGCTGACAGGGAGCAGGTCTTCTCTTTCTGGTCTTGTGTCAGACTTGGGACTACATGCTCTCATCCTCAGTACAACTTCTTGACTATAGTTGGTATTATGTGATATATCATGCAGGGTTTGCCAACAGTGAAGATTCTTTCTCACATGGGTATGGATATTTTCTGAATAATCTGCATGAGAGTATTTCGTACTTGAATTTTTTTATGCATTTTTTGGAGCTGTACACAAATGATGACAATTTCTGTGGGCCATTCAGCCGTGGCCCGTTCAGGTAACAGCGGTAGGGCTGTGGGGCCGGGTGGAGGGGGGGATTCTGACAGAGGATGATGAGGGAAAATTAGGAGCCCGATTCACAAAAGTAATCGGAGACAAAATCCTAACTTTACAACTTTTGGTATTCACAGGTGTAGTAAAGTTAGTATTCCTAACTTTACTACTCCTAAACTGAGAAAAATCCTAACTTTACGACTTTCTGTATTAACAATCATTGTTCCATCCTTTAAAATTGTTCTAGGAACATTTTATCTGAGATCCATAACCCAATCTTTGACTGTAATGAAAGAAACTGAATCTGTGTCAAACTTTGCAACAACAATCAATACAATAACATCTGAGCCCTGCAGCCTATCAGTAATTCACTGATGTATTCAGGACGCCTGAGCACATTTTATTTGCCTCCACAGGAAGTCTGGCACTCCCATATGTTTGGTGCCTTGGGAAGCAAGTCCCCACAGGAGAATTTATCCACCAAATGGGCAAGGAAACCCAAGTAGTGAAAGCATATTTAGAAGAGAACTTAAAAACTGGTTTTCATGATGGACTCTACATCTCCATTTAAAATATTAGGAAACATCAGGTCATGTATAAAAGACCAGAAGCTTAATAATATCACAACACAATCCATTGCCCATGATTTCTGTGTTCATAGATCAGATTAAGACTGAGAAGGCATTCTCTAAAACAAATGCAAGAGGAGCATGCATTTTGGTTGGGATCCAGTGTGGTTGGTGGTTAAAAGGCTGTAGCAGCACCCTATATTGCCATTTTGAATATTTTATCATGCTGTATTCAGAGATTTTTGGATCTGTATCTGGTCATGTCATATTTGTTTTCTTCAATTCCTTAATGAACATTGAGCACGTATTAAAGAATTATTGTCTTAACTTTCTCAGATCACTCAAATGGTAAGGGCCTCAGATTTATTTTTCTCATACCAGGCAGGAATAGCTATCAGGTAATGCAGATATCTTGGGTTAAAGCACCAGAATCTCTAACCCTTTACTCACCACCACCAATGCTTTTTGATGGTTCCAAGAATATGATGTCAAGGCTATTCTAGATTCGAGAATATATATTGGTAGTTTCTAATACCTTATAGTATCAGAAGGGTATGATGCATGAAAAGGTTTCGGAAACCTGCCACTTTTGTACATCTATCCAGATCATTTAGAGCCTTTTTTGCAGGTAATCCACACAAAGCAAATGGGGCCACAAGAAGAGATTTATCTGAGAGTACTCTCAGGATTTGATCAAGCAGAACACTAGAGGGAAAACATTTGTTCAATGACATTCAAAGTACTTACAGGCATGCTTGATTGAACAACTCTCCTCCAGGTGTACTCATTGGGTAGTTGCTGACAACTAATATACTGGCCTGCAGGTGAGCCTAAGACCATGAGAGAGCCTGAGAGAGGTTTGCATGACCTCACCACCAGACTAAACTGGACCTCCCCTAGGCAAAAGACAGAGAGCAGAAGGGTGACTGCACTGCCTGTGCCATGACCCCCCACCTTTTGGGATTCAAGACCACCTCCCTCAGTTCAGCCTGTAACTATTTGAGACACCTACAGATAAGATAAGAGGAGCACTTTTTACTCTTTGTTTTAATTTTAATCTGGCCTTAACCCAGGTCTGACTTTTTTCAAAATATAACATAATGTAACACCTGTTACTTTCTGATTTCTGTTACCACTAACTGGTCCATTCAAACTCTGCTCCATTTAGGTCTGTACTCTTTTGGCCACTCAAAAAAGACTAGTTTTGCTTGCTGAAGTCTGTAAGAGCCCCTTCTTTTCTCCTTTACAGCTTGTACTTTTTCTGTCTTATTCTCTGCCCTTTCTCTCTACTCTGCCTCTCCACTCAGTCCTGTATGATGCCACACTTCCACCTAAAGCCCTCTCCACTTGCTGGTTCTGCTCCCCTTTCTTTGCTTTGCTTTTCCTCTTTTCTGATTGTGTTATTTCTACCTTCAACTCTGGACTTTCTCTTGCTCTTTTTCTCTCTCTCTTTCTTTCTCTATCTCTTTCTCTCTCCTCTCCCTCTATACTCATCCCCTGTGTGACCCCACACTCTCCCTCACCCCTAAACCACTTACTGATTCTGTCCACTTTCCCTCTCTGCAGCATGTGTTGTTTCTGTCTTCTACTCTGTGCTTTCTGTCCTATTCCACCACACTCATCTATGTGATGTTGAGTACTTTTTATTTCCCCCGCTCACTCTGCCCTCTTATCACTCTCTTCACAGGCCTCGCTGACTACCTGAGTCTGCTTACTATCCCAATAGTTTTGTTTTCTTCTAACTACTATCAGAGAGCCTCTAAGGTATCGGCTGAGTCACAGCAGAAGGAAGAGATATCAGATTTCACCTCTTTGGAAAATTTTATTCTTCTGTTAGCTGTAAACGTTTGTGTTTGCCTCATCAGAAAGGCTAGCTTGAATCCAGTGGCAAAGTGAGCAAGGGACCCATTACGTTAAATAGATTGCCATTGGAGACAACAGAAAAGACCTACTCACTTTCTTTGATGGGTGCTCACTCCCAATCCCTTATTCTACTCAACACATCAGCTACATATGACACAATAAACTTCAAAACACTACTCAAATGGCTAGAGAAGTGTGCTGCAAGAACTAGGGCAGCTCTTCATTGATGACATCCATATTTATCAAAACTCAGTCAGCAAATCAGAATCAGATCTCCCTCCTCGCAAATTAGGTCAATTTCATGCTAGGTCCTGCAGGCTCCTCCTTAGTCTTCCCTAATCTGCAGCATATATATAATGCCAGAAGCACAGAATACATCAGAATGTCACCTACAGTACCAACTGTATTCTGATGACATCAAATCACAGATTTGTCTTGACAAACATGAGGATCAAAATGAAAATATCACCACTTGTCTCAAATGGGTAAACCTCTGGATGTAATAGATTTATGCCTACTGGAATGCCACTAAAATGGTGGTCCTCAGAATAATGTCTCCTTCAGGTGATAACTTGGCATTCATCTGACCAAAGGAACTTGGAGCAGTTCTGACCCCATAGTTTTTTTAAATCAACTTCAACTTCAACCTCAATTTTGAATGTTTCTTCTGCTGCTTTAACTATGCTCTCTTGTTTAAACTGACCAGAGCCTTGGTGTTGACTGCATTTTCCCGCTCACCCTTGATCAGGAACAAGACCCAGTGGAGCGCATGTCAACCTTCTCCCAGGATTAAGGTTGAATTTTCAATGAGAGACCGATTCCTACAGTTCCACATAAGGAGCCTCAGCTTCTCAGAATGGTGTTAATAATACCAAATGAGGATTCTAAAGAGTGTTATTGCTACAAAGTAGCTTCCTTTCACAAGTAGGATTTTACTAAGCAACTAAATAATAAATACTTAAGTAAAAAAATGTGCCCTGCAGATGATGATGATGAAATCAATTTATAGTGCGCACAGCTACTCCATAGTGTCCCGGTATAGCAGGCCAAAAATACCCCTGCCCAGATTAAACCCGGGTATAGTTTGGCCCAGGCCAGAGTATACCCGGGGGATAAATTGTCCTAGGCTAAACTATACCCGGGAGTTTAAAATAGACTGGGCCAGACCATACCCCACCAGGCCAGAATATGCCACATCTGAAAGATGACGCAGAGAACTAAAACTTTTTAATTATAATTAAAACTTGTAATTATAATTAAAACTTTTAATTATAATGAATTGCTCTATGGGAATTATCAATACAGAGAACAGCCGACCACGAACTTTCACCGATATCTGACAAAGAACTTCCGCCGATATCTTAAAAACATATAAATGGAAGTAAGATTTAAAATGTTATCAATTAAAGCAGTAGACGGTCTGCTGGTCGGTTAGTTGTTGCGCCTCAGCCTTCACGTTAATTATATACCAGCAACCTTAAGATTAACCAGTATGCAGAGGCTTCTCCACCACCCCTGTCCCCCGATGATTATCCCTGTGAATCTGCCGATGAATGCCCAAAGGAAAAGACACTCAAAACACCACTTGAAAAACCAGACAGTTATGACAGCTATATCTCAGTGAAACACAAACAGACCAAGACGTTCAACCCACTACCAAGTTTAGGAAGAAAGTATCTTAGCACCCCTTTTGGCCTTACTTTTGGTAAGGATGTATACTTTGGAAGAACAAGGGAGCTTGGACAACCACGGCGTATATATAAAACCAAAGGTGATGGAAACTGCTACATCCAGGCCATCAGCTACATCTTGACAGTATCAGAAAACAACCATTCCCTAATCAGAGCTAAAGTCATCCACCACATGAAGACTGCCTAGACAAAAGAACTACAGGACTTCTTGAACCAACATTTGAATGAATATGTAAACCACCTCTGGCATCTCTCGTGATAGAGTCTGGGCAACGGATGCCGAGATCATGGCCACAGCGAATCTATTGAGTTGTGACATCATCATCCACACAAAAGTCGGTGACTCCATGGATTGGTCGACTTATCTTGCAAGCTTCAATCTGCATTCAACAACAGAACATGCACTTTATCTTGAAAACAAGCATGATCATTTTGATGTTGTTATCAGTGTTGAACTTTGAACATTTATACTAGAGCGAGCATTATAGAGTGTTAGATATGTGCTTTTATTTTAATATGTTAACACTACTGAGAAGTATGGTACTAATTTTTGATCTTTGTGGAAGTTTATTACTTTGTCTGATTAAAGTTTTTCTGGTTGAAGCAATCACATTGCATGTGTTTACAGTTTTTAATAAAAGTTTGAAAAATGTAGTAATTCATGTGTATATCACTCAACACTATTGATATCATGGGGGTTTAATTTGGTTTAGAGGGGTATGGTTTGGCCTAGGCCATAAAATACCTGGGTAGATCACTTCCAACAGTTTGTTCGCAGAACTCAACTTTCTGGGAGGATTAAAAAATCCATATCTGGCTGTGCGATTAGAAGCCTCCATATGACACCATGCACTAGAACAATAGCCTTAAATCCAGCTCTTATCCTGATAGGTTGCCAGTGTAAGGTCCGAAAATACACATTGAACAGAAGGTGGGAAGACCCCTTATGGACAACTTAGAGCCTATCCAGTAAATGTTCCAGCAGTCCACAGTGTAAGGCATTGCCATACTCTATTCTGGAGGTTATCAAAGACTGAATGACCAATTGTTTTGCTGGGAATGACAAGAAGGGGAGAGCTGCATAATGCCTAAAGAGGTGCCCGCCAAAGCTTTAACTTAATGCTTAAAGGACAAGCTGTTTTCAAGTTTTTTACACAGATTTCTAAATATGCCACTCTGGGGCCCTGGGGAGGAGGCCAAAGATTCGAGCAGAAGTCTGTTGGGATGAGAATTCCCGTTCCTTCTTCATTACATTGAGTTGATAGGCTGCTAACCAGTAAAAGACTGCTGTTAAACACGTTTTAACGTGTGCCAATCAACTCTTGTCCCTTGCCCCATGAAAACAACTGTTGCGTATTATCTGCATAGGAGACCACTTTGGCCTCCAGGTCGTCTGGTAATTGGACCATAGGGGCATGGGAAATGTTAAAAAGGGTAGGACTTTGGACAGAGCCTTGGGGGACTCCCACAGACAATTCGCATGGATTGGCGGAACAGGGGGGAGCCAAACATGTTGACTTCTATTTATCAGAAAGGATGGTAGCCAGTCTAAGGCCTGCCCTGTTACCACAAATGGCCTGGAGATGATCTAGCAGCTTGGAATGGGGAACAGTGTTGAATGTTGCTGAGAGATCTAACATAATCAGTACAGCATTTCCCCCATTATCAAGAATGCCTTTGATATATGCTGAGACCTCAAACAATGCTGTCTCAGAAGTATAATGTGGTCTGAAGCATGACTGGCTAAGATGTAGCAGATTGTTGACTTTCAGATAGCTGGAGAGCTTTTTATTCACATGTTTTTCTTGTGTTTTAGATAAAGCTGGCAGCAAGAAAATCAGCTTGTAGTTTGTTGGAATACAAGGATCCGCTGTTTTTTTCACTGAAGGTAGAATCTTTGCCTGCTTCCAAGAGCTGGGAACAGTGGCAGTTGTTAATGATGCATTAAGTATCAAATTTGCCACATGGTTAATAATAGGAGCCCCTGAAGCAAATAGATTAGCGGAGCAGGGATCTACTGGAGAGCCAGATTTAAGGCCTTTCAGAGCTATCAATGAGCCTTCCATCGAAATAGGTTCAAAATTATTCAGCTTTACCTTAGAAAAGGTAACTATACTGGCTTGTAGTTTATTCTGTAGATCTTCATCCAACCTTGTGCAGGACGACAGGCTGGCTTGGGAGCTCCAAATCTTAGTATGAAACAAACTGGCTAGTTGTTCGCACCTCTCCGCCGAGCCTGATGAGAACTAACACATGATGATGGTGACGTAAAATTCTTGACAATTGAAAATAATTCGGTAGCCTTATTCCCTGCATTTTCGCTCTTGTCTTTATAGTAAACGTATTATTGCATTGGCACTAATTTGTAGGACTCTCTGTCCTGCAGGTTATAGTCTTTGCTTTATTTTCGTTCTAGCAAATTACAAAGTTTTTTTACCTGCCTTAAGGTCAACAGAGAAGCAAGGGTTTGAAGGCATTCTTCTTCTCATTCTAAGCAGGAGAGACAGTGCTAATATCTCCATAGCGGTTCTAATCCAGTTGTCAAACTTTGAGATATCTTTCTCAACCACGCCTAATATGGAAGGGATATTTCCTTCCAGTAAGCACATGAACTCCAAAGACTTTATCTTATGCATGTCTCTGGAACTGCCTATCATTCTGGCCAGCACATATAGGACAATGTTTTGGAGAACCTTAACTTAACTGGCCTATTAAATAGCAGTGCTTTACTACATCTTACTAATGATCTGTCTTCTTTTGTCACTATGGAGGAAACAGGAAATGGCATATTTCAACGGCCTATCATCATCTATGAGTTCACCTCTGTGGCCGGCACTAGCAGCCCCTGTTTATCTTTATGGTGAGATAATATTTCTGAAATAATGATTCTGACCGATACCTCCCTGTCACATATCAGTGATCACAACTTCAAGCCCCCAGAATGGGAAATAGCCTGCTCGGCTCAGCATAACCAGGTGCTTTTGGTAGATCATTTTTTCAAGAGAGTTTAATGCAGATATTTAGCACCTTTGTTAAACAGTGGTAAATACCTGTGGGGCACCGGTGGAGGTCTGGTGGTATGAGGCAGGTGGTGGACAGGGCTCTGTGGCTGAGCAGACTGGGGGCCCTCTGGGGTGAGCAGTGTCTGCTCTCCCGTGGTCTCTGAGAGGAACAGGATGGTGCTGCACCTCTGGCCCGCAGTCCGTCCCCTGTTTTTGCATTTGTAGATCCACATCTGTTCAAAACAGTTCATTGTTTCCACACTTGAAAATGTCAGGTATAGAAAGACTGGACCAATCGGAGCTACCTGGAATGTTTTCTACCTAGGGATAGCAATCCGATCGCCTCCTAATGAATGTCCTAAATGGTATATAGTTAGGGCCTTAATTACAAGGCTCTTACACAGCTGGTGCGTCACTTAATATTAGGGGAAAGTGACGCACTCGCGGCGCAAGGGGCTTGTAAATAAGCCCCATCAGTTCTGAACCACTGCGAGTATCTAGCGGTTCTGTCCGTGAGTAATGTGGCCTGGGCCCACATTCTAGCGAGTGCATGTGTAACTCTGCTTTGTGGGTTTTCTAGGCTATCCCCATAATGTATATATCTATAAACTGGAGAACTTCTGGAGTTGTAGAACAAGTATTATATTAGATGGTATCCTGTATTTTCATCTTGCTTATAGAAAGAGTTAATGACTTGTTGAGTAACAGAACGACACATGTTAGTATCCCTGCTGTTTTTAATTGTTAGGAAAGAAGCATTTATTTGTGCATAAAATATTTCCTCACATTCCTAAAGCAATTAGCTGCTTTTATGTAGCTGCATTTTAAATTCACAGTGCAACATATCTGGCCCAGAGCTTTTTTAAGAGGTACAATTTGTGCAGAGGGTGAACCATTTAACAAAAAAAGGCAATGAAGAAAATCATAGCCATATTAACTTCTAACTTCACTGTAAAATAGCCTTGATTAAATTGGAATAATTAAAACTACAACTTTCATTGCCTATTCTTGTTTACCCCGCAGTAAAACGTAATGAATAGAGGCCATTTTATTAATATAAGGTAACCGTTAGTGTTAGATATTTATTCTACAATGGCAACAATTTATTGTTCCTATTATCTTAATGTTATTTGGTTACAAATCGTAACAATTTGCATCAAGTTTAAAACAGCATGACATCGGAATGTCCATTCGTCACACGCTTTTACTGATTGAATCTTGTGAAAAAGAGAAGGATTCCTTTCCGTTTTATTGTTTTAGGACACAGGAGTTGTTTTAGAAATATAATTTATTGTGGTACCATTTAAACATAGATGTAATTTATTTTCTGTGCATTCAATTAATCAATTTTATTGCTTGCAAATCCTCTTTGAAACAGCCAATGTGATCTCTAATAAGATGTATGATGTGATACCCGGCAGCATCAGGAGGGAGCTATTCTAAAACATTCCATTTGGTGAAGAGCCTTTAACAAATCTCATCGCATTCACTGGTTATAGCAAAATAGCTCTACTGGGTGGCAGCCATCCGAGTTTCACTGTTTCACCATGCCAGGAAAATCTCGGCATACTCTATTTCAATCAAGGTCCTCGAAACGTTAGCAGTTTTTTTCCATCTTTATAGAAAATCTTCATTATTTGTTACCTATAGCAGCTCATTAAAACGTTTCTTGTGCACTACCTGTCCCGCAATGGTCAGGCCGTCCAGGAAAATCTACATTGTAAAACAAGAAGAGCATGTGAGGTTTTCCACCGCAAATGACGTCTGCCTTCATGGTTGGAAGGACTCTGTGGAAAAAGAGCAGAAATGGTAGGGTCATGTTTTCATGGCACCATAGCTGCCAAGTTTCCCAGGTCCATGAGGGATGTGCTGCTCCAGTCTATACATTTCCCTTAGACATTTAGAGGGATATTCTCAAGAATGTGTGATAACTATTGTAAAATTTGCTTAACGCAACTTTGCACTTGCAGTCTATCGCGGGAAAATAACACGATGTTTACGTTGTATTTTCAACCTGGCGGCACCATGCGATAGTCTCACGATAATGCACCAAAAACCCACGTTAAAACGAACGTGAGGCCGAAAAAACTCAAAACACGAACGCGAAAAAGTTGTGATGTGGCCAATCACGTTACAAAAATCAGCGATAACCAGCAACAGGCCTTCAATTCCCACGCGTCATGCGGGAAAATGCACTATATAAATACCGAAAAACACAAACAAAATAATACAACAAAGGTTGCATAATCAAATCAAATTACCAGTATAATGTACACTGTGGTAATGTGTAAATCAGTATTACATATTTACAGGACAACATTTTTGCATAAGGTATTTACAAAGAATATAAAATGCTGTCACATATCAGTTAGAACCAAGCTGCTACCCACAATGCATTTGAGATTCAGGCTTCAGGGGTGGATATGAATGTGATCTGTGAATTTTTCTAGATTAAGGTGTCCTGTTCAAGAAAGCATAACTTTTCTAGCTGTCATGGGAAGGGTAGGAGACCATTCCTTTTTTCCAAAGGGACGGGTCTTCAGATTTCAGCCCCAAAGCATCATCTTTGAAAGTGTGTATGGTTTTCATTTGGACGACTCAATCTGTGACATTGTGATACATAACGGAAAGATTGGGGTGGGGGCAGACTTGGGCCTATGCTGTAGAAGTTTTACAAACATTACACAAGCCGTTCTAGAAGCATTATTAGGGAATGAAGTGCCTTTTGGAGCATGTGGAAAAATCACTGAGCCTGAATCTTTACTGCACCAGTGACGTCTATCTAAGCATCCCAAAGAAAGAGTTTGCCGCGGTTTAAAAGTCCACTGCAATACTGGTTCTCTGGTCAGTAATATGTTTAATCAAGCCCAAGATTCAATTTGTTATACAGGCTCATAAAACAGTGGCAGACACTCCAGAAGGAGACCATAAACTAACACTTGAGGACAGGGGCGAATTACCCTGCCTTCTATATGGAACTGATACAAGGACAGTTCATATAATGAACTGCACATGATCTAAGATAACGTGTCAGTTGACCTGCTTTTTAAATAAAGTATACTGTGGTGTAAGAGGAAACCCAGGAAAAACACGAGGAACGTATCTTGCAGTACAAATCTCCTAGCAAAAAGAACCAGGGGTCTATTAAAAAAGAAAGCCAGAAGTAAAAACGGGGTTTTCAAAACATTCCATATCTCAGCTGTAGACTAGAGACTGATCTATCAAACTGTGGGGGCTTTTTGAGAGGGTATGGGTGCAGACTTCGGGGAGGTGACCGTCCGCAATAGTTTGTGAATCGTTTTTACTTCGTGGTCTGTAGATGTACTCTGGCCTCATTTTTCTTCAAGAAAGACATCTCATAAGTCCACAGGTAGAGAGATTTAGAGGAAAAAGTTGTTATGGAATAGGGTAAGAAATAAGGGACAACTTTAAAGAAAGGGTAACATACCTGAGGGTTTGGAAGACAATGGGGGAGCAACCTGAAGAGTAGAGATTTTAGGACATTTACATGAGAGGGAAGAGGGATGGAAGAGCTGATAGGCTAAAAAAAATGAGAAATGACAGTAAACGACAGTCACCTCAGCCCCAAGGATAATGTGTGGTGGTTGTACCAGTATTCAACCTTCAAAAACCAAAAACATCCAAATGATGTGATAAGAGATTCACAAACCCTTGTAGGTGTCTCCCTAAGGACAGTAGCCGGAGTACAAGTCCATGCGACCACTGAAGCAAGTGTTGTGCCTGTTCAGCAAACACAGCAAGGTTAAAAAGAAGCAACACTTGATTTCTTCCAGTGCATAACAGGATCCAAGCATGTTCTGACAGACGAACATGAAACACCCCTGCCATCACTTGTATGACAGAGGTGACCACACTTGGAGATCTTCGTAGTAGGACGTAGAGATGGTAACTGTGTTACACAGTGAGACAGTGGTGACAAGAGGTTACACTTAGAGACAATGATGTCTTAAGGGGGGGGAGGGTTAAAGAGGAAGACAGCGTTGTCCTGAGGGACAGTTACACAGGAATCCAGTTGCAGCAGAGGAATTACAGTGGGAGCCGGTGTTGGCATATAAGTTCACAATAGATGGGAGAGGTGTTAAACAAGAAACCACTGATGGCTTGATGAGAGGGGATAGAATAGAGCTAGAGATAAGATGATTTTGTTTTTTACAGAAGTAAGGGGGATAGGAGAAAAAGGAGATGCATAATAAGGTGTAGGAGAGTAGGATCTGCTTCACATGGTTACCCCCACTTTTTGCTGGTGTTTCACTGTTTTTCTACTTTAGTCTGGCTGGGTCCCTGCTATTCAGGACCCCAGCCTAGCTGCTTCCTCTCTAAATTGATTCCATGTACACTAGGTACATCACAGATTGGATTCTGAGGTGCCCTTATAAGTCCCTAGTATATGGTATACTATGTACCTGGGGCATAGGTACCCCTACTGAGATATAGGTTCACTCTATCTCACCTTTCACTTCACATAGAAACCTAGCAGTCACCCCTATGGCAGGCCTTATCAATCCTGAAGGCAGGGTGCTTGGTTATATGTGAGAGGGTGCCCAGGCATGAGCTGAGCCCCTCTGCAATCTTCGGAATCTCAGTAGTGCAGCCTAACCATATACTCTTAAGTGCATTATATCTAAAACGGTTAATGCAAACTTTGGACCGGCTGCACAGAAACAAGTCGTGTTTGGTGTCAAACACCTTGGAATCATACGCCCACATCAATTCCGGATGTGAGAATATGAGCCCACCCTTCTAGAGGGAGAGACATGGCAGCACCGGTATACCCGGTACCAACTTAACAGAGCCCTGGCATCACAAACTTGATGCTGCAGCCACAGACACGGGTCTGGCCTCCTGCTGCTGACTGAAACTCCGGCAGGGGAGGCCTGGACAATAGGTTTCCTGTCACAGGGAGGTGTAACCACCTCCCAGACAGGCTTATGTCTGTGAGAGACACCATGCACATCATACAACTGCTGGAGGGGTAGGCATTCTATGTGCACACACAACTACTTGTAACACTAGATGTGTCCGCACTTTGCACATCGATCTCCCAAGATAAAGCATTGGATGTCATTAGAACCACACTAGACATACGGCAGAGACCACACTGGATTCCAACTGACTGTTTGATTTCACTACTGAATATTGCTATAAAAAAGAACTATTTTATTTTCAAAAAACAATTTTACTATCAGTGCAAGGGAGTGGCGATGGGGGCTACCTATGCACCGAGTCTGGCCAATATCTTCATGGACCACTACGAAGAGGAACACTTGTACAGTCATGAAAATCCATACCTCAATCAGATTGCGGTATGGAAACATTATATTGACGACGTCATAATGGTGGGGTCCGGTGATACCAATGAACTGAATGAATTCCAGAACTGACTTAATTCCAGGACAAGGGACATTCAATTCACAATGACAAGCAACAACGAGTCAATAGATTTCTTGGACCTCACGTTTCGAGTAGAGGAAGGTTTACTATACTGTGATCTCTATCGAAAACCGATGGAAAGAAACACATTGCTGATGTATGATTCACATCATCCTCAAAACCTGAGGGATATTTTGCCCTATGGGCAATACCTCAGGCTGAGAAGAAACTGTACCAGAAGGATAGACTTCTTTAAGGAATCAGAAACCCTCACAAGCCGCCTGAAGGAAAGAGGATAACCGACTGGACTATTGAAACAGGGGAAAAAAGTGCCTGGTTCTGCCCCTGTTAGCAACTCCTGGAGGTCAAGGAGAAATCCAGGGAGCCAGACAATATCGTCTGTGTAACTACATTCAATACCAAGAGCAATGACATTAAGAAGGTTGTGAAGAAATATTGAAATCTGGTGGCAAGTGAGTTACAGACTAACCAAGACCCCATCTTCGCCTTCAAGAGAGGCAGAAATATCAAGGACACCATTGTCATGGCATTCTTGGAACCCCCCAAGCAGCCGGACCTTAGAAACTACCTGGGTCTCCCACCAGTGACCGGTCACCACAAATGTGGACAATGCAAAGAGTGTGATCAATGCCAAGAGGGAACCACCTTCACACATTGCAACAGAACGTACAAGCTACCACACTTTACCACCTGTAATAGCTCCCACGTGATATACTCCATCCTTTGCCCCTGTGGCCTGATATATGTTGGGCAAACCATCCAGAAAGCCAAAGCTAGAATTCTACAACAGTTGTGTAGAATAAGATGTAAGGTACAGGGTGCACCCATGGTCGAACACTTTATGACACACAACCATTCACCTGACAATATAAGATGGTGGATTATAGAAAAGATCAATCCCAATGCAAGAGGAGGTTCAATTTTTATGGTCCTAAACTATAAGGAATGTAGATGGATTCACTCGCTCAACTCGGTACAGACTGGGTTGAACGAGATAGAGGAGACCGCAAGACAAATGGGACAGCTCTAGCCACTTAGTGTATACCTTGACTCTGTCCTTATCAATCATTTTGAAAGTTTACTGTAATACTGGAGACAATTGTGTTATCAAACGCACTGTACATATTTTGCACATAAAGCATAAAGTATGCTCTCTGTTACACTGCATAATTTGTGCACTTACATTTTTACTATATACGCATTCGCATTTTAGGAATATTGTGAATATGTTTTTACACATGCATGCAATATAAAACATGAAGACATGATGTAAAATGTTTGAAGGAATAATGCACCAAGAGACCTGAAACTATTATATATGAATACATCGTAGACGTACTGGAATTTTAATTCTAATTGGGACCCCGGTACTCTTAATACAAGTGCACTTTTATCCTGGTGACAATGAAGTAGTTTATGATACCGTATACATTGTGTAAATAACGCCTACCGCATGTTTGCTATAACGTCTGATGCAAGTACTTAACCACAATATATCTGTGCATGCAATCTTTTTAGGATATTGTGTACCCAATGCCTCCCTATATGTCCCATACACACACGTTATGCAACATGAATGGAATATATAGGAGACTCGACTATATATGCGTAATATATCGGCAATTGTACATCCAATGTACACATACGAGTCCCCAGTCGCTTCAAATGATGTTCGAACGAACACATTGTATGCTCGCAAATATTTATTCAATACGATTTAACACTTTCAAGTAAACGCCAATACAGGCTAGCGCAGTTCGCATACATTGCGATTACTGCTCCTAGTATTAATTACGTGTTAACTTGTACAAACCTTGTATCTTTACCAAAAGTTGCTTAGCAACCAGACCTGCCCCCAAGCTCATGATGTAGCCACGAACTACGCTCTGCACATTACCTGGCAACCAGTTCCTGACGCGGTTGCTCCGTGTATGCGCTACGTACACGTGCACGTTCAACATGCCACAACCTGTTCATTAAGCTGCCGTACAAGGGAATTAGCTGTCGATACGATCGGAGGAGACAGGACTAATGCCTGAGCTCCTCTCAGAGTAACCGGACCCTCTGTTTTGGAATTAAAAGGTGAGCGTTATAAGAGGGTAATTGAAGAATGCGTAGATGCCCGATTTGTATGCGATCTGCTTAGAAGAGGCTAACTAATTCCTCCTTCCCCTTAGAACCTTGCTTGAGAGCACGAAGTGTGATCGCACCTCAAGACTGGGTGAGTCATCATAGCCATGCATCTGGTCAGAACTTAGATAGTATCTTCATTAATGGGCTAGTCCTTAAGTTCCCTACGTATTTTCCGTTTCCACATCTAGAAATCCCCACAGAGGAGGCCTTAACATTGTGCAGTAGACCCATGCTCCCACAAGGGCATCTGCCAAACTAAACAAGGAGTTTTTATCACGCCCTGCAAACTCAACTGGGCTTTCTTAGGTGAGTCATCACTATGTGTGCCCTGATTAGTTTTAGCACACTACAATTGGAACACACCTGACCATACACTTTACTACCTACAGGCTGTCACTTCCCTGTCGCTGTCCTGATGAAGACCCGCATTGACTAGATAGTAGTGCAGATCCTGGGTTGAAACGTCGACAAATATCCCCTGGACCAGTTGAAAGACTCTGCGCAAAGACCTATTTATTCAGTCCGTAGACCTACTTAAATATCTGTTTTTCTGGCCTTTTTTAAAATCGTCAAAATCCTTCTAGTCACTATCACTATATCACTGAGCACCACATGACACCTTGTCACAAATTATATTTCACTTTGTGCCTTGACAGCCTTGCAAAATGTAGTTTGGGTATTTATAAATGACGCAATTTATAAAACACTTAAATACCCCGTATGGTCTTTGTGTGTGTTGCTTATGACTAACTGTCTTTTCTATGAATAAACCAATGATTGGTTCAATTGTTTAAGAAATCATTTCACCCAACAAAACCAACTGGTTTTTTTGTATACGATTGCCCAGGTTCTGAGGGATGCTGGGTTACCCCATTGCTACTAAAATTAAGTGTTCTCAAACTGCACACGGCCCTCGTGGGCCCCCTGTGTCACTACCTTGGGTGGTTCCTTGGGGTCCGAGCGATTCTACAGGCTCTAGGCCTTGTGTCTAGTTAAGTTGTGGTTCTTATGCCACTATTTTAGTATTTGAAGTGTAACTTATGTGTTTAGACCTTTAGCCTCATAAACAGACTAGTTGGGTGTGTTTAGAAATAAATACATATATTTTATATATATATAGTTGGTGTGGTTGCCTTTCATGTGGTCATTCAAGAGATTATAGACTGGTATAACAAGCTGCTTTACATTCCTTCAAGACTTAGCCTGAAGACTGCTCTCCATAGCTACCACTAGGATAGCTTTCAATAAAGATTGTCTTTAACCTATCATCAATAAGGGATTGTTTGGACTGGTACAGGCTGCCCACTATAATTAGTGGACAGCATATACCAGGCCAACTTCTCACATTGGTGTGCAGCGTGTGTGATTCCAGCTTGCTATTGTTTTACCAGATAATCTCAATTGAATTGACGAACCGAAAACCACTAAAGTGACCTGAGGTACATATAATGCAAGCTTTAGAATGCAGTAAGTTCTACTGAACTTAGAGTTGTGTGTTAAGGGCTTAGCACACCCTTTCTACAACTCAAGAGAGTTTAGTTGGCCATACTAGAGTAGGTAGTGCAATACACCACACCTCACTAGTAATGTCTTCAAGGCCAGGAACCACTGGGTCCCTGCCAGAAGCCAACGGGCTTCTTATCTCCAAGTATGATATCCTCCCATTCTTGGAATTGTGAGCATTGTGCAGTACTAGGAGACTGAGGAGAGGCAAAAGCTCAACCACCCGGCATCTCATAGAGGTACTCAGGCTGGATGATCTCAGAAGACCTATGGGGTCAGAAGGGGGTAGGCAGAGTGGGTGGGGCAGCAAATGAGGAAGGGCCTAGGGGTGAAATTCCCCATGACCTGACCTCTGATGCTGACCAGGAAGATGACAATGATCTTGACCTGGGAAATCCAGCTCTCCAGGAAGATGAGGGGGAGGGCCACAATGGTCCCCTCTTTGTCCCCCTGGAATAGTTGATGATGGGCCTAGAAGGTCTAGATCTCCCTCAGTGGAGTCCAGCCATTCTGGTTCATCTATAGGGACCTCTATCTCTGCTCATAAGAGGGAAACCTCCCAGGAGAGGAGAGAGAGACTGCTGAAGTATGAGGAACCTCAGCTTCACATCAGAAAGCAGCAGGTAGCCTTAGAAAAGGAAGCCCTAGAGCTCTACAGAGCTAGGAAAAATATGAGTCCCATGGTGGCAGCAACATCCCTAGAGATAGGGAGAGGTCTCATGACCATTGAAACCTAAATAAGATTTTCCCTCCCTACCAGAGTGGGGATGATATCCACAAATGGATAACTGCACTGGAAAGGGCCTGTAAAGTTCAAAGGGTCCCCCAGGAGCAGTGGGCAGCAATCTTATGGCTCTCCTTTGCAGACAAAGGTAGAGATAAGCTCCTCACTGTTAGAGAGGAAGATGCTGATGATTATACCAGTCTGAAAAGTGCATTGATTGAAGGGTTTGGCCTACCCACTGAGCAATACAGGTTAAAGTTCAGAGATACCCAAAAGGCATAGAATCAAGACTGTGTGGACTTTGTAGATTGTGCTACTTAGGCTCTGGAGGGTTGGTTACTTGGCAGCAAAGTGCATACATTTTAAGGATTGTACAATTTAATTATGAGGGAGCAGATCCTTAATAACTGTCAAAATCAGCTGTTGCACCAGAACTGGGAAAGAAGGCAGACAAGTGGGTCAGAACCAGGGTGAGGTAGAAGGTTCAGAACCAAGGTGGTGACCAGAAGAAGCAAGATCCTAAAAACTCTGACAAGGGTGGGGAGAAGGTTAAAGGTTCACAATGTCCCCAAAAAGCTTCTTCAGGTGGGGATTCACAGTCTAACAAGGAAAAGGCCAAAAGAAACCATGGTGCAAAATATGTAAACAGAAGACTCACTGGACAAGTGATTGCACCAAGTCCAAAGACTCAACGCCAGCCACCATTGCCCCCAAGGCAAGTGTTCCCCCTAGTACAGCTACAATTAGTGGTGGCAATGTAAAGAATAATGGTGTAGTAGGGTTAACCCTGGGTTCTGAGATGGACTCTGGCCTAGTCAGAGTTCCAACTCAGGCTGTCCTGATCTGTGATGGAGGCATGGATATGTCCTCCTTTGTGAGTCCCAGTAATTTGGGCAAATACAGAGAGCAGCCTTTGATAAATGGAAAAGAGGCTTTGGCATTCAAGGACACAGGAGCAAGTGTCACAACGGTGACAAAAGATCTTGTGGATCCTGGGCAGATTATACTTTGTGAAATGTACCAAGTGACCAATGCCAGCAATGTTAGAACAGATCATTCTCTGGCAGTTGTTAACTTCTCCTGGGGAGGGGTAACTGGCTTTAAGAAGGTTGTGCCAAGTGCAGATCTACCAGTTGAATGCTTGCTTGGCAATGATCTGGAAACGTCAGCTTGGGCTGAAGTGGAGCTCAGGACACATGCAGAAATGTTAGGGATCCCTGCTCATGTCTTTGCTGTGACTAGGTCACAGGCCAAAATGTCTAACAATGGACAGGCCCTGGATTCTGGAAGAATGGACCAGGTGCCTCCCAAGAGGAGGAGCAGTAGGGTTAAGGCAGTGCCTTGAGGTTCCGTGAAAACTGAAAACTGAACCCGTGTTTTGGAACTAATGGTACCGTGACGATTGTGGTATTAGGGAATCACAAATGATGAGTTTAGTATGGGCGAGTGTTTTCGCAACGCTGCACTGAAGGATTTGTCATATATTGCTGGTTTTCGTGTTCAAACCTACGGGTATCATTTTGTGCACGACGTCCATTTTGTATCATTGCCCTCACATAGTCAGTGAATGGGTGATGTCCGAGCGATGACCCTGTTTGGGTAACCTCACGAGGATACATATTCCTTAGTGCACGTTCTGCTGAATTCCGCATGACTTGGCGAAAGCTGACTCTGCCGCCTGAAGCTGACCCTGCCACACCGGCTCTTTTGTCTTGTCCTGCTTGAGCAAGATTGCTGACCCTGATACAATAGACCACGCTTCTTTTATTTGCCTACGAGTGTGTCTTATCTGACTCTCCTATTTTCTGCATCTATCCCTGTATTTCCCTCTAGCCTTTTATGATGAGGAGGTGACCAATTTTATTATGGGGCGGTCCGGCCTTTCAATAGAGGGATGTCAGAATTGTGTGATTGAAGGCCGGACACCTGGAGATGGGAATGTGATGTTGTGTGATCTTATTGTTTGGAATACAGAAACGGGAATAATTGTAAACTTGTAGGAATGTTTGCCCGAGGCATAATATTCAGTATTTAAGGAGCCACCTGCTTTGTACAAATCGAGCAGTCTCCGTAGAATCTATCTCGTATGATACTTCTGTGACTTCTGTTCCTGACTGCAGTCATTAAAAAGATCTTTCGACGCCAGAGGATGATTCCTGTGTCTCTGTTTGTTTAGTACGCCAAAACAGATGAACCCCGAAGGTCTCAGGTGTTGTCCCCTGGCACCGCTGGGTCTTAAAAATTGCCCAGTCCTTCAGCCTTCCCCCCTGACTCGGAATACAGATCAGCCTCCTGAGGGAGATGATCTTGAGTCTGAAGAAGGAATTGTCCCAGAGGAGCTTGAACCTGACCAGGTTGAGTTCTTGAGGACAGGGGGCCCTTCCAGGGCAGATCTGAGTCAGGAGCAGAAAACCTGCCCCTCTCTTGAACTCCTCAGAAAGCAAGCTGCTGATGAGAGTGCTGGGAATGCTAGTGGCACACATAAAATGTATTGGGATGATGGACTCCTTTATTCAGAGAAAAGAAACCCCAAGCCAGGTGGATCCAGGACGTTGGGTTTACCTCTGAAGTTTAGGGGCTTCCTATTGACACTAGCCCATGATATTCCTTTAGCAGGACACCTGGACCAGAACAAGACTTGGGACAGAATTGTCCCTCACTTTCACTGGCCCCACATGTCTGAAGACCCTAAGGAGTTTTGTCGCTCCTGTGTGACCTGCCAAGCCAGTGACAAGGCAGGTGGAACAACAAAGGCCCCTCTGATACCACTACCTGTGGTGGGGGTTCCCTTTGAGAGGGTAGGGATTGACATTGTTGGTCCCATGGATTCTCAAACTGCATCTGGGCACAGATTTATCCTGGTGCTGGTGCACCATGCCACTAGATACCCAGAGGCAATCCCACTTAGGGCCACTACAACACCTGTGGTGGCAAGAGCCCTCTTGGGTGTATTCTCAAGAGTGGGCTTTCCTAAGGAGTCAGTATCTGACAGGGCTGCAAACTTCATGTCAAGTTACTTAACTGCAATGTGGAAAGAGTGTGGAGTGAATTACAAATCCACCACACCCTATCACCCACAATGCAATGGTTTAGTTGAAAGATTCAACAAAACCTTAAAGGGCATGATCAAAGGTCTCCCAGAAAAGCTTAGGCGCAGATGGGACATCCTTTTGCCCTGCCTTTTGTTTGCCTACAGGGAGGTGCCACAAAAGGGGGTTGGTTACAGCCCTTTTGAACTTTTGTTTGGCCATACTGTTAGGGGTCCTTTGTGTCTGGTGAAGGAGGGATGGGAGTTACCTCTCAAACCCCCTAAACAGGACATAGTGGACTATGTACTTGGTCTCCGCTCCAGGATGGCTGAGTACCTGAAAAAGCCTACTAAAAACCTTGAGGCTAGCCAGGAATTACAAAAGGCCTGGCATGACCAAAAGGCTGTGCTGACTGTTTACCAGCCAGGACAGAAAGTGTGGGTGTTGGAGCCTGTGGTCCCAGCAGCCCTCCAGGATGAATGGAGTGACCCCCATAACATTGTTGAACAGAAAGGGGAGGTCACCTACTTGGTAGACCTTGAAACCCCTAGGAGTCCCCACAGGGTACTTCATGTCAACAGACTAAAACCATATGTTGACAGGGCAGACATGGGCTTGCTCATGTCTACTGATGAAGGACAGGAGGAAGAGAGTGACCCACTCCCTGACCTGCTCTCTCAGAACCCTGATGATGGATCAGTAGATGGTGTAGCCTTGGCAGGCATCCACACTGTCCAGTAACAAACTGACTGCAGAAAATGTCTCAGCCAGTTTAGACATATGTTTTCTCTGACTCCAAGTCAGACCACCTGGTGCACTCCTGAAGTGGACACTGGGGACAGTCTGCCTGTAAGAATGAGATCTACCGGCAACCTGACCATGTCAGGGACTGTATGAGGACAGAAGTCCAAATGATGTTGGATGTGGGAGTCATTGAACCCTCAGATAGCCCTTGGGCTAGTCCAGTAGTCCTGATACCTAAACCTCACACCAAAGATGGCAAGAGAGAGATGAGGTTTTGTATGGACTACAGGGGTCTCAATGCAGTCACTAGGACTGATACCCATCACATCCCAAGGGCAGATGAGCTAATAGACACTTTGGCCTCAGCCAAGTTTCTAAGCACATTTGACTTGACAGCTGGCTACTGGCAGATCAGACTAGCTGATGATGAAAAACCAAAGACAGCATTTTCTACCCCTAGTGGGCACTATCAATTTGTGGTGATGCTCTTTGGTTTGAAGAATTCACCTGCCACTTTCCAAAGGTTGGTGAATCAAGTCATTACAGGCCTGGAAGACTATAGTGCAGCATATCTTGATGATATTGCTGTCTTCAGCTCCACCTGGGAGGATCTCCTGGTCCACCTGAGGAATGTTTTGAGGCCCTGCAAAAAGCAGGCCTAACTATCAAGGCTACTAACTGCCAGATAGGGCAGAGTCAGGTTGTGTATCTGGGCCACCTTGTAGGTGGAAGCCAGGGTCAACCATTGCAGAGCAAAATCCAGACCGTAATGGACTGGGTTGCTCCCACTACCCAGACTCAGGTGAGAGGCTTCTTAGGCCTGACTGGGTATTACAGAATATTTGTCAAGGGGTATGGATCAATAGTGGGGGAATGGTGGTTTTACATCAGGGTTTTGAGAGGGGACAGAGGTGAGCATCCAACTGAGAGCAAAAGAAATAAGAGTAAAAGTTGTCTAGTGAGGATTCAGATCCAAAAGGAAGAGAAAGAAGGCGACTTAGAGGGTGAAAGAGAGATAACATGATTTTAGACTGGGCACAAGACCAATGGCAGAAGATTGAGACAACCAGAAAACGATGAGTTGAACAGGGAATTCGAAAAATGACAGAGCGCTGAGATAGCAAACAGGAAAAGGAAGCGTCATAGACACAAGTTGATGTGGTTGGTGTGTTTAGTGGGGGAGATTCTGTAGTTGGCATTTTGTGATTTCGGCTATAAACTAAAGCGCACACCATAAGAACAATTTCACTTTGTTCTGCTGCATCTCGGGAGAGGTTTGTAACGTTAGCTCTTTCTGAGTTTTGCAGCTATTAACAGGACATTCTACATGTAGTCTACTTGCTTGCTTTGCATGTGATTACTTTCCAACAACATAAAAAACAATCCTTCCTCACTGCCTTGTGGTACAAACCTTATCTCTGGTGTGCCATTTGTAGCATCACTCCCTTGCAAGATGTAGCTGTAATATAGAATCCAGGGCATGGGGTAGAGGTGGCCAGCACAACACAAAGGACAGACTTCTAGGCACAGAGAGGCCTCTACAGCCTAAAAGCCACAAGTCTTGCTGTTGTGAAGCAACAGAGGGCCTGGCCATCCTATCTACTCTAAGCAGGATTTATTTGGACACATTTACATTACTATGTTCCCTTTACTCTGTACACTTTTAAGAAGCCCATTTCTATGGGCTGCATAAACACACCATCCATCCATACATGCTCCTTTGTTTATTTACCCCTCCCGGTACATCTGAGGTAATAATTCCACATACTTGCCTTATCTTAGCGTGCAGTGCACAAGATTCTATTAGGAATGTGGCTTATCAGCTTCCAAATGAGAGTGCTGAGCCTCTAACCTAGACTCACCACCACTTAGCCAGATTGTGTGATCCTGGGCAAGTGTTTTGTTTTTCTGGTCCTCCATTTCCTAATTTTGCAAGATTACTAGTGTTCACATAAAGGTTAACTCATTTAATAAGAGCTACCTAAAACACCAGTAAGTTGCTTAACAGCACAGGAGCACAGTTTTTAACCCTAACTTTCATAGTGTTTGCTAGGGGTAGTAGGGACAAAAAGAGCTTTCAGAGACTTGCCTGTTTTTGTTGTAAATTAGGTAAAATGTGGGATTTTGGGAGGCCTGCTGGCACGCCTGTTGTCAGTCAGACCAGAGCTATGTCAGGGCCACTGGAATTATGCGGCAAGACATGACGAAATTATGTGGCAGGGTTGAGTAAATTATGCAACATGAGAAGGCAAATTATGTGACATAATACGGCACATTTTGTAATAGTATTAGTTCATTATTTCATCATTTTCAAACTTGGTACTGCCCTGTGGGCATTGGTTGCAACTCATTAGTATCAGTTGAACATCCAAATACAGCAATAAGCAACAGAAAGGTGACCAGTCCAGCTTTGCAAGGAAGCTTTCACTGCACGGCAAAACTCATGGTCACATTTTTTGTAACTTTGTAATGGTTTAAGCTAGAAACATTTTTTTTTTTAGATCTGGGGATTAAGCAACAGATGATGGATTATGTGGCAAACACTGCGGACGCTCAATCACATAATTACAGTGGCCCTGGCTATAGTCAGTGTGACAGCCTGAGGTCGCATCATGGAGCAGATGTTAATGGATGGCATTTCTTCTGACTTGAAGAAATCACCCTCAGTCTACCGCCCAGGTGCTGCTTTAAAGTCATGCTTGGCGCTGCACAGAACAGCATATAAAGCCTCTCAGTTTCAGGTGCAAGATTTTGGTGACATCGTATCACAGACAGTGAGGTTCTGGACTTTTAAGAGTCCAGAGGTGTCAGGGAAACAACACCCGAAGACCCCTGAGTTCCTCCTGTCCCGGTGCACAAATAAACAGAGACACGGGCTTCTCGATGGCGGCGTCAAAGACCAAGGTTTATTTACTGCAGGGACACAGAAATCATAGGAACCACACAGAGGCAGAATCTACGAGACTGTTCGAATTGCATTAAGTGGGTTACTCTTTAAATACACGAAAAATGTCTTTAGGCTACATTACGCGAATATTTCTCATGCCTAACCCGGTATCCCAAACAAACAGTAAATTTGACATCAAACAATAATTAGTCGTAGGTTTTCGGTATTCGATCAGGTCCTCTCGACAGTTTTCCATTCTTTGCCCGATCCTCCCCATCATAAAAATTGTAACCTCCCCATTGTAAAAGCCCAGAAGGTAAGGAGCAGCGCCAGGTGCAAAGGATTGAAATGTAGGATAAGAGGTGTTTATGGATCATAAACGGGCATGGCTACCGTCTTCGGCCTTTCAGTCAGGACAACGGACACGAGAACCAGTATAGCAGGAGTGGCCTCAGGCAAGGGAGGTAGCTTGATTCTGCCTAGTCATGCAGCGTCAGCCTTTCTCGGGGCTCGAGCTTACGTGTCCTTAACAAGGTGACTCTGCCGAGGTCATCGTCCGTTCATTGACTATGTGAGGGCAAGAAACAAAATGGATGCCGTAACTAAAATGGATGCCATGACTTTTATGACAGAAAGCCCTATTTTCCAGTGAATTCATGCTAGTTGCGCAGCGAAAACACTGTCATGTATATAATGGATCATTTGAGGTTCATTGGTACCAAAATCGTGTCGGTACTACGATACCGAATTCACGGGTTCGGATCGCTACAGAACCTCAGACCGTCCTTTTGCCCTTACATAGGCAATAACTCACTCTATGTCAGAGTCCATCTCTATGTTCATCAGGTCACTGATATGTTGTTGGAGCATTACTCTATCCCGTGGCGTATCTCTAAAAACAGGTGGTCTTCTTACGCATGTAGAAATGCAGAGATTACATAAGGCAGGACCACACTGAACAATGAGACAGCACAAAAAATAAAAATACTAATGCAACACCAGTGACTATCAGAACCTTCCATCCCCACGCAGACAACAGGCTCCAGAACCATCCCATTAATGACCAGTCACCTTCCTCTACATGAATAGAGTCAGAAATCTTATGTAACTTAGAGATGGCCTTGTATACTGTTGGCGCATTATCTGGAATAAAAACGCAGCAACTTGATTGGATCATCTTACATACTCCACCTCGATCTGCAAGTAACACGTCAAGGACCATACGGTTCTGTAACGTCATGAGGCGATCCGCTTGAAGCTCAGCTGTCAGGTTACTAAGAGCACTCGCCGTTTCAGTGATAGTGGATTCAACTACCCGTGTTAGTTGACGTAAGTTTCTACTGTTGGCCATAGGACCCCAGAATGGGAGGAAACCCTTGAAAAAGTCTCCTGCTTCTTGGCCAGCAGTATCTTCTTTACTGAAAACACCTCTCACAACTCTAGTTTTGTGATAGTCCGGTGCAGCAGTATATGTCGGAGGTAACAGTTGAGCGATGTAACATGAGCCTGAGAAGTCAGCAGGCAGCCATGTGTATGCTCTGTCTTGACAAACAAAATAGGTACCCTTAGCAGTTAAGAATGCCGGGGAAGACTGTGACGGAAAAACATATGTTTCGATACAGTCACTCTTCCCTAGTCGAGCTTTCGGATTCCTCCCATTTCCTTGCAAACAGACTTGACCTTGGTGGGGTACGACCCAGATCGGAGTTGAGCTCTTACGTTTGTTCTCACCCAGAGTAATGCCATATTCCGTAACATTCCAACCCATGTAAACTCGCAATTCATCTTTGGGAATGAACGGAGTATTATTGACATCTCTCACCATGTCGGTGATTCCTTTTACCAAGGCTCTGTTAGCAGAGTTATACCGGGTGGAACGCGGAGGTCGTGGAGGATAGGTCTCTAGGGCATAAGCGAACATGGTCTGAAATGCCCAGAATGATCCATTATAACTAAAAGACAGAACCAAATAGGGGATGCCCTTGTCCATGGTATGTGGTATCAAACCACACACCCAGCAGTTTGTTGTATTAACCACTAGTTGATGTTGGTGCAAGAGTTGAATGAAAGTGTTATTTATAAACTCAGAGCGTCGAGCTTGCTCGTGGGCAGGAAAAGGATGGAAAGAATGAAGAGAAACAACAGTCGGAGAAACAGGAGCATGAGGAGATACTGTAGATGCAATAGGTGTAAAGATCAACTGAATACCAAAAATAATTCCGCCTGCCAAAGTTATTAAAACAATTAGAAGTGTCAGAGTACATTGCATTTAGAAAATATTTGCTATACAATATGTCATATAGCTTTGTCTTGTGCACATTTATGACATTAACCCGTCGTAATTCAGGAAGCTCCATGTTCTACAACCGTTCGCAACGGATGGTTTGTACCTGTTAAAAACTTGCCTCTGTTTATCCTGGGAGTTCCCAAGACAAACAGAAGAAACTGACCTAGTGTCTGATTCCCTGCAAATTAAAACAAGGCACACGTTACGACCCTACGGTAACCCAGATGGCAAGGTGAGAGAAATAATAAAAAAAACAAAAAGATAAAAATTTTGAGCAAACTTCCTGACTGAATGGAATGCAGTAAGATCAAAACAGTTTTCAAACAGAATGGTAATTATGTAATGTCATTAGTTCATAACATGAGAACGTAGATTATATCTGCACTTTCCGGGTCTTGTCTGGTCTTGAAATAGCTGGTCTACAGGTGCGGAAATGTTCGACTCCACAGGTGACAAATGTTCACTTTGTACAGTACTTGGTTCGGGATTCAAAGGAGTGGTTCCTGCTGGGGTGTCAAAGTTCTGTGTTCCCGTTCGTGGGTGGTCCGTTATGTACTCTGCATCACTGAAAGGGATGTGCCTAGGAACAGGTTCTGTCTCGGATGCACCAATTCCCTGTCTAACCCAGTTATCATAGGGGAGTGGAAGGGGGACACGCTTCGTATGGCTGGCGTGCACCCAGTTTTTCCTTCCAGCTAGGCGTACTGCAGTTCTTGTTGTGAGGAGGACTTGGAACGGACCCACGAATCTTGGCTGGAGGTTCCGAGTACGTTCAAAGTTCCGAACTACCACTTGGTCGCCTGGTTTCAACGTGTGGCCTGGACTCTCCGGTAGTTTAGGCAAGGATTCGAATACCTGTTGATGAATAAGGCTCAATTTAGCAGTCAGATCATGAAGGTAAACAATCAACATTGGGTATTCAATCTGTTTGAATTCCTTTGGCCTAGGGACTCCCCAAACATTAGCAGGGCGGCCGAACACAATCTCATATGGGTTAAGCCCTACTCGAGAGTGTACGGTCGCTCTGGTGGACAGTAAAGCTAAAGGCAGTGCGTCTGGCCAAGAGAGACCAGTGGAAGCTTGAATTTTCGCAAGTTTCAGCTTCAGGGTGCCATTGTACCCTTCAACCAAACCCGCTGATTGTGGGTGATTCGCACTGTGGTATTTTTGGGAAATACCCAGACCCGCACACACACTCTTCATAACTTTCCCTACAAACTCACTTCCATTGTCCGACCAAACAATCCGTGGCATACCATACCTGGGGAAGTATTCTTTTAGGAGGATTTTGGCAGTGGACATAGCAGTGTTGTCCTTTAACGGATATGCCTCAATCCATCTTGAGAAGGCACAGACTACCACTAGGACGTATTTGAGATTGTTACATCTATCCATGTGGATATAATCCAACTGAATCACTTCAAAGGGACAAGAAGGGGGAGCAAAATGGCCAGTTGGGGTTGGGGTTCCCTTGCCAGGATTATGCATCAGGCATACCATACAATTTTTCACCACTCTTTCTGCACACTTGGTAATTCCATCGTTCTTCCATACTGGAGCTAACATTTTACAGATCCCTTTCGAACTGATGTGTGCCGCTCCATGCGCCATCGTAACTACTGCAAGTACATACGCATCAGGTAACATCCAACGCTGCTGCTCAGACAAATCGACCCAACATCCACTTGAATCCATTTTACCCGTTTTCTCCTTCCATTCATTCTTCTCATTTTCAGTTGCTTCATTCTGGATTGCCTTCACACTTTCAATCGTATTCTCACACATTCCTGATTCCGCAATCCATCTTGCAGACGTTGCAACATACATTCGGCTCGTCATGTTCTTGGCCGTCTCTTTGGCGACCTCATCAGCAAACGCATTTCCACGGCCAACATCATCCGTAATCTTCCGATGTGCACTGCACTTCACAATTGCAACTTCATTCGGTAGAGTCAGGGATTCCAATAGATCGCTGACTAACTGTCCATGTTGGATCTTAGTCCCATGGGACGTGAGAAAACCTCTTTCTCTCCAGAGACGCCCAAAATTGTGGGCAACGCCGAAGGCGTATTGGCTATCAGTAAACACATTCACTCTCTTTCCCTCAGCTAAAACACACGCTCTTGTTAGTGCAATTAATTCTGCAGCTTGGGCAGAATTCTGACTTATTCTTGCAGTCTCAACAATCGTACTCAAAGTCGTAACTGCATACGCGGCCGTCACATCACCATTCTGTAGCTTATAACAAGATCCATCGACATATAAAGTGCCGTCTGGATCTAGTAACGGAGTGTCTTTTAAATCAATCCTACCTTTTGTCCCTTCCTCAGTTCTGAAACAACAGTCATGGGGCTCTGAATCACTCGACTCCTGAGTAGTCGGCAACAGTGTTGCTGGATTCAATATGTTGCATCGCTTGATCTGAATATGACTTGCCAAAAGCGTCAGCTCATAGCCTGATAGTCTAGCACTGGTGAGGTGCTGAGTTTTCGTTCGATTCATGAGTGTATCCACAGCATGTGGAACCATGACTACTAGCATGTTGTTCATGACTAGTCCAGCAGACTGTCGAATAGACACTGCAGCTGCTGCTGTAGCTCTCAAACAACTTGGCAACGCTCTGGCTACCGGATCTAATGTGGATGAGAAATATGCACAAGGCCGCTGTTTGTCACCAAATTGTTGCGTTAATACACTCAATGCACAACCTTCTCTTTCATGGACATATAGAGTAAACGGCTTACTGTAGTCAGGAGTACCCAACACAGGAGCTGAACACAGCGCATCACGTAAGTCAGAGAAGCTCTGTTGACATTCATCAGACCATGGCAAAGGACTTGGAACACCTTTTCCAGTCAGGGCTACCAATGGTTTCGCCATGAGAGAAAAATTTGGGATCCATTGCCTACAGTATGACGTAATACCCAAAAACGCACGCACTTCTCTTTGTGTGCTTGGTACAGTCATCTGTGAAATTGCTTTGATTCTCTCTGGGGTCAACCTTCTTTCCTCCTTTGACAAAAGATGACCTAAGTAGGTCACTTCTTGGCAACAATATTGCAGTTTAGAAGGTGACACCTTGTGATGTAAGTCTGACAAATGACGTAATAAAGAAATTGTAGCTGCTTTGCAAGTTTCCTTGTCATCAGCAGCCAGTAAAAGATCGTCTACGTATTGGATCAGAGCAACACCATGAGGTAGTACAAGGGCATCTAATTGACTCTTCAATGCTTGGCTGTAAATTGAAGGGCTCTCACAATAACCTTGTGGAGCGCGTTTGAACCTGAAGCTGCGACCTCCTAAGGAGAAACCAAAAATGTCTCTACTTTCCTCGGCTATGGGAATGCTGAAAAAGGCATTTTTCAAGTCGATCACTGTAAACCATGAAGCTGAGGCAGGAATCAATGTCAGTAATGCGGTGATATCTGGGACTACAGGAAACTGTGGAATCACTATTTTGTTAACTTCTCTGAGGTCAATCACAAATCTGTAAATTGGAGGTTTGGAAGGGTCGGTACGTTTCAAAATCGGCAGAACAGGACTATTGCAGACGTTCCCTCTAGTTTCCTCAATCACATCTTTCTGTATCAAGTCTTTAACAATCAATAAGAGTGCTTGTTCCCCTTCATTCGAAATCCGATACTGTGGGATTCGTGGGAATTTAACATTAGCTTTCAGACTTACCACATAAGGGGGAATTTCCAAGAGGCCTACATCGTTAGGACCAGTCGCCCAAAGAGTATCAGGAAGAGAACGCAGCTCCGGTGGGAGCTTATCCATCGACATATACATTGGAGAGATCACTCTTTTGCCTAATGTGAGCTGTACTCCTGAAGGAGAACAGTACAGTGTCGCGTGCAGGCGTTTCAACAGATCTAAACCAAGCAGATTCTCATTACAACCGGTTGTTAAGATAAGGGGTGCTTCTAGTTCGCATGGCCCAACAGATATTGACAAAGGACTAGAAACAGGATTGTGAACAGGGGCGCCTGAGAATCCTACCGAAGTGTTCGTTAAGCCAGACAAAGGTGCGCCAGGGAGTTTCGCATGCATAATTGAACTTTTTGCCGCACCAGTATCCAACAGAAACGGTTCGACCACGCCTGAGGTAACTACTGCGACATAAGGTCCACTCTGATCAACTGGAACTGATACTACTCCCTCTCTTTGCCTGCGGCTGTCCTAGTGCTCGCTTCTTTGAATCTCCTCATTATGATCATAGTAATCTTCAACATGGTACTGTGGAGATCTACCTGTTTGCGCAGATTGTGCATTTCGCTGATCGAAATAATTCGATTGGCGATCAGCCTGTGGTGTCATCGTACCACGTCCTCTACCTCTAGGAGCTTGCATAAACCCAACATTACCTCTCTGAGCTGGGACACCACTAGTTTGTGGGTGCAGTACTGGGCATTCATTCTTATAATGACCCTCCTTTTTACAATATGCACACTGATTCCATGCTAACTGTTGTCGCGGAAAACTATAATTAAATCCTTGGGCCGTCCCTTGCTGGAATTGTGGTTGTGGCTGAAACTGGGGTCGCTGCCGTAAATCTGACTGATTCGAACGAGGCGGATACGCCTGTTGCAGAAGAACTTTAGTCTTTAAATCTTTTGTTTTCTTTTCTGACTTTTCCTTCTCTTCTTTCTCTCTGTTCTCGTAATACTGAGCAGTTGCAAGTATCTGTGCTGTTGTCGACACTGCCCATGCACTTTCAGAATCCTTTAACTTGTTACTAAGCTCAGGTAGTAAATTAAACACGAACTTGTCGACAAACAATCTCTGGCCTCCCTCAGTACTCATATCTTGCCCACTGTGGTCTACGAAGGTCTCTTCAAATCTAGTAAAGAAGTCAGAGACGCTTTCGTCCTTCTTTTGCTTGCATGCCGATAATTTATCCCAATTGACTTGTAACGCTGGCATCAGCGTTTTCATCAGAGTAATTATTCTGCCAGGTAAGGCAGCAATCAGAGGTTCAGGTTTAGCACCGCCAACTTGTTGCGCATCTGCCGCTATAATAGCTGCCCAGTCACCTCCTAAGGCGACTGGGTGGTTCTCTTGCCGAATTTTAGCCCATATAGGCTGTGGTACCACATTACCAAATAGCATTTCAATGTCTGCTAAAATCATGACACACGCTTGAACTGTTTGCGTTAACTCTTTGTAATAATCAGCAGGATTTTTGCGTGGGTCTGGTAATGCTTGTTTTACGGCTAACACTTCGGCCCGTTTCCAAGGGATGTGTATCCACACTCTCTGGAAATGTGCCGGAGCAGCTGCAATATTACGAGCCGCATCAGCTTGAACTGCATCACGCCATATCGGTGGAACTTCCCTCATCGGATATTGACCTCGTTTTTTCCTAGTAGTACTTGGTGAACCATCAGGGTCTCTTGTCGCTCGAAGAGGGGACTCATCCCTATAAGCTAAAATCAGTTCTATCGCTCCCCTTACTTCTGGACCTATCACCATTCCTGCGGCAAATTTCTGTTGAATATTTATCAGGTCAGGGGGGACGGAGTCTAAATCATCATCTTCCCATTCTTCACACACAAGAGAACACATCACGTCAAAAACATAACGTTGGGTTGGTTCATTCCATTGCATAAAGGTATCTAACACTCTTCGTACATCATACTTCGCAGCTTTCGACATCCACCTAAGAGCTGTCGAATCTAACGTGTCTCGTTCCTTGGGACCAGGAAACTGGCTACGTCTCTGTATAGAGTCAGAAACGGGGGTCTCAATTAAAGACCTGTAGAGAGGAGTTAAGATATTAGTTACAGAGTCGGTTATTTTCCGACGAACGGAAAGCGGAGTCAGAATGTTCACAGGGTTCGGGGACAGAACCGCTGAAGCAGATGAAATAGTAAGGGTAGGAGTAGCAGGTAAAGCAGTTTGCGAAACGACAGGCAAAGGCGGAACGGGCGCCCCAGGAAGAGGGGGTGCCGTAGGAACATTAACCACGGGAAGGATAGGGGTTGGAATCAAAGGAAGTGGAGCAACTACTCCAGGCTGACCAGCAGCTGGCTGTACAACAGGTAGCAACTGTGGTACTGTAATACCCTGTGCATACGGTGGGGGTGAATTCAACAGGTAAGACAACAGAGGATCCTTTTCATGATCCTCCATCGGCTTAATAGGACATGATGGCAATACAGGGTAACATTTATCAATTGCCAAATTATATTTTCTATTCGCCATCTCCATTGCTTTCTCAGTCTCGTTGACATGCAGCTGCCTAGCAGACTCCATTAAAGTCAACCCTTTCTCTTTCTGTTCTTTCTTCGTTTTCCTAATTTCTCTCTGTTTGGCTTCTTTGCGCCATACGCGAAAAGAATCAAACATTGCCGGACGGGCTTTTTTCTTGAACAACTTCATTTCTAGATTGTCTAGTATTTCCGTTTCGAAACTACCATGCGGTGGCCAACTAAGGACACCATCTCTTTTGGTATAACGGACCCATACTTCATTATACGCAATAGGACCAACACCATGTTTACAATAGAGCTCATATGTAGGAGTTCCAATCGGAGGGACCGAACACGAATCCTCCAACCAGGAATCCCCGTTGCAACGTAACCAGGACAAAAAACAGTTACTACAGGTAGTCATGACAACAAAGACAAATTCCAACCAAAATGCGCAGAGAACTTAGGCCTACCAAAATGAACCAATACCAAAACAAAGATTATCTAAACAAGAGCAACCAATGATAATCTACGAATTTAAACCAAAGCAACAAGGAACAACCAAACTGAGCGTAGCCCACTTAATACTTAACTGAAATGTGGAAGACGTCACCAAGGAGCACCCGTCTACGTCTCGCCGTACTAAGGTCTGCACCTCGGGTCCAAGACAGGGCGACAGTCGGGGCAGCGGTCCTCTGTAGCCGTCTGGGAACGGGAACCCTCGTGGAAGAGATCGTCGGGCCACTTTTACGACATGCAGGGATCGATGAAGCGGGGTACCTCCCTCCGGAATCTTCACACGAAACTTCTCGAACTTTTCAGGCTTTGGACCGGTACCGGATGACGTCGCCCCACGTTGGGCGCCAATTTGAGGTTCTGGACTTTTAAGAGTCCAGAGGTGTCAGGGAAACAACACCCGAAGACCCCTGAGTTCCTCCTGTCCCGGTGCACAAATAAACAGAGACACGGGCTTCTCGATGGCGGCGTCAAAGACCAAGGTTTATTTACTGCAGGGACACAGAAATCATAGGAACCACACAGAGGCAGAATCTACGAGACTGTTCGAATTGCATTAAGTGGGTTACTCTTTAAATACACGAAAAATGTCTTTAGGCTACATTACACGAATATTTCTCATGCCTAACCCGGTATCCCAAACAAACAGTAAATTTGACATCAAACAATAATTAGTCGTAGGTTTTCGGTATTCGATCAGGTCCTCTCGACAGTTTTCCATTCTTTGCCCGATCCTCCCCATCATAAAAATCGTAACCTCCCCATTGTAAAAGCCCAGAAGGTAAGGAGCAGCGCCAGGTGCAAAGGATTGAAATGTAGGATAAGAGGTGTTTATGGATCATAAACGGGCATGGGGAGCGGAGCAGAGCGACCTAGGTTAAGCATGAGAGGCCCAAGGATGGGGCCAAGAAAGGGCAGTGTCAGAAGGGTGAATAAGGTTATTAAAAAAAGTCAGGTAAAAGCTAGGAGCAGAAAAGCCAGTCTCCCACCTGCCATTGTTGGGAGTGTTCTCAAGTTACAAAAAGCTCCATGATTGCCCCGTGCTCTAAGGAAAAACTAGATACAGACCATTCTCTCTTGAATGAGCTGGTTTGGAAAATTCTGTGCTACAAAAAGTTCATGCTGTGCTTTACTTTGTGAACACACTGCAGTTAATTGAAATAGGTCTCAGATGTTTTGTGTAAAGTTACGTGTTGTATCCTGCATGCACTGTCATCTAGAGGCAGAGCTCGAATTATTAAAATACATGTGCACACTCTCCTTACTGTCATTTCCTGAGTATTAGATCGAAAAGCTGTGTCCGATGTACTATAAGCGGTAAAGAATCACTCACTCATTTCACCTGGTTTCTCTCGACTGACCTGGCCGACTACATAATCGAAAATAGGCTCCTCTGCATCCTGCTATAAATTGTGTCATGCGTGCCTGGGTTAGGAGAATACACTGTGGAGGAGACACGGACTGCCAATTTGAAGAGGTCAGAGGATAGTTTGGTCTCAGTCTATAATTTACTGTCTACTTGCCGTTTGGACAAAACAGCAATTAAAACTTCTTTCCCTTGCAAGAAATCTTAATATCTCGGGCGTCGGGCGATACGAATTACCCACCCCTGAAGGAGAACAATTGCCTACTCAGAGTGGCCTCAGCGATGTCACCTGAGAGTTGGCACAGATGATGAGGATAATGGAGAACATGGAGCATATGCATGTGGAAAGAATGGCTGCCACGGATGCACACCAGCGAAAAGTTGTTAGCATCTTCCATGCCCTGCAGATCCTCATCATGGAAATGCTGCCACTAAGGCAGTTGCAGATGAATGCTGCTGGTACTTCCACACACACATCTCCGTCCCCTGATGTGTCAGTGGCACACAATGCAGCAGACCAAACATTAGCATCCACATGTCAGACAGATGACATAGAGGACGAAGATGCGTCTGATTGCACCTGCGTAGTAGTAAGAAGGAGACAGTAGCAATCCTTTCCGCCACATGCCCGGTTTCATCTTGCTGCTGCCCTCTGCATCATGCCCTGTAACAACACCTCCCACTGTCCCCCAAACACTCCGCCACACTCACCTTGGACCTCGACATGGACTGCCATATTCTGTTAGCTCAACAATGACACAGCAATCACACTGCAGGTTGTCCTCTACCTCTTCCGATGTACTTGTCAATCCCTAAATGACTCTGGCTGGCCAAACCCTGGTCTACAATGTAGTGTAGTGTTTGCATGGCCATGTACTGCTCCAGCTCCGACAACCCCAACGAATGTGAATAAAACATTCAAAATCACATAGATGTGTCATGTCCATAATCGCTCAAGTTTGAAAGTATGAATGAATGTAAGGATATTAATTGAACAAAAGGGTACACCCTGGGAAATGAAAGAAATGCACATGTGTGACCGTGACACACACAGGCAGTGAGATAACTGGGAATAAGTGCATTAGCTGTGGACTCAGTGCACAGAAACAACACTCACGCACTTTCACAACTTGGCCCCACGCAATGTTAGGAATAGGGCTGTGTATGTAATGTCTAAGTTGTTGGCCGGCCTAAAGTAGTGTTCCCCATCACATTTGACAACAGAACATCTCTTCGCATACCTACTCACACTCAAATGGGTGGACACAGGCTGTTGATACACATGGCAAGAAGTTGGATTCCATGCTCACATTGCTGACACGTAAGAGCACAGGTCTATCAGCAACTATCCCAACTACAATGTCTGACTCACACAGATGGAGCTGGCAATAGGGACTCACCCATCAGTGAAATGCGCCAGTCAGTCCCTCACTGTGTACGGACAATGCTCATTGAGGCACACAATTTGTCATTCTAATCAACATTCATCACAATTGAACACTAGTGAAGTTGCGTAGACTTATTTTGCATGTGGGTGTCAGTATGGGCAGGACAAGGGCCACAACATGCAGACCAATGCATCAGACACGAACAGGCAGCATTTGGTCAAGGTACAGTTCCACGTGACAGCCGCTGTGCATGTGTCTGGGATGTCCTGCCATTGCGTTGGTGGCTCTCCATGCAAGAGTACCTTGAGCCAGGACTTCTGTGTCTGTGGTATGGATACGTTGCTCTTTCATTTGCGATGTGCGAGTCAACATCATCTGCTATGGTATCTCTCTCAGGAGGTGCCGGCAGCATGCAAGAGCAAGGTCAGAGGTGCAGATGTCCTTCCGCATTATGTATTGAGACAAAGGTGTTTTCATCCCTAATGTTAGTCTGACAACTGCTTGCATTCTGGAACTGTGATGTTGCTTTCGCGCTGGAAATGAGGCTAGGCCTTAGGCTTATGGTGCACCACTGGCGAAATACACACAACAGTTGGCATGCATGATCCAGAAGCTTGAGCGGTCTTGCACTCCTGGTACAATCCCTTAGTGTGCGGCCGCCCTCCGGGTGCATGCAAAATTGCTACATTGTCGATTGCGGGCCGTGTGGCACCGACACAGCGACAGAGACACACGCATCAGTTGGTTTCCTGACCAGCCCAGATATGAACCATGCCCAGAGCCCAGGGATAATTATTCACACCCCTACACTGGCCTGGCGTATGCCGACCCAGCCCACTCGGCTTACGTATAAAGGGGGGTACGACGTTGCTACATGTCCCAGTTCTTCCCCATTGCCGAAGGTGACATGGCTGCGTCCACCTGGCATATCACGGGACTCAATCATAGAGGGTCCATGACTTGCATTGCACTGAGTTGGTGTCACCGGATGCACTGCGGCCGGCACGGGCCTACCGCCACGGGGTGGTGACTTTCGGTGCACTGAGGTAGGGGCACCGTAAGTGCTGAGCGGGTGTGCAGCCTGCTATGATGCGCCATCCTGGTGGTCCGGACTAGTAGGGATTTTTGTGAGCCCTGCTGGACCGCAGTGTAGGCCTGAGCCAGGGGGCAGGGGGTAGTGCAGGCCTACCGCCATGCTGCGTTGCCTCGCATTTCGCTGGTGGGGCTGGTGTGCAGCAGACTGTGTGCACAGGTGCGGGCAAGCGCTGACGGCGTGTGCAATAATGTAGGGTCCGCCATTCATGATTCGGTAATCTGTTTCAGATAAGGGACCTGGTGGACAGCAGTGTGTACTGGCACGTGGTTGGAGTTTCAGCGGTGGCAGCAGGTGAGCAGTGAGGCCTGGGTCTGCAGTGTCGGCACACTCTCTCCCTCTCCCTCTTTCGCTTTCTCTCTCTTTCTCCCTCTTTCTCGCTCTCTTTCTCTCTCTCCTTCTCGTTCTCTTTCTTTTGGCTCTCTTACTCGCTCTCTTTCTCGCTCTCCTTCTCTTTCTCTCTATTTCTCCCTCTCTTTCTCACTCTCCTTCTCTTACTCTCTCGCTCTTTCTCTTTCTCTCTCTTTCTCTTTCTCTCTCTCTCTCTCTCTCTCCCTCTTTTCCTTTCACTCTCTCTCTCTCCCTTTCATGCTCCCTCTCTTTCTCTCTCTCTCTGTTCTTGGATGAGCGCATGACACACCTTCATATCTTAAAATTTTTTGTCTTGCAGGCTGTGACTTACAGATTGTCCAGAGAAGACACGCCATGACTCTTCCACATAGTTGTATTTGGTTTAATTTGAACAAATTGTTTTGTTTTGAAATTCAAATATGTATGACTGATTCTCCTTTTTCTGACCACACATGAATGTTGATTGATGTGATTGTGCAACATCAGGCGAATTGTTTTGTTCCGAATTTTGTACAGTTGATGTGATATGTGTTTGTCCGGGGTGGGGATTCCGGGGAAGTCCTGGGGGTGGTGGCGGTGGGTGTTGTGGCCCTCTTGGGGCTCCAAGCTGCATGATCAATGGCTCCATGGCATCTGTTGTTCTGCAAGTGTGGCTCTGGGCTGGGCTTCCTTTGATGGTGCAGGGTGTCGTTCAACTTAACACCAGGTTGGAGCAGGTGTTAAATCCTTGCTGATAACGCGCCTTATCACATGTTTTGTGAACTTATCGTCGATCTGGCTGGTCGTTGAGAATGTTGCGAAGTGGTGTTGTCACAGCTTTTTGCACAGGAATGCCTACTCTGCATCTCATTAGCGTTAGTTGCCGCTGTCATCTGTGGTGATGCTTTTTGCGGCTGTTATCGCCGGAAAACTGGTGATATTGGCTGTTAGCACCAGCTTGTGAATAGTGCGATGAATTTATCGCCACGTTGGCGGTGATAAAGTGCCGCTAACTCGGAGATAAGTCCTTGAGAATATGCTCCATAGTCTTGTTATGTAATGAAATAAACAAAACTACAAATTCCAGAATTGAAAGAAAAAACCTGGACTGGAGCAGCACGTCCCGCATGGACCTGGGGCAGCTATGTGCCACCATTACTGTCATATCAGCATTCTGTAATTGGAATGAGTAAAAATACTGGCCCGAGGTCCTGGGAGTTTTGACCCAGTGGTCAGTTTCTGAGTCTGAGGCTGCCATGGTTTACTTGGTCATTACACCACAATGGGATGACCAAGAATAATCTGAAGAACCTAGGTAATTAGTGATACATAACAACAGTGGTGCTCTCGGTGAGATCCACCCAATGGATAAGGTTTTAATTGAATAAACTTATCCTAATGATTTTTCACATACTCCACCCATATAACTCAGAGATGGGGATAGGTGCTATTACTGGCTGTAAGATCAAGATAGTAATATTGCTGTAAACTTAACATCACACACAAAGACATCAGAGTTAAATGTATAAATGTTTCTGTATTCTGAAAAACAGCAAATATAAATACATTATATACACATCTGGTTGTTCCAAAAATACGTGATGGGGTGCTCAGGAGAGAAGTGCTCATGCGTAAAGTATTTTAGACGAAAAAAGAAGGAGGAAATAGACCAATTTCATATCTCATCCTATTTAAACAATAGCCTGGATGTTTATACTTATTATCCAGCATAAGTATATTCTCATCTAGACAGAGGTAATCATATTATTCGGACTTTGTGGCCACGGATTGGGGAAACTCCAATAGGCATTGTGCTGTAAGATTGGTCTTAAACGATTCTGACCTCGGATACCATTCTTGCTGGCATTACCCAGGCAATGTTTTTCCCACTGGCAGATTCAGTGGCAGGATAGCCATTGGGAAATACACATTCAACTGGCTTCTAAATGAGGTGGGGAATTCTAATTTGACATCCGCCTGTTTAGGGCAGATGTCTTGTACGTGCCCAGCTCTCAATGTTGGCTATAAACGTGTTCTTCTAAAATGCGATTATTGCCTCGTGCTCCATTATTTATGTATTTTTATTGCTTAGGCTTTTGGACAATAGACTTGGGTGTGGGGAAGTGTTCTGCTCCTCTGGGAGGAGAAACATCTGGGCTTCCTACTGTGACATGCCTGTGGCATGACTACCATGTCACAGGCAAATGTTAGCTGAAACCTGGACAGAACTATCTTTTGACCAGCTAGTCAGCCAGGCACCAATCACAGTGGGAGAGATTTGAAATGACCACAGAGGAGGGGTTGCTCATTTCCCTGGCCATACCTGATGGAGTGGGCACAGAAGCTCTGCACAGGGAATGAACAATTCTGCCATGTTGGATTTAGGTAGTGAGGAGAACTGTGGGATTGGGTGCAGTAGGGCACACAGGTACTGCCAAAAATAGGTAGGGTTACCACTGAGAACCTTTCCATTTTGACTAGGGATGGGAACCCTCACAAACAGACCAGGCCAGGTTTAAATGTGCAAACCATGGACGCACTATGAGAAACACTGCTGGACTGTGGAAGACAGATGAAGGACTGCACATACTTGTGAGGAGACCTGGACTTGGACTTGGAGAGTCAGTTGGACAACCTTTTATAAATATGCAGGAAGCTGCTATAAGCCCTTTTCATGAAAAGTCCAACTAGACCTGAGTTGGACCCTGCTGGTGGCTTCTGCAGGAGTGGGTCTCGCCCCCTAGGAGCTGTTACTGAGGTTCTGAGACCCTTGGCTAAGTCAAAGTGTACTCCTCCTGAAAATCTGGGAACAACAAACTTTGGCTTCAAACACATCTGAAGTACCAGAAGAAAGCTGCCTAGTCAATCAAGATGAAAGTGAGTTGCCGGTGGGCAAAGGATTCAGGTAAGAGCTCAGAGCTTTTCTGCAGCAAATCTGTTTCAGTGGGACATCGCTGATAGGGTATCCAGCCTTGTGAAGCCCTGTTTGGCTGCAACTTGCAGCCTTTCCCCAGTGGAGGAATCCAAGCTCCAAAAAGGTTACCAAGTCCAAATGTAGAAATTGTCACTGGGTGAATGCACCAAAAGTATCTGGTCGGCGAATTACCTTCTTTAGACTCAAATTGTTTAATTCTCCTTCTCTGAGCTTTCCTGCCAAAAGGCAACAGCTTCACTGGGACTTTGTCAATCAGATACCTGATCTCCTGCGGCCCTCCTCACCACAGCCTGCTGCCGTGCTCTCAAGAGAATCGTTTACTACTATTTCAGAGACCAAGTCAGAATGTAAAATGTCAGACTGTGATAAACCTGGTTTCTGTATCCGACCCGTGCTCCTTCATGGTCAGCCTTAAATTGTGCCTAGATACTGGTCAAGTGCAAACACATGAGTCTGGTTGACACATAACATGTTTTGGGGCTATTTTTATTTAAACATTTTAAAATTCATATCTCCAGTCCCCCTTATTGGAGTGTTATCATTTTTGTCTCATTTTGTTCATTAATATATTCTCTATTTTTATAGATTAAACTGTGATTATTATTGTGTTGTGTTTTTCACTTTATAACTTTTTTGTATACTTCTAAGTGATTTACATATTTTCTGAAGTTAAGCCTGTCTGCTCTGTGCCACAGCTGCCAGGTACTTAGGTTTAATTTACTGTAATCTTTACTGGACCTAGCAAGAACAGCGCTGTTATTACTTGTGTTGGGCTGCCATCCACCCCAAATAATAATTCACTTTCTCACATATTTGGTACAGAAAAGCCACGAGTTACCCCCACCCACTAGCTGGTGCTAGACATTATTGTGGCATCCCAAGGCACCATCTTTATAATACATTCTGGACCTGTGGAACAACAGAAGAAAGACTGTACCAGCCGTTTGAGACATGTGAGGAGACCCGATGACCTAGACTTGCACTTGATCCCTGATTCTTAGAGTCAAAAGACTGCCCTCCTGCTAAAGCACAAGTCCCTGGAACTCATGGTAGGCAGTGCTTGTTTTCTCAGTTGCCCAACCAGTCTAGCTGAATATAAAAAGATGCAAATTCAACCATAAGATCTATTGAACTTGATCAGAGCTGCTACCTCTAGACAATGTGCATTGGAAAGAAAGACGCAGTAGGACATAACGCTAGAAACTATAGTATGGCATTGGCAGTGTATTCCTAATAAACAAACTTAGTCCAAAAAATTGGTAAAGTGAGTAACTAAGAGCCGCCGGCTTAGAGCAGTAAAGATAAGTGCAGCTTCATTGAATTTCCGCCAAGAAATGTCCCTCTTTGAGGTTGTTTCAGTATTCCACTAAGGTACCTACTGAGAAGGCACCATTTTAAGACAATGACCCTGCATCCTGTGCTTTCACCTATCTCGGAAATTATAATACTAACACATAGATTCAGGTATATAAATATACAAAGCAAGAAAGTACAGTAGAGAATTAAATATTACTGCAAAAAGATTTTTTGGAACATATTCCAGAAAAAATCACATGTCCTAAGAAAAAAGAGAGAAAACAATGATACTCATACAAAATCTATATAGACTTTTAATAAGACCGTAATGCAAAGTACAATCATAAATTGATGGTGCTCACATTGTTACACAGCAAAAAACAACAGTTGATGGACAGAATGCAGAACAATGTCATACGTTCACCCCAGTACAGAGATCTGGGCCTAAATCCATCGTTTTTTTGCTCCCCATGCCATTCCAGTTTGAACCCAGCCATATGCAAATCAGTCTTGACCCTGTGCCTCATGGCAACAGTCCAGCCCGAGCTGCCAAGCCAGGTCCTCCCTGGACTGGAACCAAGCATCCTAGGACCGGTTTTGGGGTTTCACCCCTCTTCAGCCAGGCTAGCTTGATTCCAGTGGCATGGAGAGCACGGGACTCACGTCAGAGCATACCCGTCCAACTCAGTGTGACAAATGCAAAACAACAGTTGATGGACAGAATGCAGAACAATGTCATACATTCACCCCAGTACAGAGATCTGGGCCTAATTCCATCGTGTTTTTGCTCACCATGCCATTCCAGTTTGAACCCAGCCATATGCAAATCAGTCTTGACCCTGTGCCTCATGGGAACAGTCCAGCCCGAACTGCCAAGCCAGGTCCTACCTGGACTGGAACCAAGCATCATAGGATCGGTTTCGGGGTTTCACCCCTCTTCATCCAGGAGAGCTTGATTCCAGTGGCATGGAGAGCACGGGACTCACGTCTGAGCATACCCATCCCACTCGGGGTGACAAATGCAAAACAACAATTGATGGACAGAATGCAGAACAATGTCATACATTCACCCCAGTACAGAGATCTGGGCTTAAATCCATCGTTTTTTTGCTCGCCATTCCAGTTTGAACCCAGCCATATGCAAATCAGTCTTGACGCTGTGCCTCATGGGAACAGTCCAGCCCGAACTGCCAAAGCAGGTCCTCCCTGGACTGGAACCAAGCATCCTAGGACCGGTTTCGGGGTTTCACCCCTCTTCAGTCAGGATAGCTTTATTCCAGTGGCATGGAGAGCATGGGATTCACGTCTGAGCATACCCGTCCCACTCGGGGTGACAAATGCAAAACAACAGTTGATGGACAGACTGCAGAACAATGTCATACATTCACCCCAGTACAGAGATCTGGGCCTAAATCCTTCGCTTTTTTTACTCACAATGCCATTCCAGTTTGAACCCAGCCATATGCAAATCAGTCTTGACCCTGTGCCTCATGGGAAATGTCCAGCCCGAACTGCCAAGCCAGGTCCTCCCTGGACTGGAAACAAGCATCCTAGGACCGGTTTCAGGGTTTCACCCCTCTTCAGCCAGGATAGCTTGATTCCAGTGGCATGGAGAGCATGGGACTCACGTCTGATCATACCCGTCCCACTCGGGGTGACAAATGCAAAACAACAGTTGATGGATAGAATGCAGAACAATGTCATACATGCACCCCAGTACAGAGATCTGGGCCTAAATCCATCGTTTTTTTGCTCACCATGCCATTCCAGTTTGAACCCAGCCATCTGCAAATCAGTCTTGACCCTGTGCCTCATGGTAACAGTCCAGCCCGAACTGCCAAGCCAGGTCCTCCCTGGACTGGAACCAAGCATCCTAGGACCGGTTTCGGGGTTTCACCCCTCTTCAGCCAGGATAGCTTGATTCCAGTGGCATGGAGAGCACTGGACTCACGTCTGAGCATACCCGTCCCACTGGGGGTAACAAATGCAAAACAACAGTTGATGGACAGAGTGCAGAATAATGTCATACATTCACCCCAGTACAGAGATCTGGGCCTAAGTCCATCGTTTTTTTGCTCACCATACCATTTTAGTTTGAACCCAGCCATATGCAAATCAGTCTTGACCCTGTGCCTCATGGGAACAGTCCAGCCCGAACTGCCAAGCCAGGTCCTCCCTGGACTGGACCCAAGCATCCTAGGACCGGTTTTGGGGTTTCACCCCTCTTCAGCCAGGATAGCTTGATTCCAGTGGCATGGAGAGCACGGGACTCATGTCTGAGCATACCCGTCCCACTCGGGGTGACAAATGCAAAACAACAGTTGATGGACAGAGTGCAGAACAATGTCATACATTCACCCCAGTACAGAGATCTGGGCCTAAGTCCATCATTTTTTGCTCACCATGCCATTTTAGTTTGAACCCAGCCATATGCAAATCAGTCTTGACCCTGTGCCTCATGGGAACAGTCCAGCCCAAACTGCCAAGCCAGGTCCTCCCTGGACTGGAACCAAGCATACTAGGACCGGTTTCGAGGTTTCACCCCTTTTCAGCCAGGATAGCTTGATTCCAGTGGCATGGAGAGCACGGGACTCACGTCTGAGCATACCCGCCCACTCGGGATGACAAATGCAAAACAACAGTTGATGGACAGAATGCAGAACAATGTCATACATTCACCCCAGTACAGAGATCTGGGCCTAAATCCATCGTTTTTTTGCTCACCATGCCATTCCAGTTTAAACCCAGCCATATGAAAATCAGTCTTGACCCTGTGCCTCATGGGAACAGTCCAGCCCGAACTGCCAAGCCAGGTCCTCCCTGGACTGGAACCAAGCATCCTAGGACCGGTTTCGGGGTTTCACCCCTCTTCAGCCAGGATAGCTTGATTCCAGTGGCATGGAGAGCACGGGACTCACGTCTGAGCATACCCGTCCCACTCGGGGTGACAAATGCAAAACAACAGTTGATGGACAGAATGCAGAACAATGTCATACATTCACCCCAGTACAGAGATCTGGGCCTAAATCCATCGTTTTTTTGCTCACCATGCCATTCCAGTTTGAACCCAGCCATATGCAAATCAGTCTTGACCCTGTGCCTCATGGGAACAGTCCAGCCCGAACTGCCAAGCCAGGTCCTCCCTGGACTGGAACCAAGCATCCTAGGACCGGTTTCGGGGTTTCACCCCTCTTCAGCCAGGATAGCTTGATTCCAGTGGCATGGAGAGCACGGGACTCACGCCTGAGCATACCCGTCCCACTCGGGGTAATAAATGCAAAACAACAATTGATGTACAGAATGTAGAACAATGTCATACATTCACCCCAATACAGAGATCTGGGACTAAATTCATAGTTTTTTTGCTTACACTGGAAACAAAATCCGGAAATACAATTACAAGTGTAAACAAAACAAAAGAAGACAATGGCACAGGCAAATAAATTAATAAAAGAACAACACTGATTGGACAAAACACAAAAGCAGAAATAGCAGTTAATGCATCCTCCTGAATAATTGCCAAGGATGAGTGTCAACGGCGTTTCGACCAAATGAAATTAAACTGGTCATCATCAGTGCAAACAACATTTGAAAGAGCTTCCAACACGAAATTCTGAAATGAATATACATGTGCGGATATCGAAGGGATATTTATTAAAAAATCAGCAAAATGCCAAAAACTTGGACTTCTGCTTAAAATTAAAAAGGGTTTGGTATAAAACTTCAGGGAAATGTGAAAGAGGGAAAATTAAGAAAGGGTTAATCAAAATGTTAATCTTATATCCGCACCAGTTGGAAAGTGAGTATATTCACCATGTCTTGCATCAAGAGATACAGAAAGTGAAAAACCAGAAGATTATTCACCCATGGTATGGTATGTCCATGCAACTTAATTAACATAGAGCCATATAGAGAGTCATTTCGAAACAGTCTTATAGAAAAAAAGGAGAACCTTACTTGTCTGAGGTCACCCTCCAATATGAAGCCTCTCAATACATGGTCAGTGGACAAAGGCTTGGGAAGAATCACAAGTTCTAGATGTTAAAGAGGAAAAAGGTAAGGAAGGAAACCGGAGCAAAACCGATAAACTAAACCAAAAGAAAGGAAGAAATGTTGAACTATATTAAACTAACTAAAATGTACTGGGTCCAAGCGCAGCTGGAGACACCAAAGAGATTCTAGGTCCCCCAATCAGCAGCTGATGCACACTCAATGGCCGGCATACACGACAATAATTAGTTGTCTGGAATTCCAAAAAACGCTAGCTGCACAATATGTATAAATCAACATAAGGTTTACAAAGGGAGTCTACCGTATGGGTGCTCACCTAACAGAAGCACATTTAGACGCCATTCTAGATCCCCCAATCAGCGGCCAGTGCAAACTCAATGGCCAGTTTTCGAGGTAATAATCTGAAATTCAAAAAAATGCTGACTGTAAAGTTTGTATAAATCAATGTAAGTTTTATAAAGGGAGTCTTCCGTAAGGGTACTCACCTAACAGAAACTCAAAATCGGCATCTCGTTGGGACGCCGTGCGAGTATTACCAGCGCAATGCGAGCAGCATCTAAAAGACCCTGCTCGCAACAGGTAAAGAAACTGTAAAAGGACTCCGCATGTCTGAACCGTCAACAGATCCGCGAGTCAAAAATCGTCAGTATGTCACCTTAACAATTACCCCAGGAAAGTAATGATATTGATAGTCTTTAAATTAATTGCAACATGCAACTACTGCTGATAAATCAAGAGCCAACTTCCCATGGATTTAATAGAGATAGTGAGAAGATTATAGTTAAGAAAACATCGGGTTAGCTAGAAGTATGTCAGCTATTAATAATAAAGTTACATGAAAAAACACGTGGAATGCCAATCCTTGTGGTCACAACTCCCCACTGACTATCTCCCTAAATGCTGCAATCTGCAAGTCATTCAGTGGTTTCTGACCCTCCAGTGTATCCGCAATCCCCTGTGACCTCTCATTTAATAGAATTTTGCTAAAGAGATTTGTCTTTAAGAAATGTTCCAAGAATAATTAAACAACATGAGTTCCTCATCCACAAATGGAGGTACAAGTATGATCAACTACTCTCTCCTTCAGATTCAGTGTAAGAGTACTTCACCAACAGCTATAATCAAGTGCATATAAGGCAGTGGATGTTATGAAGGACATGGTATAGAATACTCTCCAAAAATATCTTTAAGCTGCAAATCACCAGCAGTTCAACAACGTTCATTCAAAGCATGGCCTCCCTTTAATCCTAGTTGTGCTAAAAAGATAAATAAATACAAATGTAATGCCTTTTACCTCATTTTGCTGTAAGAAATTGGGTTGCTGTTTGAGGGGATGAGAAACCCTTCTCAAGCAGGAACCACAATCTTCGTCAGGGTGAGGCACAAGCAAACCCCAAATTAACCTTCGCTCAATCCTGTAGTAGCTTGTTTTAGACCTTTCATACTTAGGGAGGTCTCGCTAAACTTGTTGCCTGCTTAATTCGACTTTTTGCTGTACATTTTTGTTGGCCATAGGACTCTTAGTGCTTTACCATTGCTAACCAGTGTTAAAGTGCATGTGCTTCTCCCCTAACACATGGTGAGATTGATGTTTACCTGATTGGAATATTTAGTTTACCTGTAAGTTCCTTGTAAAGTGGTATACCATATACCCAGGGTTTGTAATCTAAATGCTACTAGTGAGCCTGCAGCACTGGTTGTGCCACCTACACAAGTAACCTTTCAAACCTGTCTCAGGACTGCCATTGCAGGACCTGTGTGTGCAGTTTACTGCTACTTCGACTTGGCTTTTAAAACCACTTGCCAAGCCGTAAACTCCCCTTTTATTACACATAGGTCACCCGTAAGGTAGTCCATAGGGAGCACTAAGCGCAGGGTGCTGTGTAAGTAAAAGGTAGGCTAGCATTGGGAATTCATTAAACACTTTTGAGCTATGAATTCTGATTAGAAAGGAGTAGCTAAATAATTTTTCATATCTTTGAAATGGTAAAAATAAGTCCTCTTCAGTGGTCAAGCTGGATTTGACAATAGTGTTTTAGAATTACCACTTTTAGAAAGTGGACATTTCTCTGCTTTTAACTTTTGTCCAGCGTCTGCAGCCTGTCTTCAATACACATATGGGCTAGGTGACAGCTACACTTTGTGCATTCTCTCTAGGCAGCCACAGGCACAGGAAAGGTGGTTGTGGCAGAGGACTCATCTGAATTCATCTGCATTCTGATAGCCTTCCTTGGCAGGAAGGGGGAAAAAGAGCTGACACTTACATCTGAATAGGCTGCATCGTGTCCGCACACAAAAGACTGAGGGGCATATCAGCAAGGGCCGGCGAAAAAATTATCGCCGCTTTAGCATCCGTTTTCGGATGAAAAGCGGCGATAATTTTATCGCGCTATCAGCATGGATACGCTAACGCGTGTTTCCATGCCACAACGCCCTTTCCCTTAAAGCCCATCTTTGCATCTCTAATAAGATGCAAAGTGGGCGTTCCTCCCCAAAATAACTGGACATTTCTCCAATTATCAAGCTGCACGCTAACATGCAGAGCGATAAGAAAAGTAGAGCTAACCGCAGTCATCGCTACTTTCCTTACGCCTGCTCTCAGTCTGACTTAGTCATGATAGCCAATGGAAGGTGGATATCATGGCTGAGTCTGCCCTGCCCTATCAGCAAGCTATCGCCAAACGTTGTGCGATTATTGCTGGATTTCCAGCGATAATCGCACATTTGGCAGTTTGCGCCTGGAATTTTATCGCTGTTGAGGTAAGCGTTGCTGATAGCACGCTATCTCAGCGATAAAATTCAGCATTAGCAGGCGATAATTATCCTCGCGCTAAGCGTGCTGAGCGATAATTATCGCCGGCCCTTGCTGATACGCCCCGGATTACCTTCACAGATAGCCTGGCAAACAGAGCTGGGATGAAAGGGGACCTGTGCACTTCAAGGAGCTGCTTTGGAGTCACCCCCTCTTCAAAGGCATATTTGAGCATAAGTACTGGAGCTCTGACCCTACCAAGTCAGTACAGTACTGGACCTGGAAAGAACTCTGCTGGAGAAAACTGCTGTGCTGTAAGGATTGCCACTTTGCCTTGACTGACTGTTCTGAGAATCTGCTTCTCTGCTTTGCTAAGCTGCCCTGCTGGCTGCTTATCTCTGCCCTGCTGAGGACAAGGACTAGGCCAATCTCACTTAAACCCAGAGTGACTCCACGGGCTTGATGGCTTGCCTCCTGTTTTCTGAGGTCTCAGGGACACAAATGACTACCTACAACCCTTCTGGAGCTGCTAGAGTCTGCAATAGTCCTACCCTTGCTGCCTGAAGTGACCCCTCCAGTCCTGGGCCTCAGAAGTGGGTTCTGCAGCTCCTTTGCTACAAAACCACAGCATCGATAACTTTGATCCAATCGGAATTGAAGCATCGCCCTTGAATGCCGACGCAGAGTCTGTTCAACAACAGCGGTTCTGCAGCCTTTGTGGCCTGACATCAATGCTCTGAGCGGCTATATGATGGTGCATTGCCTGCATCTCAGCAGAGCTCTATGACGCAGCAGTGACCTGACTAAGTGAAAAAAATTGACACATCATTATTCTTAAAAATTAATATCTCGCCTTCTACTGATTGTTTTTTTTCCTTTTTTTTTCTTGTTTTACTCAGAAAAATATTCTGTATTTTTCTAAACCTGTGGTGTATTCATTGTGTTACTGTGCGTGTGTTGCACAAATACATTGAACTTTGCCTCTTAAGTTTATCCTACTGTTCTGTACACATAGGGTGAACAGAGGTTAATTTGAAGTGTGTATCTAGCTGACTCGAACTAGAATTGTGGTCTCTACTTGGACAGGTTGCAAACCTCTGCCAACTAGAGACACATTTTCTAACAGTTTGGCACAGAGCATTCAGGCTTAACTCAGAGCGATGTGTACAATTATTTATGCAGCATTTCAAATAGTAATTAAGTGAAAACACAATAAAAGAAAAATCCCACACCAATTTAGAAAAATTGAGTAAATGTTAATTAAATAAACCAAGATCACAACAACAATAATCCAATCAATAGAACCAAAGATATGCAGGTTTAAAGATTCTCTTGGAAGAAGAGTACCTTAAATCCTGGTTATGAAGAGATGCAGAGTCCTGTGTCCAAGATGTGTCATTCAACTGAGGCATTGCGAAGTCCGGTTTGGAGATGCATCACTCAGCGTTGGTTCTAGTTGTGAGGTTCTGCGTCATTGTCAAGGAGGCCAAACTGAGGTCGCTTGTGATGTGAAGTCGTTGATTCGATGGGCACAGCTGATTCCAAAGAAACTGCAAAGCTTGTGTTGCAGAGTCCTGTGTCTAGAATGCATTATGCATCAGCAGTTCTGGGAAGTCTGCAGGATGTGAGGGCGATGCAAAGTCCTTGCACCAGGAAAGTTCACATAGCAGACGCAATGTGCCAGTTCTGCTCATGGTTGTGCCATGCAGCAAAGCAGATGTATTGGTTCTGCTGATCCACAGATGAGGAGGCAGAGCACCTTGAGGCCCAATTCCAAAGGTCCAGCAGTGGGGTTGGACCATTGGGTAGGGTAGGACTTAAAGAGGGCCAAGCCCAAGCGCTGGGTTCAAGGTTGTTGGAAGCCTGCTATGTTTCTGAGGCTTCTGATCAGGAGGCGAGTCACCTAGCCCTTTCGAGTCACTCTGGGGTCTTGAGGTTGGAGATGAAGGCCCAGTCCTCACCCAGGCAAGAGGGAAGAAGCTCAGTTGGACAGGGCAGCAGGCCTTATGAGCAGCAGAGTGGCAGTCCTTTCAGCAGCACAGCAGTCCTCCGTCCTGGCAGCGACTACAGGTTCAGAAGTATACTGAAGAGTTGGTGTCTAGGATCCAATATTTAAACCTGGGCCTTCCATTGAAGTGGGAGAAGTTTCTAGGGGTTAATTCTGACGCCCCCATGCATCCTGCCTTGCCTGATCTAGCTCCAGACTAACTACAGGGGATATGCAACCTTTGTGTGGAGGCAGGACACAGCCTATCCACCTTCCCACCCTATCAGTGATGGCCTATCCAGGCACACTTAAGCTCTCTATTGTGTGTGGCTGTATATGAGCAATATACAAAGCCCAACAGTCAGCTGGGCTCAGTCTTGTGACCTAGAGACAGGTCGCAGACTCTAAATCGCTAAGGCAGGAAAATCCCAACTTTCTAAAAGTGGCATTTTACAAAATTGTAATTACAAAATGACTTCACCATAAGAGAGGATTTTTCATTGGTTACTTGCTTCTATTTGTAAAAGATTATTTATAAAATGTAATAAGGTAACTCCATGGTTAGCCTATGGTAGAGGTAGGACAGGGTTTTTCACTATTATAACATTTAAAACTAATACATTCATGTCCCACTTTTTAAATATACTGCCCCCTTGTTATTTAAAACATACTCTGGGGTGTCCAGGCCCTACCCTAGGGGTGACTTATATGTTTTAAAAATGAAGGTTTGAGTGTGGGGGAAGAAAATGACTTGGCCAGGTCAAAATTGCCGATTAAGCTCCACACACAGGCTGCAATTGAAGACGTCAGAAATGCCACTTGCCCACTGGCAGCATTATCTTTAAATATCTTGAGCACACAAGAAGTGCCAGTTTACTAAGGACTTACAAGTACGTACAAGAAAATTAAATACGCCAACTGGGTATAAGCTGATTCTACATTGTTTTAAGGAAAGAGCACAAGCACTTTATCATTGGTTACCAGTGATAAAGTGTGCAGAGACCGGAAGCCAGCAAAAACATTATTAAGGTGAGTTGCCGGTGGGCAAAGGTTTCAGGTAAGAGCTCAGAGCTTTTCTGCAGCAGCAAATCTGTTTCAGTGGGACATCGCTGATAGGGTATTCAGCTTGGTGAAGCCCTGTTTGGCTGCAACTTGCAGCCTTTCCCCATTGGAGGAATCCAAGCTCCAAAAAGGCCACCAAGTCCAAAAGTGACGCAACGGCGGCGTAAAAGTGGCGCAAGTCCGATATAATTCTGCCCCAAATTGTTTAATTTAATTGTATTGTTCCTTTCTATCACATATCCCCTAAAATATTTTCAACTTTTCAAAGGCCTCACATAGGAAAGCTTCACGTTACCAGTCAACATTCCTTTAAAGCCAGACCTATTAGAATAGCAATGCTTGTTATGACTAGGATCTATCCGAGCTATAATGTATTTGGTTGCATAAATAATATGGCATGGGTTCTTTAATAGAGAATGCACAAAATATCGGTCGTATCGGTCTCATCTGTGCCAATATGAACGTGAATTATTTGCATTGAGGGGTCATTATACATAACCTTCATTTATTATAAGTCCACAGAACGTATTTTAATTTTTGAACTGCTACCTAACGAACAAAGAAAATACTGTATCGCAATGGCAGAAGTATACTTTCATAAGCATACTTTAGGCATTGAGTGGAATAAATCGCCAAAAGATCACTGAAAGTTTAGACGACGTGGGTATAACTCGCCTTCTCTCCATAAAAAGTGAACTTATGTCAAGAATTGTGAAATCACGGTCATCAGTAAATAGTCTTACAGGATGAACGGTGTGTTGGGGTCACCCACGGCCACGTTATTTATTTTGCAGAGTTAGAAGGCCGCACTCAAGTAAAGGAAAACATAAATCCGTCAATTCTTTATCATGTGAGGGTGCATCGGGTTTATGTTGGCTAACATTTCACCTTGTTGCCGCTGTACAAAACCCAAGTAATAGGTTATGATGGATGTGAAGGATTGCCTCCTGCCAACAGTTATGAACAGGGAAAGACAGCATAAGCCATGGCAATTTGAAGTAGCTGAGCCCTTTCAAGCACACACACACACGCGGCCGCTCTATCAACTTATTTCCACAGCAGCGCCTTTTGCAAAGTAAAATTGGATTACTGTATTCAGTTTTTATGTAAAAATAAAACAAATATTCAGCATGAAGTCTGTCTAGCAGGAAACACATGCACACTAACAGACAGCATTAATATTAACTTAAAAGCACCACCATCCTAAGTACACTGCAAGGCAGGCCGTGCTACTGTCAGAGCAGTCTCCTTTGCCTAAGAATTTGAATTTGAATTTTTAAAAACTTATAAAGCGCACGTTCACAAAGCAGTTTCATGGCGCTAGAGGAATTCCTGGGCAGAAGGGCACAGAGAACTATAGGTTAAAGGCCTGCTTGAACAAAAAGGTCTTAAGGGCCTTGCGGAACTCCATATAGGAAGGGGAAAGTCTAATGTGGAGGGGGAGGGTGTTCCAGAAAGTGGGCGCAAACACCGCAAATTTCTGGCCTCCAGATCTTTGTTTGTTAAAGCGAGGGATGACTAGTAGAGATTTGACGGATGAACGAAGAACTCTGGAAGGGCAATAGTTGGTAATGGCAGAATTTATAAAGGCAGGGGCCATGCCCGCCCGGGCTTGGAAGGTAAGGCAGCCGAGCTTGAACAGGGCTCGCTGCTTAATAGGGAGCCAGTGGAGAGCAATAAGAAGAGGTGACTAGTGATGAAATTTGGGTAAGCCGTGTACCAGACGAGCTGCCTGGTTCTGCACCATCTAAAGGCGTTGGAATGCGTAGCTGGGGGCACCATTGTAAATGATGTTCCCGTAATCAATCTTGGACAGAACCATGGCCATTACAATCAGCTTGAGTGCAGGGAAAGAGAAGAACCGAGAAACTTTCCTAATGGTGCGCAAGGTGAAGAAACCGGAGGAGACAACCGAGCTAATATGAGAATGAATGGTCAAATGATGGTTAAGTGTGATGCCAAGAGTCTTCACTGAATAGGAGGGTGTAGGAGGGGGGCCGAGGGAAGAAGGCCAAAAGGAGGGAGACCAAGGATTGCTACTGCCACCTGTCAGAATCAGCTCCGTTTTATCCGGGTTAAGTTTGAGATGGTTCGCATTCATCCATTCCCGGATAAACAGCATGACGGACTGGAAGGCAGTGACGGCTAGTGAGGGAGAGGAAAAATTAAAAATGAGTTGAAGGTCATCAGCATAATTATAGACTGTGATCTCCATTTGTTGTAGTGCATAAATGAGAGGAAAGATATAAAGGTTAAATAATAAGGGGAAAAGAGAAGAGCCCTGAGGGACACCGCATTGAACCCTGCGGGGGAGGGCGGAGAATTCGGCCAGATGGACAGCCTGGGTGCGATCAGCCAGGAATGAACCTATCCAGGTCAGCGCTGGTCCTCCTATCCCCGCCGCCTTGACACGGGACAAAAGAATGGAATGGTCTACTGTGTCAAAGGCGGCGGATAGGTCCAGGAGGACCAGCGCCTGAGGGGTGTTAGTATCAAGGCCCTCCCTGAGTTGATCCACGACTGAAATGACCACCTTATCCGTTGAATGGCGGGGACGAAAGCCCGCCTGGCAGGGTGCGAGGTAATTACTAACCTCAATAAAAGTGCTAAGTGTCTGGGTGACATGAGACTCGGCTATCTTGCTCAGATAAGGGAGAAGGGATATCGGTCGGTAATTTATCGTGGATGTGGGATCGGCCCCCGGTTTCTTTAGTATGGGAAGAATTATGGCCTTCTTAAAAGCAGCAGGGACAGAGCCGTGCATGAAACAGTCATTAAGAAGGGCAAGGATCGGGGATGGACATTTGGTGAAAATCTGGCAAAGAATACGTGCAGGGCCAATGTCCGCTGGAGAGCCTGGCTTGACACGGCTAAGTAAAGGACGCAGGGTTTCTCTGGTGAGTGGGGGAATGGAAGTGAGGGACAAGGCATTGCCTGGAAAGGGGAATTGGGGAAAAATAAACAAGGAGTGGGGGATATTTGCTTTAATATGGGTTATTTTATCAATAAAGAATTCATTTAATGAATCGCATAGCACCTGAGAGGGGAGGGTCTTAGGCAGAGTTCTATTCGAGGATGCCAACTCATGAACGGTGGCAAAAATCTCCCGTGGCTGGCTTTCAGCGGCTAAAATGCGCTCCGAGAAATATTCTGTTTTGGCTGCCAAGATGGCTTGTTTGTATTCTTTAAGAGTGATGGTATAAAGTTGTCTCCGGGTGGGACAGTATTCTTTTCTCCAGGCTCGTTCAGCCTGCCGTAGTTCTAATTTTTTGGCTTTGAGGCCAGAGCTAAACCACTTGTTGGCATTGTGGGTGCGGTTAATGGTAACCCGCTTTAGGGGGGCCACTGCGTCACAGGCTTTGGCTAACCAATGATCTAGAGTAATGATCTGGGAATGGGGAGTCAGGCCTGATAAGTCTGGGCAGGTAGTGCTTAATGAATTGCACAGAGAAGGAATATCAACTCGGTTCCAATTCCAAGTTCGAGTGATTTTAGGGCAAGGAGGTATCGTTTTGTGGTTCAGGTTCAAGGAAAAGGCAAGCATAAAATGGTCGGACCATTGGCAGGGGGAAATTTTAGGGGCTGATATCGGGATGTTTAATGTCCATATCTGGTCAAGAGTGTGGCCCTGGGTATGGGTAGGGCCTTGAACATGCTGAATAAAATTAAGACTGAGAAGCAGTTGTGTAAAATCCTTGGATTTGGTATCTTCAGCAGGGTCAGTGGGCCAAAAATTAAAATCACCCAGTACCAGAACGGAGGCGTTATTGACCGCCAAAGTAGCCAATAGATCCTGGATGGCAGAGAGAAAACCTGGAGATGATTGAGGAGGGCGATATATAAGTACACAGGTAATGGGGGTCTTAAAGGAGGTGGAACGGGCTACTAAACAATCAACTGTGGAAATCATAGATGAAGCGAGTGTCTGAAAATGAAGGTCTTTGCGAGCAATTAAGGCTACCCCGCCGCCTGCTTTATTCTCTGGGCGATCTGCGGGGAGCATAGAATAATGAGGAGGGAGGGCTGCCAGAATGCTAGGTAAAGAATCCGACCGGTACCAAGTTTCAGTCAGAAACAATAGGTCAGGAGAGTTGGAATCTAATAGATCGAATATTTCGATCTGATGTTTAACGGCTGACCTTGTATTCAGGAGGAGGGCAGCTGTGGAGGAGGGGGGAGAGGAGATGAGTGAGATGGCCCTAGGCAGAGCAATACCAAGGAGCTGAGCATAAGACAGTGTGGCAGTGTTCAAAGGCCACTTTTTATTGAGGGCGCGCAGTTGATCAGAGGTGTATGTTCTGAGTTGCGCATAGTGGCCTGCCCCTAGTCCCGGTCGGTCGCGGACGGGCGCAGACGGGCACGCCTTTGGCGCGCCTTCGGCGCGCAAGCGGCACGCCCGCTGCGCCCGCCCGCTGCGCGGTCGGGGAAAGCACATTATTAAGAAGCCCTGGGATTCTCCCCTAAGAGAGAAAGTGACATCCCAGAGGAAAGGAAGGAGGGCAAACTACAAGCTGCCCCCTACCACGTCACCCGCAAACATTAAAAAGAGGAGACACCAGCATTTAAAGGGTGCTTTATCAAGAAGATGGCCACTTCTTTCAGCTCCTGGGCTCCTGGGCTTTGCAGTGTCTGTGACATCACTGTCCTTCATTTCATCATGTCAGGCTACCATTTTAGCACCTCTTCCCCTATGAAATCAGGGATAACGAGGCATGAGCTGAGCACAACTCGTGTGATATCTGCCACAAAGCCAAGCTGCCTAAGATGAGCACGTGTGCAGAGCCTCGGAGTCCTCCACAGCGGCACATAGGAATGATACAATAGTTACCCAAGTGAACTAACCACTTTACACCCTACACATACCCCATTTCCCAAGTTATGGCAATATGTCCATGCTCCTGATGAGTCAATCCATTTGATGGCAATGGGATATCTTTGTTTCACCCACCAAAAAGTGCAGGGAAATACACCTAAAGTGTGGCCAGGTGCTTATCAATGAGAAATATGCATGGATATGCGTAAAAGTCCTGTTGAGTCTAAAATCAGGGTTAATTTTGCCTTTGTGTCTGTGAGTTGACTTTCTGTTTTGCTGTACTGCGCAAAGTGCGTAAGAAGAGAAAGGTGATACATCTTGTATTGTTCCTTGATGCCTGAATGTTCTTTGACTGGTTCCTTGTATCTTCTTGCCTGAGTGTAGACTTTAAGATGTAGCTGGTGTTCGGTGAATGAATGAAGCTGTGTATCACAGTTAGATCAGCTGACAGTAAGCGGCTAAGCAGAGAAAACATCCTGTTTTGTTGGGTGGTGTGTGTACAATGCCTGTAGGCCACATGCAACCAGAAAAAGTAGTAACATTTATGTAATCAACCACTTTTCTTTGTAGAAAGCACTTAAGAGGGATGTCAGAAGATAGAAAGGTTGCAACACCTGTTTCAGGTGGTTCTACGCTGCAATACATGAATGTGGCCCAATGCGCCATAAGTGTATTGCATGGCACCAAACGTCTCAATTGACATTAATGTCAAGTGTTTCAATGACTACTTAGTTATTAAATTGTTTTGGCCACTGTATGGTAAAATCCTAAATTATCTCTTAATCATGACATTTATAGCCCAATTAATTGGTTCGATCCTTAAATATCCCTGTTTAAAATGCGCTCCATTTTATAGGATAATAAGCGTTTTTTTCTCAGAAAACGTGGTGGGCATATCTGCTCTTAATGAATGTTTGATAAACAATAATATGTCTAGTACAAGATCTGAGTTTAAATATTTGTGTGTAACAGATTTGGTAGTTTTAAGGCAACTGTCTGCATAAGCGATCCTAATCAAATATATCTGGTTTTACATCAAAACATGAGCTTTTTTTATGTACCAAATGCTTGTGTGCAGACATTTTGTGATGCACTGATAGGAACCTATGAAGTGTGTTGGAACTTTGTGCCTGGGGAAATGGATCAACCAATTAATGCTTCCAAGCGCTTGTGGAAGAACGAGTTAGAGGGATTCTGATAAGCATTCTGAATTAACAAAGGTGTTCAAGTACAAAGGCGGAATGAAGAGGTAGCGCTCTAGATGTTTACAGAATATTATCTATGGTCAATCTCAAAGAAGAGACAAAATAGAGAGCCGTGGAAGAGGAGTGCTGCATATGCAGAGACCCACCGGAAACCTATACTTTCTGATGAAGGTCATTGGAATGCTCAATATAACAGCAACTCACAAGTGTTGCTCCCCAGATACAGAGCCATCTCTTCACATTCTGGTATTGACTACATTTCAAGGAGTGAGAACTCCACACATTTTCAGTTTGTTGCACCCCTGCACAAGTCATTAGACAGACCCTTACTGCTACCGCCAATTCGAATGCATACATTTATTTCTGATGACTTTCATGTAGGTGCTATTCTTTTATTTATCAGAATTGAATCTGCTAGATCTAAGATAATCAGAATTTTATGTCTTGATTAGATGCTTTATGAGATTTTGGATGACTAATTTGTGAGGGCTACCCTGCCAACTTAATAATGGCATAGTTTGGTAGGTCAAACCAAAATTTGAATGAGAAACCTTTGCTTAACCCATTGTACTTGTGGGACAACCACCAATGTTGAGTCTTTCTCTGGGAGTGTTAGGACATTGTCACACACCACTAAAGGTCAGAGTAACTACTAAATCCCACTTTCTCTTCATGCTGGAAGCCAATGTCAAGTCTCTGCTACAGCTCCTTGGCTTCCAGAAAAGGTCTGTATTGTCCAGGTTTCTTTCCAGCTAGAGATAATACAGGGTCAAGATAAATCCACCTCTAACCGGGCACTTGTTTGCCTTTCTATGAAATATCCGAGAAGCCTATGTGCAAGATGCCTAACTCTAGAAGTCCAATGATCCCAAACTCCACCCAGGGTGTGATTATGGAGAAGAGTTTCATCTCCATAATAATGCCCAATGTCTTTGTTCTAGAAATGGGTTTACACCAACTGGGAGACAAAAAGAGTGGAAAAGAATTAAGGAGCTGATTGCAATGTTGTGGGACTGCCACCGACAGCCTGTCGATGGCGGTCCCACTCCCATCGTAATAAAGTTTTTCGCCCACCACATTAGGATGCTGGGCAGATGTGTGGTGGTCAGAGAGACTGACCGCCACAGATCCGAAAGTCTCAAGGAGCCGGTCGGACCCTCAGAGGGAAATCTAATACCTACTATGGTGGCGTTGCCTGATAGGCACCGCCGCAGGGATTATGATGTCCCACCACAGTTTACCCTCCATGAAAAGGCTGGAGGAAAGGGACATTGGGGGCCCCCTTGCCCCCTGGCCCTCAGTTATGGGTTTTGCACCCATTATGGGTCCCTGCACCATGTGGCAAGCACCACATGGTGCCTGCCACATAGTGCAGGGATATGCTGAAAGTCTATTTTTTGTACTGCGGCATGTGCTGCACCTCAATACAAAAGATACACTTTGCGACCACCTTGAAGGCGGTCGCATTGTAATATCACTGGCGGGACCGGCGACGGCAAGTTGGCTGGTCTCTTCTCCAAAACTATGGTGGTTGGACATAAGTCCAACCACCATCATAATGAGGCCCTAAGTTTTAAATGCACCTCTCACAATAGTCCATGATCCAGGACTCAGACTTGCCTCTTTGTGTAACCATCTTTTCATGTCCACTTCAGCCTCCACATTCCAGGATACGTTGCCACTCTCCTCTTGCATTCTTGCTCCTGGAAACAATTCTTTTGTCTACTGGCAGAGAAGTATTTCACAGTTCATGAGTGCTTAATCACTGTCAGAAGGGAAAACGAGTACATATGAATTAATAACTGCTAAAACGTCTAAGCAGAACAATGAAGATTTTCACAAAGATAATACATAGTACATCATGTTTTAAAAAATTAAATCTTCATCACTGAACACGATTTTTAATTTTGTTTTAGAAATAGCTTTTTAGCACACACTTGCCCCAGCCATAGGAAAAGCTACAGTTTTATGTACAGTGAAAATAGCAGTTTGCAGCTACTCACTGCAGGAAATATGAGTCTTACTATTTACAATGTCTTTATTTTATTTATTACCCACCCAATCTTGTGGACAACAAGACAAATGTGAGTGCGACTTAGCTAATGTATAAAATAGGCTTTTCTATGTACCAAAGTTTCCTTTTGACATGTCTCACCGCAATGCGTAGACCACATTGGAGGCACTAAAGCATTGTTTTCGAAATCACATATATGGGTTGTGAAGATGTACACTGCAGGCCATGTGTGTCATTTAAATGAATTGTATGTCACTGGTGTATGTTTGGCCGTACTTGAAAGTTAAATAAGTTGATAAATATGACAAATATATTACTATGTCCATTATCAAAGTTTTCTGGTGGTGCTAATCGGACGGAAGGATACTGCAGTAACTGAATAGGTTGATGTAGCTGGATTGATGGGGTTTCCAAAAATTGCCAAGGGTCCATGATTCGAGGAAATATATTTACATTAACAACCATATGTAAAGATGATCTGAGAGGTGTTTGGAAAAAATATTGGAAAAAAATACAGAAATATTGTCTCATTAAAAATATCATTGACAGGAATATGGAAGGTAAAAATATTGGGGCTGATTAAGATAGCGGACAGACGAGCTTCCGACTGCCATCGTTTTGGGATTGCCAGACAAGTAGATGGCTGTTCCGACCTCCTAATTACGATCCGACTGACGTATAGGCACTTGGAAACATGCCTTTTTGCATTTAGGCTTGTGCTGTGGCCCGGAAAAGGACTGCTGCACAATCCTCAATGCAAACAGGCATGTTTAGAAACATCCCTGCACAGTGTGGCAGGCACCATGTGGTGCCTGGCACAGGGTGCTTGAATATTTGGGGGGCACCTGCTCCTGTTAGGGGCCCCAAACTCAGTTTCCATCTGCTTTTTCATGTTGGTCAGACTGTCATGAAAAGGCAGAGGGAAAGGGATATTCTATTTCCTACGGTGGTGCCTAACAGACACCAACCCCATTGCAGGGAGGAGGAATCCGACCGCCATCCCGATGGGATCTTTGATCCTGTCGGAGGGGGTGGACCTATTCTCTACCCCTGTGGTCTGACTAGCTACATTGTAATGCAGCCGTATGACCATTGCCCTAGATGGCGGGCGGACTACCACAGACGTCAGTGGCGGTCCGTCCACCATTGTAATAAAGCCATTGTTTTTAGTGTTATTTTAAAAATCATTATAATAACTATTGATGTAGGTAATATTGTTGTATGTAATATTGCTTGGAAGTATTAATTAGCATATCATTTATTGTAGTGTGTTTGAGGTATATGTTTATTATTTTTATTTAGTAGTGTTTTTTGTAATATAATTTTTTAGTTATGACATTTTTGAAAGTTGTATTTTAGTTGCATTAATGTATATCAATAAGTGTTTTATTTTTTTTAGTAGCTGGATATTGGGTTTTTACAGGTTAAGAATGAGAAGAATGTTTGTTAACTATATCTTAAAATGCATTTTAAATTAATAATTTTAAAGATGTGAAAATTATTTAGAATGTTTCAATTTATTTTATTGTAATATATTTAATACATTTTATAATGAAGAGATATATATATTAATGGTAATAATTACTAATTTAAAAAAAAAGATGAAATAGTAGTACATTAAAAATATATTAAAAAACCTATTAATATAATTAAATATTTATACATATGTTTATGTTAAATTTTTTAATATTTAACAATTTTGTAGTACATTTCTTAAAATTGTAGAAATATTTTAACTTTGGTTTTAAAATGTAAATTTTATTTATTAATATATTTTCGAATTTTTTAATTCAAAACTTTATTTAAATATTTGTCTTTATGATTATTAATGTTGTATTAAGATTTTACTTGTTATTTTATGTTTACACTTATGAATGTTAGTAAATATTTGGATAACTATATGAATTAATAATAGTAATTATTTTCTATGTTTTAACATTGGTTAGTTGGTTTGGTTAGGTTGTTTTTAGATAAAATTGGATTTAGTTTTATAATACAAAAATTGTGTGTATGGAGTAGTGATTTTTATTTTAAATGTTTAATTTGCATTACCTTATGTAAAATGTTATATTTTGAAGTGGATATTGTAAATGTTACCATTTAGTGCCCAACAACTTCACCCAATACGGTTTAGATTAGAGTGGAAACAGTAAATGTCACACATCAAGGTGCCGATTCGGATTCTGGAAAAATTTACCCCGGCCGAATTGAATCCGGATTTTTTACCGTACGATTCGTACAAGTAGCGTACAAACTGCCAAGTACGATTCGCATGGGAAAAACTCCATACGAATCACATCCGGAACATTTCCCCACACGTCCTCGGGTCGGAAATTATGTCCGACACATCCCCGGACGATTTACCGTACGATCGGGAAAAATGAAGTCCGACCGCGCTAGTACGATCACTCTCGTCCTTTCGATTTTACAACTGTATGCAAAAAACACCGTACGGACCGAACTCCCACAGCAAGCATGGAGACACGTGTCTGCATACGCGCCGAACACCCCACCACAGACCCCGAATGTATGTGCAAAATGCCCCCCGGCCACGGATGTACGCGCCAAACCCCCACCCCACCCGTGTATGTACGGACCGTACCCCCACCCCACCAGTGTATGTACGGACCGTATCCCCAACCCACCAGTGTATGTACGGACCGTACCCACACCCCACCCGTGTATGTACGGACCGAACCCCCACCCGTGTATGTACGGACCGTACCCCCACCCCACCAGTGTATGTACGGACCGTTCCCCCACCCGTGTATGAATGGAGCGTACCAACACCCCACCCGTGTATGTACGGACCGTACCCCCACCCCACCAGTGTATGTACGTACCGTACCCCCACCCCACCAGTGTATGTAAGGACCGTACCCCCACCCCACCAGTGTATGCACGGACCATACCCCCACCCCACCCTTATATGTACGGACTGTACCCCCACCCCACCAGTGTATGTACGGACCGTACCCCCACCCCACCAGTGTTTGTACGGACCGTACCCCCACCCGTGTATGTACGGACCGTACCCCCACCCCACCCATGTATGTACGGACCGAACCCCCACCCGTGTATGAATGGAGCGTACCAACACCCTACCCGTGTATGTACGGACCGTACCCCCACCCCACCCGTGTATGTACGGACCGTACCCCCACCCCACCAGTGTATGTACGGACCGTACCCCCACCCCACCAGTGTATGTACGGACCGAACCCCCACCCGTGTATGAATGGAGCGTACCAACACCCCACCCGTGTTCGTACGCACCCTACCCCAGGCCCACACACCAGCACCCTCACCCAACATCGGGCATGTACGAGTCGTACTAAGCCATAGCAAAGGACATCACTGTACAACAAAATGGCCCATGTTCGCACCGTACCGACGCTAAAAACACTCCTACTGAACCATGACTAACCAAAAACACACAAGGACAGTCAATCCGAGGCCCACAACACCACTAAACTTATCCAACAAGGCCAAATACATCCTATACACTGACCTGCAACTGACAAACAGATAAACAGAGGCCCGAACCACTACCACTCCTTATAACACACCCACCCAAAGTTCAAACACAGCCACACCCACAAATGGACCAATAAAAAGGCCCAACACACACAAACCATGATCCTTTGCAACAGATCCACTGCTGCCAGACCCCAGAGACAACGCACTGCACCATACTTCAACCATCAATACACCTTACACTTGCACTCCTTCACACAACCACCATCACAAACACACCCTCATCACATTCACACACACACACCTGCACACCCACAACCATCCACACCCACACCCCCACAACCATCCACACCCACACCCCACACCATGCCCACCAACAAGAATCCAAAGTTCACAAAGGACGAGCTGGAGTCCCTTGTCGACGAAATCATCAGAGTCGAGCCACAGCTCTTTGGAACATTGGTCAGACGGACCAGCATATCAGAAAAAACTGCCATGTGGGAGAGGATAGTCAATTCCGTGAATGCTGTTGGGTCCACCAGAAGGACCAGGCATGAGTGCCAAGCCAGGTGGTACGATCTGCGGAGGACGGTCCGCCGCAAAATGACAGGCGAGCACAACCAGGCCAACATCACTGGAGGAGGGCCATCCCGCAGACCGGTACACTACCATCCCTGGGAGGAGAAGGTGATGACCACGCTGGAGCCGTTGGCATGTGATGGACTAGAAGGAGTCCGAGAGCCTGGTGAGTACACAAACAACTCACCTCACATGGGGGGAACACCGTATACAACCCAAATACCAATCATGCACGCAACCCCCACAAAGCCAGCACCGGACACAACCACACTCCAAAAACACACACATGCCACTAGCGCCTCCATGCCTCATGCCCCAAGCAAGGCCAGGCCAAGTCACAGGCCACACAAAACACAAACGCAAGACAGGATGTCCCCGATGCCGGGAGGGTGGGCCTCAAAACTAACATAGAGCAACTCTGAAGCACACAACAATGCCCTCAGCCCATATGGCTTAGGGCACAGCCATACCAACAGTGTGTCCCCACACAGTACTGTTTTGCCTGCTAATGGTGGCCGCGTTGCAGGACGACATGGGTATGAAGGCACAATTTGCACATAACAGCAGCCAATGAAGACGCAGCACACTGAAAGAGTGTCAGCACACACCGCCACAGCAGCAGCGCAGACTCACACACTCCGCCCAATGGGTGCCCGCAGAGAAGAAACAAACCCACATGAACAAGCCAATGGCCTTTGCAAGACCTGCAAACTGTGTGTGCCCAGGAAGCTGGGCTGGGGTGACAGAGGGTGACACACAGAGGGAGGGAGAGGGGCAGAGAGAGGGACACAGACAGAGGTGTACACAGGGGGACAGACAGAGGGAGGGAGGAGGCTCACAGAGGGAGGGAGAAGGGGAGACAGAGGGAGACGGACAGAGGGAGGAGGCTGACAGAGGGAGGGAGAAAGGGAGACAGTGGGAGACGGACAGTGGGAGGAGGCTGACAGAGGGAGGGAGAAAGGGAGACAGAGAAAGACCAAATCACCCTTGGGTGGTGTGGCCATGTCCGCTCGTCAGCAGGTGGACTGTGTGCATGTAGACAAGGTTTGGCAGTGCCTTAACCCCCCCTTCAACCTTTGATAAACACTAGGCCATGTGTCAATCTGTGCACGAGTACATCCTTGCTGCAGGCACAAATAGAACCTTACACCCAGTATACCTACCCACTGTGTTCGTCAGAACCCTGTCACAAATTGTTAAGTTACCTACCTGCATTCTCAAATAGCATGGAAAAAACACCATTTGGCCACGTACAGTGCAACACGTAATGCGGCTCAGCATGGCTTGCTACGCCCGCTCACTACACTGCTGACTACGTTCCCAAAATATGCATCAACTAAGATTGTGTCACACATAGGTAAAGTGTCGAAAGCTGTGGCCAAGGGACATACCCATGCACAAGTGCACTGTGTGAGGAATGCTAGCCAAATCCAACCACCCAGAGGAACTGTGCCAAATCAAAAAAGAATGAAACATGGATGTCGCATGTAACACAATTAACACTGTCTCTCTCACACACAGGTCAACGTCGTCGATCTCCCCCCAACACTGGGGGGGAAGACTCACAAGACCAGGCTCTGCGTGAAGAGGACCCCAACGCCAGCGACGACTCTCACCACTCCGTGGATGACCCAGACCAACCTGGTCCCTCTGGTGTCCAACCACCTGCAGCACCTGCGTGAGGTACAACTGTGCCAACCACCACCCCCATTCCTGCCACATCCCAGGAGACACCCAGGAGCCCTGCCCGCACACAACAACGCAGCCAGTCTGTCCAGGAGGGACAAGGTTCTCCGGGCACCCAGGAGGAAGCAGGCGACACCGCAAATGCCATCCCTTAGGGGTCCCGGAGACTTGATGTGCCCACAACGGCAGTCCAGGCGCAAGTGGGCAGGGGTGTTGGAAGTGGAGGACGGCGGAGGCCCGAACCTGCCCAGTTGGCTCAGGACCTGGCTATGGCACACGTCAGAACCATCCTGGACGCATACCGGTGTGACTCCAGAGGCATCGCCCAGGTAGTGGAGACCCTCAATGAGATGAAGGCCCTGCAGGTTGAACATCATGCCAGGATGGAGGCAAGACATGCAGAGCACTTGGCGGTGCACAGGGACATGAGCCAATCCCTCCGTCAGATCGCCCAAAGCCTGGCAAACCCTCCCTGTGCCAGCAGGCGTAGAGCAGCACCAGCCCCAGGGAGGGAGGAGGAGGATGAATCATCTGACGGAGCGTCCCTTGCACCGTCAAGCCAGGCGTCTGAGGGTCCCCGCAGGAAGGTGGGTCGTCCACGCAAAAGACCGTGAGAGTCAGCGGAACATCACCATCTCCCAGGTCACCTGGCCTGGCACCTGGCCCTATGGCCCAACAGCAGCACAGCAGCAAAGGACATTCTCTGCCACATGGCCTTGCTGGTCACTGTCTGACCAATGTTGACAAAGACTGTGGCACAGACTCTGATGACTGTCAATGGCAAGGACACCAACTCCCCCTGTGAACTTTGGATTCTACACTCCCACCAAGCACCTCTTGTCACCCCCCCAAACACGTACCCCAGCACTAATAAAATTCATCACAATCACAAGATGATTCCGTCATTTTGCATTATTCCACTACATGTGTGTGTTGTAAAGTCAAACCATGCCTGATTTCTGAATTAATTCCGAACCACCATACCCTGGGGTCTGAGTCTGGCACAGGACACACATGGGTCACAACGTACCATCCAAGACAGACATGGAGCACCATACCCACCCGTGATGGGCCCAACCAGCTGAGGGGGTGCCCGCACAACTGTGCCCACAGACCTATTCAGAAGAGCAACAGTCATATGCAGAGGTCAGGGATCATGTGGAGTGTCCTGGGGTGGGAGTCCCAGGTATGTGTAGAAACGTGGCAGAACCATGTCCTGCATGCTTGAGTCAGGTGGATGTGGCGAATGGTGGGCCAGCCAAGGTTGGATGCATGGAGATGGCACAATTGGCTGTTGGATCACAGTGCCACAAGGTTGTGATGTGGGTGTGGGCTGCATCCTGAGGGTGTGCGTGGATTGAGAAGGTCATCCTGCAGCTGGCAGTGATCCACTCCCCCCATCTCTGTTGGACGTTGATGTGGCCTGGTCGGCGGATGTAGTAGCAGAGCTGTGCAGATGCACCCTGGATGTGGACAAGTATCATGGGATTTCTAACGCACATGTCCGTAGAGTGCAGGGTAGGAGTAGACACGGATGTCATAGTTGACCTGGGGGATGGTCTCCCTCTTGCCTTGAGGTGGATGGAACTGGGGATCTTGTGCATAATGCAGAGTGTGCTGCCGCGTGAGGCACAGATGCTGCTGATCAGCATAGCACATGTCAGCAAGCAATCCATGATGGACACCAGCTCGTTTGCGTGGACACTGGGGGCCCTTGCAGCAGGGCCTGCAGCAGCATGCGCCATGTCAAGGAAACAATGCCACAAGTAGCACACAAAGACAAGGATCTCAGGAAGGAACCATGCAAAAGGTGCATGTCAAGGAAGGAATGTCTGGTTCAACATGGCAAACACACACACCATGGATTCACATGCGGCACAGTGGCTGTCGTGGAGACTGACAGGCCACAAAACCTACACAGCCATGGACATCATGCACAATACAGAATCTAATCCCTGACAAACAGCTTGCATCTTGCTACTCTACACATAGACTCATATGCACCATCTCTGAGAACAATGCCAGACATGCCGCATGCACAATGGCAACAGACCACCATTGACAGAGATGAGGCACCTTGGAGGCAGAGGGACACCTTTATTAGTCATGTGTGTCGGAATGCTAATGCAACTCTGTCTACACATACACAGGTCATGTGGATGAACACGTGGGACCAACACTGGCACCCCCCTTAGCACCACAGATGCTGGAAATCCATGGCACTGGCACACAAGTGATGGGTTACAGCTAAACACCCCCTGCTGCTCACAGAGAGCCTGCTATACACCATTGAGCCCCTAATGGGGAATTCACACACCATGTCAACCCGGTGCAACCCGTATGTTTCCGAGGCCAGTGTCACACACATTGATGGCTCCATCACAATTACAGATGACTGTCACCAAGTCTAACCATCAATTCAGGTGAATTCTGCTCCAGGTCATGTGCCCCATGGTGATTCCACATGTATGCAAAGTAACCAAACATGAACAGGAGCAGTGCACACACATTCATAACAAATACCACTCCCAAAAAGCCGTGCTGCATCCCTTACCCGAAGGAGATTTTCAAACTTGTCCGTGCATGTAACGCTGATTCAGCACATGTTGCTGTGATCATGAGGAATAGCAGGAGCACAACAATGCCACCAGCAGACAGCATGCGCAAGTACCTGTGGATGGGAGACACACCAGAAGTCAGCCAAAAGAAGTACATCCGCATGCATGTGCATGTACTCGACACGTATTAGGTTGTCAACATGCTAGGTGACAATGATGACTCTGGAAAAACATTTCTTCTATTGCACCATCACTCGAGTGACACATCCAAACACACCTCTGACTCACTTGGAAGACATGCAGATGGACACACACATTGCAACACATGCCACACACAGCCCAATGCGTGCACACTCAGACACTGGAACTCACCACTAAGCAAAGAAGTCGCGTATGAGCCGACTCCGCATGTCCTCCACTGCCTCCTCCTCCTCCACATCACTCGCCTCGTGCCCAAGCCCTTCATCCTCCATGGGTGGATGGTCCTGCTCATCTGGATCCAGGATGAGTGGCACAGCTTTCTCCACTGCCATGTTGTGCAGCATGCAGCACACGAGGAATATCTTGCAGACCTTCACCGGTGCATATGGGAGTGCGCCACCGGTCTTGTGGAGGCAACAGAAGCGGCTCTTCAGGAGGCCAAACGTCCTCTCTATCACTCGCCGGGTCCGCCCATGGGCGTTGTTGTAGCGGTGATCGGCAGCCGTGCTGGGGTTGCGGAGAGGCGTGATCAGCCATGGCATATTGGGATAGCCAGCGTCCCCTACATGGAAACATCATGGACAAGAGTGGGTCAGGAGAAGCAGTAAGACAGGAAGATGACGTTAAATACAGGACTGGCAGAGTATACCCACCAACAATGCATGCTCGTTCGTTGCGCAGCTGCAGCATCATTACAGGCACCCTGCTACGCCTCATGATGAACGCATCGTGTGCAGATCCTGGAAAACGAGCACAGACATGTGAAATCACCATGTTGGCAAGACACACCGCAAGGGCATTAATGGAGTGGTAATGCTTGCGGTTACGGAAGGCTACCTCCTGTGCCTGTGGTGGTACCAAAGCCACATGTGTTCCATCTATGGACCCAATGACATGGGGCATCCCTCCCAGGGCATAGAACTCACGCTTGACAGCTGTCAACTGCTCAGGAGTTGGGAATTTTATGAACTCATCAAGGTGCTCCAACATGGCCTCTACAAAATCATGCAGAACACGGCTTAACATAGTTTGGGACATCCCACCCACATGGGCAATGGTATGTTGAAAGGTACCCGTGGCCAAGAAATGTAGGGCTGCCATCACCTTCACCTTGGGTGTCAGTGCACCAGGATACCTGTGTAGTGGTTGGAGGTGTGCTGCCAGCCGTGTCGTCAAGTCCTCAATCAAACGTTGGGGGAAGCGGTAGCGGCGTATACAGTCATTTTCCCGCATGTCAGCCAAGTCCAGAATTGCTCGAGGGAGAGGCAGAGCCCTGCAGTGAATTAGAAGGGACAACGAAGAGTGAGTACAGTACACCACCAATGTCAATGTACTGAGCACATGGTCAACAGGCAATACACATATGCTACATACAGAGTCAGATCTGTGCAATATGCCCTGGACATGTATGGCAGCCATGTGACACTCCTACCAAGAGACAGCTCCAAACGTTTATTCTCAACCTCATAATGCCATGCCATGAAACTAGCTGTGGGCCAGTCTAAGTGAGCAGGCAGACGCATTACAGGAGTTACAGACAACCAAATATGTGCAGAGGAAGGATGTTTATTGTACAGACAGGTTGCGGAACACTAGAGGCACAGGTCACATGTAATGGAAAAAGGACAGACCACACACCTTACCATGAAGTATTACATTTCAATAATGATCCCACATACATTGAGAGTATGCAGATATGTCCTTGTTTTGAAACTCCATGTCGATGCATACACACACACCTTACGTCGGATTCCACATGTGGCGTGGTATGCGTAACACTGTGCCATGGCCATCTACACACAGACACATGTTGGTTGCAGCAACTGCAGATGCATTTGACCAAACACCTACAGCAAGCTAATGGGAACACACGACACATACATGACATAGTCACATCGTGCAACGCAGGTAGTCACATGTCAGGTGTGAAAACCCCTGTAGCTGGCATCAGGGGACAGTTGCGTGTGTTGTTGACTGTGCCATGGCAGTGACGCTTTTCACAAGTGTTCTGTACTACATGCACACATGTCAAAGGAGTGAAGGGGATGTCTGGCACATAGTCCACCATCACACATGACATCTGTACACATCTCATCATACATCTATTGCCTTCACAACTCAGGAGTAATGTGCCACATTACAGCCTGACACACCTGTGCCCCACACATGTAGTACTGCACAGACAATGCCTTGATGTCCAGCCTTGGACAAGTATGTCAGCTCTATTCCTTTCTGTGTGCTGCCTGTCACCACTGTCAGGTATGGAATGCACCGTACATGCGCTCTGAGGGCATGTGTACCTTCCCCATCACTATGGGAGTGCTGCCGAACGCCTACCCATAGAGAAACGGCCCGTACACGCGCGTGTATGGGGCGTATCACTATGGGTACGCATACGCGAGCAAAGCCATAGTGAAACGGCCCGTACACGCGCGTGTACGGGGCGTATCACTATGGGTACGCATACGCGAGCAAAGCCATAGTGAAACGGCCCGTACACGCGCGTGTACGGGGCGTATCACTATGGGTACGCATACGCGAGCAAAGCCATAGTGAAACGGCCCGTACACGCGCGTGTACGGGGCGTATTACTATGGGTACGCATACGCGAGCCAAGCCATAGTGAAACGGCCCATACAGGCGCGTGTACGGGCCGTTTCTATGCATTTGGGGTGCCCTAGGGCCCTGGAACTCACCGTACCTGTGTGTGAATGTCCAAATTACATAGGGGACACATGAGGGACAAGTATAAAGCCCTACATGCATGCTGGTTGTCATGGAGACCGAGTTTAAAGTTTGAATTTTTTTCATCAGGTGCCCAGCAAAAGTCGGTTTGAAAGAATCTACATTGTTGCAAAGTGGTTGTTGAGTTGACATCATGCTCAATAAAAAAAAAGAGCAAAGCCACTGACTGTGGTAGGTTTAAAGGGATTGGAGGAAACATAGGATGCAAATGTGAGTGACCAATCACTCTGTACTCCTGTGAATGAAACAGGGCAGCAAGGCAGATATAAGGCAGCCAGGTCCCATGAGAGAGTACTTGCCTGCACATCCTTTGATTCAACTACACTGTGAATCCTCTGGCACCATGTCCAGGTCTGTGGAGAGGGCCCAGCCTTTCACCCAGGAGGAGAACCAAGCCCTGCTGGATGTGATCCTCCCACAGTACCCCATGCTGTATGGTCGACCAGGGGTTCAGGTGAGTGCTGAGTCCACTAGCAAAGACTGTGCTCCTTTTTAGTGACTGTGACTTCTGCCATTGTATCCAGGTGTAACACACATGCAATGTACTGTAGGGTGGTTTCCGGGTGGGGGAATGCCTAATGTCTCCCAGCCAGAGCATGCTGTGGTTCATGTCTGCTCTCCTCACTTGCATTGTGTGTACTGTGACAATCACTGCATGTGGCATTACACATTCTGCCTGTCTAATCCTCCTGGGAATGTTGTTACTACAGTCCTCATGTGAATCTGTGGTCCCCCCAGTGTGACAGGTGGCAGTACCCACAGATGTGTGTTTGTTTAGTGTACATGTGCGGAGAGTGTCCAAATGATGTGTTTGTCCCCTGGATATTGGTGTGTGTGTGTAAGTCCTGTCATGTGGGTGAGTGCATATGTGGAGTGTAGCACCCCAGCTGCATGAGGGATGGATATACCCTGCCCATCTGATGTGAGCAGGGAGCAGTGCTGTGTGTCTGCGGTGATGGGCCAGCCCCACACCTGTGACACCCCCCAGTCTAGTGGCACATGTGCAGAGTGAGGTGTGTAGCTGCAGTTGGCAATGGCAGGTGATTGTCCTGTGGCTGTGTGTGTCTGTGTACTCTGCTGAGGGCGCCTCAGTGGCCTGTGGCATGTGACTGCTTTGAGGTGCTGCACATAATCCTGGTGTCGCTTGTGATGCACAGTGTGAGACTGGATGATTGATTGTGTCGTACCCCTCATGCCACCTGTGTACTCAGCAATGCCACCTAGTGCTTTTTGCCTTCCACAGAGGAAAGTGTCCCTATGACACAGGTGTAATGAGTTTGATGCATTCTATGCCCTGTTAAAACCAGCCAAATTGTTCTAATGTGTGTCTCTGTGACATGTCGCAGGTGTATTGATGTTGTCTCACTTTTTCATCCTCACAGGTAGGTGCCTGTGCCAAGAAGCAGATCTGGAAGGACGCCGTCAGTGCCGTGAGACAGACGGATGGTCGGAAGCGGCGCCTAGCCCAGGTGAGGAAACGCTGGCAGGATATCCGGTGCTGGACTCGGAGGATCGCACGGGTCCTGCTGGGGGACTCACCTGTGAGCCAAAAGAACCATGGGCGCCGCCGTCTGACCCACATCCACAAGCGTGTGCTGGCGGTCGTCTTCCCTGACATGGACAGGCGCTTACGGGAAAAGCAGCAGCAGGAAGGGGGTAGGTACATGTGTGTTTGTTGTGTGTCACCAGCATTTGTAAGTGCACAGTTGCATGGATACACTGCCAGGGTTTACATGTGCAGTGCAGTTCCTGGTCCCCAAAGTGTAGCGGTGCTGTCCTTCCTCCCTTCCCCTCCTTGGCATGTGTACCCTGGTCTGTGTGTAGTCACACTTGCACAAGATTATCTAGGCTGCCAGTTTATTGATGTGCCCAATGCTTGCAGCTTCATGTGTGGGGGTGGTGTGTAACAGGTTTAGGGACCTTGCCTGTGCCCTGTCCAGTTCAGTACTTGTGGGGTCCATGTCAGTTGTCACTGATGCTGAGTCCAGACATAGGAGTGTGTCTCTAAAGTGTATTGCTTTACAGCATGCATGTCCTATTTTGTGGCCTATGACATGATGTGCCTGAGTGTGAGATATGCAGAGTGCAGGGATGGTGGCTTGTGTTGCAGTCATTACCATTCAGGACCATGGAATAGTGTGGCCACTACTGTCCCCTGGGGCATCTTTTCCTAGGTATCATGTGTGTAATCCAAAAATGTCGACAATCTCTGTGTCTACAGCATAGGTTGTGCTCTGTGCCATTGTACCCTGGCACCATTTGTGTCTACGTAAAATCTGCTACATGTGTCCACTGTACAGGCTGACCAAATGTCCCTTGTTCATACTCACGTGGGCCAGTGCCTGTGTGTCTTGGTAAAATGATCTGATGATGGCCATTTGTAGATGATGTATTTGTACGAGCACACCAGGGGTATTTGGTGTCCAATCAGGATTACTTGCAGGCCATGTGTTTTTATTCCAGACTAAGAGATGTAAGTGCTTCCTGTGTCTCAATAAATTGTCTCATGTAGGGGGTGGTTGGTGCGGGCAAGGCCTACATGTCTAGACCTGAAGTCTCCTTGCTAGGTCTGGTGTGTGATGTTTGTCTGGACATACACTCAAGGTGCAGTGACCCATTAATGTTGGGCATGTTTTTAAGTATTGCCTTTGCAGCATGTGCCTACAGTTAATAGACATGGTTCCTGCTCATCCCTTTTTACGGCAATGCTGTGTGCTGCAGATGCTGTGCTGGATTGTCCCCAGTGCCTGGCTCCTCTGTCCAAATCCATATCATGTTATTTGCTATTGTGTCATGCTCTCCATAGTTGGTCAGTGGCATGGTGGGTCAACCAACTGTGTGTTGCAGGGCCTACATATGTGCCTTGTATTGTAGATGTTACTCATGTTGCTTTTCAGGCTATGCACTGTGACCTATGTGGATTTGACTCATGTGACATATGTATACAGGTGTCTGATTATATCCTGTCTCTTCACCTTGCCCACAGCATCGTCGGGGGACACCGAGGGAGACACTGGCACGGACCGTGAGGAGGGAGCGGGCACCAGTGCCAGCAGTGCAGAGTTGTCTGGTACATCGAGTAGCACGGAGGCCGACGGGAGTGCAGCGGAGGACCTGTCCAGTCACTCCACCACCGACTATGATGCAGACGGGTCTGAGGCTGAGCACTCCGAGGGGGCGGTGGCTGGTCCCACAGCTGACACCAGCACTCCATCACTACCCGCCCCCTCCATTCCGATCACCGGCCTCCCACTTGCTCGTTTCCCTTCCCGCCGTGCTCGGTCACCACGTGTCTCCTTCTTGCCAGGCACCGCACCCCCTGCCCCTGTCTCCACTGCTGCCACCAATGCCGAGTCTGTGGACATCCTGCGGCAGTTGCGGGTTGGTCAGACTGCGACGCTTAATGTCCTCCATGGCCACAGCCAAGTGCTGAACCAGATGGAGGCATACTTGGAGGGCATTTCAGCTGCGCAGTCTGACCAACGCAACTTGCTGAGGTCCATAGACTCGAAACTGACTGCAGCAGTGGATCTCCTGCAGCGCTACGTCCCACCCCCTACCCCTGCCCCATCCACACTTCCCACTCCCATGCCTGTCCCACGTACACCCAGACGTCAGCATGCACGCACAACACCAGACACAGGCACCACACCAGCAGGGCAGGGCAAGCGCACACCTCCTGTCACGCACACACAGGGTGAGGTAGGCACACCCACTGTGTCGGGGGGCAAGCGTAAGTCACGCAGCCAGAGTCGGAGTCCGCATTCCGCCAAATCCACTCCCTCCAAATCCACTCCCCTCAGCTCTCCTGGCCACGAATCCAGCAAAGATTCCTTCATGCATGCTCTGTCCCTGAGCCCAACAGTGACACCCACCCAGCAAGCGGGCAAAGGAATCCCCGGTCAGGGTAGTTGAGTGCCCCCCCCTGTCCACACCCTCCCCCAGTGGCGCTGTGACCCATTCCTCTGCCCCCCCCTCCTCCTTGGGGCCTGTGGTTCCTTTGGGTGCAGGGGATACGCTGGGGGACCTTGCTGACGTGTGCAGCGCCATCCTCACCACCTCCTTTGGTGCTGCCCCAACCCCTGTGGTGGAGTCCTCCGTCCCTGCACCCACAACGCCTGCCCTTGCCCCTCCTGTCCCTGCAGTGCCTGGTCCTTCCCCCCTACATGATGCCCCCCCCCTGTGGAAGACAGGGTGGTCTGAACTGTGCAGGCAAGCTAGGGGACACGCGTCCCACTGTGTCCCCCATCCAGCTGTGACTAATGGACTGCCCTATGGGCTTTGTAAATATTGAACTTTATCCACACAAACATTTTTTGCTAATGCTGAATAAAGCCTTTTTTTTTCTTAGAACCCTACTGCTTTTGTGGTACTGCTGTTGGTGGGGCTGCTCCATGATTTTGGGTGGTGATCATGTGTTGGGTGTGTGGGAAATGTAGTAGTGTGATGGTCATAGGGGGGACCCTGGTATCTGTGGGCCATCACAAGGTGTTAGCTAAGTTTCTTTGTTCATGTAGGCTGTTACTGCATGGTGTAATTGTCCCAAGGTGTGTTCCTTCCTCTGTGTACCCTGACATCTTCCCTGCAGGGTGTTTCCAATATGTTGCGCTGAGCTGTGTCTACATTAGCTGGGTGTGTGACGGACCCCTTCAACTTTGGCCATGCATGCAGAGCGATGTCTCCACCTGCATCATTCGTGGCATCCTGGGTGATCACTGTACTTGTGTATGTAGTCTGTTAACATGACTTCATGTGGACATGTTCCCTTTTAGCCAGTATGCATATGTGTACTCCCAGCCTCGCACACATGTGTTACATGTACTGCAGGGTCTTTGTGCACCTGACTGACAATTGTGGCAATTGGATCTGTGGGTACTCCACCCTTTTTCTTTCCATGGGCACTGCTGGGAGGACTCTGCACCCACCCCTCCTGCGTCTGGGCACTGCTGGGAGGACTCTGCACACAGCCCTCCTGCGTCTGGGCACTGCTGGGAGGACTCTGCACCCACCCCTCCTGTGTCTGGGCACTGCTGGGAATGATAGGCACACAACCCTCCTGTGTCTGGGCACTGCTGGGAGGACTCTGAACACACCCCTCCTGCGTCTGGGCACTGCTGGGAATGATAGGCACACACCCCTCCTGTGTCTGGGCACTGCTGGGAGGACTCTGCACACAGCCCTCCTGCATCTGGGCACTGCTGGGAGGACTCTGCACCCACCCCTCCTGTGTCTGGGCACTGCTGGGAATGATAGGCACACACCCCTCCTGTGTCTGGGCACTGCTGGGACAACTCTGCACACACCCCTCCTGCATCTGGGCACTGCTGGGAGGACTCTACACACAGCCCTCCTGCGTCTGGGCACTGCTGGGAGGACTCTGCACCCACCCCTCCTGTGTCTGGGCACTGCTGGGAGGACTCTGCACACACCCCTCCTGCGTCTGGGCACTGCTGGGAGGACTCTGCACACAGCCCTCCTGCGTCTGGGCACTTGTGGGAATGATAGGCACACACCCCTCCTGTGGCTGGGCACTGCTGGGAGGACTCTGCACACAGCCCTCCTGCATCTGGGCACTGCTGGGAGGACTCTGCACCCACCCCTCCTGTGTCTGGACACTGCTGGGAATGATAGGCACACACCCCTCCTGTGTCTGGGCACTGCTGGAAGGACTCTGCACACAGCCCTCCTGCGTCTGGGCACTGCTGGGAGGACTCTGCACCCACCCCTCCTGTGTCTGGCCACTGCTGGGAGGACTCTGCACACACCCCTCCTGCATCTGGGCACTGCTGGGAGGACTCTGCACACAGCCCTCCTGTGTCTGGGCACTGCTGGGAGGACTCTGCACTCACCCCTCCTGCATCTGGGCACTGCTGGGAGGACTCTGCACCCACCCCTCCTGTGTCTGGGGACTGCTGGGAGGACTCTGCACACACCCCTCCTGCGTCTGGGCACTGCTGGGAGGACTCTGCACACAGCCCTCCTGCGTCTGGGCACTGCTGGGAATGATAGGCACACACCCCTCCTGCGTCTGGGCACTTCTGGGAGGACTCTGCACACAGCCCTCCTGCGTCTGGGCACTGCTGGGAGGATTCTGCACCCACCCCTCCTGTGTCTGGGCACTGCTGGGAATGATAGGCACCCACCCCTCCTGTGTCTGGGCACTGCTGGGAGGACTCTGCACACACCCCTCCTGCGTCTGGGCACTGCTGGGAGGACTCTGCACCCACCCCTCCTGTGTCTGGGCACTGCTGGGAATGATAGGCACACAGCCCTCCTGCGTCTGGGCACTGCTGGGAGGACTCTGCACACAGCCCTCCTGTGTCTGGGCACTGCTGGGAGAACTCTGCACACACCCCTCCTGTGTCTGGCCATGTATGCTCCATACATACACGGGTGGGGGTACGGTCCGTACATACACTGTTGGGGTGGGGGTACGCTCCATATGTACGCGGGTGTGGGTAGGGTCCATACATACACGGGTGGGGGTACGCTCCAAACATACGTGGGTCTGGGTACGCTCCATGCATACACGGGTGGGGGTACGCTCCGAACATACGCGGGTCTGGGTACGCTCCATGCATACACGGGTGGGGGTACGGTCCGTACATACACTGTTGGGGTGGGGGTTCAGTCTGTACATACACTGGTGGGGTGGGGGTACGGTCCGTACATACACTGCTGGGGTGGGGGTACGGTCCGTACATACACGGGTGGGGTGTTGGTACGCTCCATTCATACACGGGTGGGGGTACGGTCCGTGCATACACTGTTGGGGTGGGGGTTCAGTCCGTACATACACTGGTGGGGTGGGGGTACGGTCCATACATACACTGCTGGGGTGGGGGTACGGTCCGTACATACACGGGTGGGGTGTTGGTACGCTCCATTCATACACAGGTGGGGGATACGGTCCGTGCATACACTGTTGGGGTGGGGGTACGCTCCATATGTACGCGGGTGTGGGTAGGGTCCGTACATACACGGGTGGGGGCACGCTCCGAACATACGCGGGTCTGGGTACGCTCCATGCATTCACGGGTGGGGGTGCGCTCCATGCATACACGGGTGGGGGTACGGTCCGTACATACACTGTTGGGGTGGGGGTTAGGTCCGTACATACACTGGTGGGGTGGGGGTACGGTCCGTACATACACTGCTGGGGTGGGGGTACGGTCCGTACATACACGGGTGGGGTGTTGGTATGCTCCATTCATACACGGGTGGGGGTACGGTCTGTGCATACACTGTTGGGGTGGGGGTACGCTCCATACGTACGCGGGTGTGGGTAGGGTCTGTACATACACGGGTGGGGGTACGCTCTGAACATACGTGGGCCCGGGTACGGTCCGTACCCGGGCCTTTGGAACATGGGTACGGGCCGTACCGCCATTGTTGGGGTGACGTAGGGGTGGGCGTGGTACGACTCGTACCCACGCTCTTAAGGCATGGGTACGGTACGTTCCGGACTTGCTGTGTTGCCGGTTCGCGTGTACATCCACTTCCGTTGCTGGACACGCCCCCACCCCCTCGAAGTGACCAGGCCCTGAAGGTCAGGTATATCCAGGGCATGTGTGATTTGTGACTTGGGTGGGGGTATTGTGTCCTGCCCCTGCCCCCCCCCTTTGCCCCTGGGTGTTGTTCTGACCTTCTGCGGCGTCTGCGTCGGTTCCTGTAGAGCAGGTGGACTGCTATGAGGGCTGGTATGACACGTAGGTTCGGGTCCATGGCTGTCCGTCGCGTACAGGTGCTCCTTGCGCACGTCGTCTGGAGAATTTTATCCGTGCGGGGTGACGTCGGTGCGGTTCGTACTTCCTGGTTCGTGAAACGCAGCCTGAATGCGTCCCGACGTCATGTCGGCGCATTCCCCGGATCACATTTGTATGTATATTTTCGTCGGTCGGTGGTTTGTACGATTCGTACGGAAATGGTGTGTCCGTGCGAATCGTACTTCCATGTTTGTAATGTGTTTTTCCCGGGTACGAGTCGGACGGAGAAAACGCTCCGACCGACGGTTCGTACCCGGTTTCTCCAGGATCGGAATCGACACCCTAGTGTCCAACACCCTTCCCCAATTGGTGTAGATTGGAGTGGGAACATTAAATATCACACCTTCAGTATCCAACATATTCCTTAAATGTGTTTAGATTGGAGTGGGAATAGTAAATTTCCTACCTTCAGTATCCAAAATATTCCTCAAATTGGTTTAGATTGCAGTGGGAACAGTAAATATCACCCCGTTTGTGTCAAACGTCTTCAGCAAATTGGTTTAGATTGTAGTGGGAACAGCAAATGTTACTTCTTTAGTGTCCAACAACTTCCTTACATTGGTTGTGATTGGAATAGTAATAGTAAATGTCACCATTTAGTGTCTAGCACCATCTCAAAACTGGTTTATATTGGAGTGTGAATAGTAAATGTCAACCCTTTAGTGTCCAATGCCTTCCCAAAACTGGTTTAGATTGGAGTAGGGAAAGTAGATGTCACCCCTTTAGTGTCCAATGTCTTCCCCATATTGGTTTAAATTGGAGTGGGAACAGTAAATGTCACCCCTTTAGTGTCTATCAATATTTTTTAGAATGATTTATGTTGGCGTGTGAATAACTGTGTTTATATTGGTATTCTGAAATATTTAATTTTAATTGTATTTGTATGTAGTAGAAATAGTTTGTGATATTTTAGTAGTATTGTTAGTGATTAGAAATATAATTTTAAATAGCTTGTTATATGTCTGCAACCAATATTATTATTAATTACATTTTCTTATTAAAAGAAATGTGACAGACATTTTTCTAATTTCAGTTGTTTCCAAAGTGAATTTATTGTATAGTTTTAAATTTTTAATCATATATAATTCAAGTTCAAATTAAACATTTATTTAAAGTTCAGTATATATATTTTATTTGAATTTTTGTTAATAAAACACTTATACAATATATTTCAACATTATTGTATGTTGTTTATTTTCAACTTTTATTTTCCATTGCTTAACATATTTTTTAACACTTCTTAACATTTTTATATTTATATTTTCAATGGTATTTTAATATACAGTTTTTCACTGAATATATTTTATACTGTTATTTAATTTATACTTTATGATTTTTTTACACTTTATCGCAACAGTTTTGACATGTTTTCTATGTTTAATAATGTTTTACATTTCTTGATAAATTTACCAAAATAATTGCAATTTTTCTCATTCATTTTTATGGGGAGATAGTCTTTTTCCGTTTCATTTAGTGGACATTTATTTTACGGCTACCTTATATTTTTAATCCTCAGTGTCTTATTTTTAGTCTATTTTCCCAGAAGTATATACATTAGATCCAGGGACAATTTTTGAAAAGTTGATCATCTTGTTAATGAGTTAACAAAACCATGCTAGTGCCCGATCCAAGGAATTTCATTTGTATGCTTAATGATTTATGAGCACTATATAATAAGTGAATTTGATTAAAAAAGAGAATAGAAGAAAAATACTTCTTAATCAGCTATTTGGTATCGTTTAAAAGATAAAAAATGAAGAAAGCCAACATAGGGTAGTAGATCCACATCTTCTTTTTTACACCTCCCTACGCAAAAATTTGGATCTAATAAAACAGACTCAACCGAGGTACTTTGCCACACTACATACAAGGAGAGCTCTAGAGTCTGATTTCAAGATCCGCAAAGCAGTAATATGAGCTGTGGTGCCCAGTTGTCTGCAAATTGGTTTAAGCCACTTGGATCTAGCCCTTGAGTATACTGGGCATGCAAACATAAGGTAGGCCACGCTCTCCTTAGGTGCCTTACAACAAGGGCAATCCACGATTTTCTGGCTCAGAGGGCTTCATTTTGCAGTAAGCTTGCGTACCAAAAGGGAACCAACTCTAAACTGAATGTAGAGTGCCCTGTCTCTTGGGATTTGAATAAGGTCTAGGTACGGCTCTAAGAATATATATTGTTTGAACTGGCCAAATTCGCCTGCCATCCTCCCTAGGTTTGGGTTAGTAAGTTCCTGCGAATCAGCCCTTAGCCAGTACGCTTTTTTGAGTTCATCCTTACTGGGCGGATTCTGGCCTTCTCAGCAACTTCTGAGTCCCAATGCAAGCACAAGTTTCTTGAGATTATTAAGCCAGCTAACCCTATGATTGCAGTCCAGACCAATTACTTCCTTTAGTGCGGCGGCATAATTAGCAAGTTCAGCAGTTCGTAGCAGCCGCGCCCAGTAAAGCAATGGCCTTGATCTAGCAATATCTTTAAAAGAGTGTCGTCCCATGTCACTCATCAAAGGCTTAAGTGGAACGTTACGGGGAAAGCTCACCAGCTCTCTCAAGAACTTATGTTCCGAACTGCAAATCTCTTGGACGCTGTTAAACCCCCACAGTTCCGCACCATAAAGGCCAGAACTTACTGCCTTTGCTGCATAGATCGTGAGCGCTGGGGCAACGGGTCTGCTGCATGAGCGACGATGTTCCCTACCTATTGCTCCAGCCACGCGCCTATGGTTTAGGAGCATCTTGTTAATTTGGGGATTCCACTGCATTGTGTCGAATGCAGACGAATACCCAAATAATCAAAAGTGCTAGCTCTTACTAGAGGTGCACCGCCCAGGAAGAATATGTGCCTAAAGGGCTTGTAGGGGTTGAATATCATTAATTTGGTCTTCATGGTGTTAATGATCAACCCCTTTGAAGAGCAAAAAAGATGGAACCTGTCTAATAGCTTCTGCAACCCGACCGGGGTCTTAGAAATCAACAAAGTGTCATCAGCGAAGAGGAGTGTGGGTACCCTATCTCCTGCCAGGGCCGGGGCATCAGATGGAATTTCCTGAAGAAAGCTAACCACCCCGTTCACTTATAAGGAGATCAGGGTAGGCGCCATAACACAGCCCTGGCATACTCCTCTATTCACTGGGATTCTTTTGGTTTTTTGTCCTTGTGACCCCCATCTCACTTGGGCATAATTGCCCTCATGCAGTCGGACATGCAGATTCAAAATTAAGGGAGGCATGCCCATCTCACCCAGAACTTTCCATAAATGGTCCCGAGGGACCAGGTCGAAGGCAGTCTTTAGATCGATGAAGGCCAGGTAGAGACTGCCTCCACCGATCACGACCACCTTCCAGTAGATGAGGAGCAGCCTAAACACCTGGTCCATTGTTCCGGTTTTGGTCCTAAAACCCACTTGATATTGGGAAAGAATGGTCTTGTCCTCAGCCCAAGAGTGGATTCTCTGTAGCAATACCCTGCCAACTACTTTTTGAATAGCATCGATCAAGCTAATCGGTCGGTAGTTGGCAGGGTCCTCCCTGGCCCCTTCTTAAAAATAGGCACCACTTCAGCTCCCTTCCATGACTCTGGTATGGGGCATCCTTTGGCAATAGAATTGATTAAGAGCATGATGTATTTTGCCCAATCTATGGGGCTTGCATGAAGTAAGTCCCCCGAAAGACCATCCGGTCCAGGAGCTTATGAAGGTACTATCCTCTTAATAGCTCCTTCTACTTCATAAGCTAATGTAATCATCAGTGTTAGGAGTTAAGCAAATGATGGGCTGGACACAAGATCCTCCCTGAATTTTTGTATCTGTCTCAGCATATAAATTCCTAAAGTGGTCAAACCAATCTTGGCTGGATATATGATTAGGAATTAAGTCTGGATCATTCTTGTCGGCTCCCTAAGAAGATTCCAGAATAAATAGGCATTATTTGCCAGACTGGCGTCCTTTAAGTTCTCCCAACGTATTCTTCCCAGTTTAATTTTGCACGTTGCAACGTCATTTTATACTCCTTCCTGGCACATTGGACATGAGGGAATTTTTTACTTTTGATAGCCAAGGCTAGGGCTGTCCTTTTTTGCCTGCAGATTTTAGAGAACCAGGCCTGGCTATCTTTTGGGCGTGCTTTTACAGTTCTATGGCCAGCAGTGGTCACGAGCAAGGATCCCAACTCTTCTACAGTTCTTATAAAGATATCCAGAGCTTTCTCTGTGGTAACAGGATTGAGGGATACTTCTTGTAAATCTGTTAGGTTCTTAGTCAGTACTTAGTTAATTTCAGCCATTTTTAATTCATTACCGGCTACTTTAGACCACTTAATGTGTCTTCTGCTATTTGAGGGAACCACTTCCTTGGTCATCAAGTTATTGTATACCTCGGGGGTAGAACCGAAAGACGACCAAAAGGCTTTTGTAATCATGCAGAGAGGATTATGGTCACTGTCGATAGTAGGGACGACTCCCATATCAATTATACTTCTCCACATTCTAAAATCAACTAAAATATAATCGATGCGAGATGGGCAGCTGATTCTGTTATACGTACAAGCCCCTTCAGGATCTGATGGTGTTCTGCCAATGAGGAGCCCTTAGCCCGTATTCGAGGACAAGTGCATTTAGCTATATTGCAACCCGTGACCATTTTTTGATAGGGGAAATGCTTAGGGGGGAATACTTCATCTAGTATCATCTTCCTCCAACCCCAGCATATCTCCCGAACTAAGGGGCTCAAATGTACAGTTAAGATCTCCCGCTATCATAAGATGCGAGTCAGAGTGGCATTTGGACAGCTCTTGCTCCAAGGATGATACAATAGGTGAGAAGGCACCCCCTTTCATCCCTCTCACATATATATTGAACAACTCAAGAGATATCGTTCCTTTATTCTCTGTAATAGTAAGCCTCATTATATCGGGGTTTACACAGTTATGGCCAGTAATTCTACATCCCAGAGCAATATTAACCCAGGCCATCAGACCTCCTGAAGGGCGGCCTTTCACTGAGGAGACTGCTGGCAAAAAAAAGCAAGTATACCCAGATTTATAAAGAGGAACTAAGCTCCAAGTTTCCTGGAAGAGGCAGATGTCTTGGCCTTTGATTAGCTTGTTCCAATCAGGTAATGACAATTTGCTTCTAAGTCCTGCTATATTCCAGGAAATAATCTTGAGGTGCAGGTGTGGAATTGCGAGAGTTGCCTCTCGTAAGGGTTTCACTTGAGGGTGTGATGGTAAAGCAGATCTAAGAATAGTGGTTACCCTATCTGTATCCATATTTGGTACTATAACCTGACTCCTCGAGACGTCAGTATGACATCCAGTATTAGTATTGCAAGTTAGGTTTATCGATAATTGGCCAGGGTCACTTGAAGGGTGTGTACAGAGGATTCTTGGGATACTATTGTGACAGATTTCTGAAAGCTCTAAATAAGAAACAGGGGCTGATCTCAGTCAGTCGTTAGCATTTAGTGTAGACCCACCCTCAACACTTTGGTCAACTACTTTGCTCTGCGCCCCGGTATCAGTAATTAATGGAGAGCTTCTAAATTGAATAGCTGAAGTCCCTGGGGGGCAAGTTCGATATTCTAGTGCTAGCAAGTTTGCTGCCAAATCGGGCTTTGTCAAGGTGAGTTCAATATAGTCAAGGGATTCGTTATGAGATATACATCTCCGGGCCCTGGCTATATCATCCCGTATCAGCGACCATCAACCCCTGACATGACGAATCCAATGTATGGTCTTATTTTTTAAAGAGTCTTCCATGGTCATGACGTGATTTAAGCATCGGAACATTGACCATGTCAACTGTGTGCGTCTGTCCTGGAGGATAATTCAAAGAGTTTTCTGGATGGAAATGATCTTTAGGACGCTGACAAGGATGTACTGGAATAATAAAAGATCCAATGTTTTTCGCGGTAAATTGTAAGGGTAAATGTGCTACCTGGCCAGTGAGTAGAGAAATTTGGGGAGAAGCTGTCTGTTGGCAATGAGGTGTCTTAGTGGCCTGAGGGGCAGATGGTTTGCGAGAAGAGAAAGAGCCATTATGTGCGGGTGGTCATTCTTTTTGTACATTTGAGTGTGCCCTATGGGGGTGTGATGTAGATGTACTTCTAGCAGCCGGCTGATGAAAGGTACCACATGAAGTTATTAATTTAACTACTGCCACTAGCTCCTCAATCTGCACCCTCATTGCGCCTATTTCTACCCTAAGCTCGTTAACAAGCTGCAAGGAGTCTTCACGTACTAGGGCAACGATCCCTACTGGCTCAAGCAAACTTTCAATAGTATTGGGGCTTGAGATTAGGGAGTGTTTGGCTATATCTTCCCGAAGATCAGGAGCCTCAGCCAACGCCGCGTACCGATTAGAGCAAAGAATAACAGAGGGCTCTACAATGGTTACAGGATGTCTAGTCAGTTGGTTAGTCTTACACTGTGTAAGGGCAATTTCCCCCTGCCCCATTGTAGAATGGACGGCCTCACTACTACGTGAAGCACGGCTTTGGGAAGGTTTCTGGAACATAAGCGGGATTGTGGTTCGACCGGGTTGCCCCTGGCCACTCCCTAGTGGGGATTTCACGACACCAGCAGCCACAGGCAACTCGGCTACGAGAATCCCTTTACATTCCGTGATTAGGGTCTTGATTCTATCGATCACACAATTATTAGCACTATGCTTTACAGTTTTCCTAGCCTTTTTCCCCTTACCCACCCCACTAGATACTCCATTTGCCCCCCAAGCCTTCCATGGCTTTCCTTTTGCCCATGGTTACTCCAACAATAGGCTGATTAGGTGCTGTGGGGTTAAATGAGGGTCTTGAAAGCAGTATTTAACAGATAAAACAGTAATACAACAAGTTCTGACCCAAAAATCAGTTCTTAAGTGTCTTTAAACCAGAATGTCACTCTAGGGAATGATGTGCAGGACACATCGGCACAGTACCTTATATTGTGTCACATGGATCCCTTGGATGGCAGGTGGGCAACATAAGGGGGGTGGCCCTGCCCTGCCTCTTCCTGGCGTTGACGGGCAAAGGATGGGCCCGCCCTTGGCCCGGGCTTTGCCCGGGCGCCGCCTGCGCGATTACCGCGTCACAGCAGTCGCCAGAGCCAGGAATGCTGGGAAATGTGGTCCAGCGTATGCCGCGATGTCCCTCTGCGCTGGCCATTGCCCTCACGGCGGAGGTGTACAGATTCTGGCCCCCAGTTGAAGCGTCCCGCGCTGCGGGAGGTTGTGGCAGGATTTGAGCACCTCCAGGCGCGATTACGGCATCACAGCGATCTCCGGAGCCGGGAATGCTGGGAAATGTAATCCAGTTTATGCCGTTCCCCTCATGGCTGGCGTCCGCAATGTCCCTCTGCGCTGGCCGTTGCCCCCACGGCGGAGGTGTACAGATTCTGGCCCCCAGTTGAAGCGTCTATTATGTATACCTACATGTATGTTCTGTTTAGATATTTTACACTGGTTTGCAGCTTCTCAATTGGGGGTGTTTTATGTAGAGCTGGTGCATTCTTTTCTGTTGGTTGAAAAAACGATGTAAATGTCCATTTACATGTTCATTTGTTGGTAGTTTCTATAGTTTCATGTCGTTAGGTTTATTTTTGCTTGGTATTTGGTTGAGTTTGTCGTTTTTTAATAATTTCGATATACTTAGGGCCTTTTTACAAGTTTGGCAGTCCATCTGACCAAACACCACATCTCTGGCTGCTAGTCCATCGCAGTGCTTGTGGTCTTTAGGCTGCCGTATTACGAGTTGACTGCGGGGCCAGTGGTGTGGCTTCGGAGGTGGGCAATGGTTTTCCATATCTATTGAATCCTGTGTGCAGATTTTGACTGCACATGTGTCGAAGGTATGCATATACATGATACATGTGGAAAAATACCACCTACCCATTGCCCATATGTGGGCAGTCCAGGCAATCAGTATACACTTCCTCTTTGCGCCTCCTGAGCTCAAGCTGAATCCAGGAGGCTTACCCAGTCCCAACACTGAGGCTGGCATATACGCACCACGCCGGGTGCTGACCATTGGGGAGAGAGGAACAGTACCACCCGCCTGGACTGACAACAGGTCAACCCGGTCTACCAGAGGGGACTGTAACCGAGTTTGGAGGCCAGCATATTGGGTCCGGGGAGATCAATAGGAGAGGGTCGGAAGGTGAGCGAGATAAACGTCTAGCTACCAATTCAATCCCTTTGTCCAAAACTGACACGCACAAGGTGGCAGGCACCGCGCGGTGCCTGTCACGTTGTGCATGGCAATGCACAACATGGCACTTTAACATTGCGGCAGGTGCTACTTACAGCACCGTCCGCCGAAAGGATGAAGATGCTGGATGCCACCGCCAAGGTTGCGGTCGCATCCTAATTGGCCTCGCAGGACCACCGCACCTCTGGCGGTCAGTCCCATTTTCCTATACAGTGGCGGGAGGACAAACTCCGCCCGCCATCGTAATGGGGTCCTTAATTGTTTATAGTTTTATTTGATTGGTTAGCTTAGTTTTTATAAATTGAGTCCTATGGTAAAAGCTAAATAAGGCTCTATTTTTGATATATGATATATAGTTTGATAATTTTGAATATACATTTATTTATTTATAGTTGTTAATATTTAGGTTGGGTTTTAAATGTTTGTAGTTAATTAAATTTTTTTTTAGTTATATTGTAAATGTTTTAATGATAAAATTTATTGAGGTGCATGGTAAATTTTTTGTTGATGTAGTATATTTTTATTGTAAACAAAAAAAAATGTGTATGAAATGTATTGGGTTTATTTGAAGTAACTATTTATGTAAGAAGTGTTTTTTAAATATTTATTCTGATTATTTAATTATTTTGCAATAATATAGTAGTCAATATTGAGTGAATCGATGGTTTTGACATATTATGTTTATTGAAAGCTCATAATATTTTTGTTTTCAACATTTTTTTTTGGATAATATATCGATATTTTACCAAAAATATTTGTGTTCTCGATATTTGTGGTTTTACTAGTTAAGCGAAGGAAGTCAATATTTTGGTTATTGATATTTTATGCGTTGATATTTTGTCAGTGATCAGTTCTGTGACCACACAAATGGTGCTGCTATTGCTGAAGTACCAGCGCTCTAAAAATAGATTTTGAGTGGGGTGAATATATCGGGGACATGATCATGTTTCTTTCTGGTAGGGGCTGTGCTTGCATCTTTGATATGTACGTAGTTTGCACCAACTACTGATTTAGGCATGGCTCACAAAACATTTGTGAATGGATTTTTTAATATCCTTGCTAAATGAAGGCAGTTCTTGGTGCAAACACCTTTAGCCACCATATTATGAGTGCAAGATCCTGAAGGTGGTAATATGTGACAACAATATTTGAGCATATTTATTGTATGATATTTTGTTGTGCTGTTAACGCTTGATTATTTTTCTGCTGTTGTGAATGGTACTGCATTATTGTGTTGTGATATTGTGTTGCACTGTGATTCTTGTGTTGCATTATGTTTTGACTGTTTTGTGTTTTGCCCTATTATGTTTAAATAGTGTCATGTTGATTTGTGTGCAGATTGCCTTTTGAACAAAGCTGTAAATAATGAATGTGAAGAAACAAATCATCATTATGACCATCACCTAGGGAGTATAATGGTTGTAACATACACTTAGCATGATTCATATCTACCTACCCTTCTAAATCTAATGTTGGTAAAACTTTTGTTATCGGATTTAATCTCTTAACCTACTGTAAGCAGGAGACTGGAGTCACAATTTTATTCTGTAACATATTTAGTGCATTTGTAAATTACCTTAAACCAGAAGCAGAAATTATCAGGTCCAACATGAAATTGTCATACTTGGGATCAAGTTTTCAATAGTATCTGTTTATGGATGTGCAACTGTTTAGGGGACTGCAATATAATGATTAACTCTGCATCAAAGCCAATGCAGATTTTCCTTTAGCAAAGCAATACTTGTTCTGGTACTGTTGAAAAATAAAATGCAGATAATATTTTCTTTCTACAAAGATGAGAGTGTAAATGCGAGTAAACCATTCTTTAAAGCTAACTTTCCCTTGATACCTCACGAACATACTAACTGGGATGCTTACAAATATTTTTAAATGGCTCAATCATTTCTGTAATGAGTGTTTTTTCAAATTTGTTTTGTGGTATATTGTTGTGGTGATGGGATAGTAAATGAGGCCTCTCCACACTTGCTAGGAGAGTATCAGGATTCATCCACCCTGTGCTTGCATTGAGCATGGACCGAGAGAATTCGGAATGAAGGATTTCACGTGTAGTCCTTCCAGATGGATGTTGTGCTCACACTCAAGTTATCGCGAGATTGAGAACTTGCGGGTAAGCTGGCAGTCATCTCGTATGCAGCATACACAAAAGCTGCCTATGATTCAGAAGCCACATTTGGCTTCACGTCTGGCTACCAGAGGATTTCTCCATGCCCTATCATGCCTAATTAAGATCCTGTTGCCCCTGTTCCCTGCATACATTCCTTCCTGCCTTCCTACACCTACCTGAAGTCCTTCCCTGCTGGTCCCTCTCCGCACATCCATATGTAAGTAGCCTTGCTGTTCAGCGCTTTCTCACAAGCCAGCATTTACCTGGATTCCCAAACCTTCTTGGGCTCCTGGCTGACTCCTCATTGGGCCTCCAGCACACGCTCATAAGACAGTGCTTACTTGGAATCTCTTACCTACTTTTAGCTCCTGGTTTGAACCCGCATATCGCTCCATATTGTTTGTGGGGTCCTCCTGTCATCAGCATCCTGTCTCGTAACTGAACTACATCTACAACAAAGGAAACAACAAAAATACTCATTAACCAGGTCAGTGCACTGAGCCTGTGGCTCCAACAAATTATATATAGCATGAATTGCTAAACAATACAGAGGGGCTAATTGGAAGTACTGCGGCCCACAGGACCGCAGTACTCGTGGTGGTAGTCCAACCACCGCCACACTACTGCTCACCAGCAGAATTTAGAGTGTGGAAGTCAGACTGCTGCATCTGCAGGGGATCCAGGATCCTGTGGTGGTCGTGCATCAGTCAGGAGCAGGGATATGCTGACAGTGCCCCTGCAGCACTGCTGAGCATATTCTGAGTTGACTGTCCACTACCCATTAATGGTGATGGGCCTGCCATGAAAATGGTGGTGGAAACACAACTAAAGGAGTCCAAACAGAGCCCCCTGCTGCGCATGTGGGTGCATGCAGGGGGCACATGGTGTTACCCCCTAAAATTGCTCCCTTGTTCCTATACGGTGTGGCATGCAGTGCCACATCATGCAGGGACATGCTGTAGACATTTTCATGGCAGTGGTCTGTATGTTAGACTCTCCTATGAGCCTAACACACCACCCGCGGAAGACCACCTCAGCACTGCCTGCCCGACCAGGATTACATTTGCAATCTGGCGAGCGGATACCCCAAGACTTTGGCGGTCTGCCAGCAGATGGCATAGTTATATTGCCTCAGCAGGAACGTCCAAAGCTTAATCAGGCCCAGAGACTATAAATAATGGACACAACGAGAGGTTGAGTTCATGCTTTATATCCATATAACTCAATTTGGATGTTATGTTGGGACTGTGACTCATTGGCTTACCATAACTGCTATGACTATTGTTCCCGATTGAAACGATAGAGGAAAAAGCGATTGGTCATAATCCTTTTAATTAATGGGTGAATGCTTGATAAAGGGGGGCACTCAAACTCATATATGTTGAATGTATGCATTTCTATCATACTTATGATTGTGTTTCTGTATTATCATAGGTATCACAGACACAGGGATATTGGGGTCTTCAGACAGAGATGTGTGTCCGCTGAGGTGCCAAGTCCACGAGTTTTGTCTTTTCTTTCTCTACCCTTCCATTCCGTATCCCCCTGTTGCCCATGGGCATAATCCACAGACACATATTCAATTCTATTGGGTGCTGAGGATTGTTCTCTGGAGGTATTGATGGAAGTTTCTTTGCTCCTGCAAATTCCAGATCTAAGGTGAGTGAAGACTTGACAAAGAGCGAATTTCATCAAGGAAAAGGTTCTAAAATCTAACACCATGCACTCATTGGACAACTTTGTAATTTTAATTTTCCTATATTTTCTTTTTGCTTATAGTAAACTTTAAAGTGGTCTCTAAAGTGGGAAGACAGGGCACTGAACAATTTTTAATGAACATATCAGCGATAACAATTCATCGAAGAATTCCCCATGCTCATGCCGTTTCTCTGGAGTGGCATGTTCCCTTGGCAACAATTGGTTGTTAGTTTTCAGCATAGTCTGCTTCTCAAAATTTTAATTTGACATGTTCATTCTTCTCTGACTGAGAATAGAGGCAGCTACATTGTAGAAATATTCTAATGACACATTTACAGAAGGACATGATAGATATTGGGTAGATAGTCAGTCTGTCAAAAAATGTTTATTTTAACTTTAGTCTAAAAAACATAATACAACCGACCTGCCCTACATCATACCCCGCCCACCGCCCATTTCCCCCCACCATATTAGTATGGCGGGGGACCCTGGCGGACTGAAAGACCGTCTGCCGGTTTTCCGCCAGTCGACCAGTTGACCGGGCGGAAAAGGGTCTGCATATGGTGGCAGTGTCTGCTACACACCGCCATCCATATTAGCATGGGAGCGGGAAGCAGCCTTTCTGTGGTGGCGTTGCCGCCACGGAAAGGCATGCGGCTTTTGCTTTTGGGGGCCTGATGCGGGCCCCCAGGGTATTGGGGAGTGGGGGGTGCACAATGTCACGGACAAGGTAGCAGGCACCTTGTGTCACGGTCCCTCGGAGGCCTCTCAGGATCGGTTCGTTGCTCAATTGGGGTCCACCTATTGACAACCTCAATTTCCGATATGCTGTAAAAGCACGGACATTAGAGGGGGTCAATCGGGGGAAGGAAAGGAAGGGAACAGCGGGGAGGGAGATCTGTGGAGAAAAACGATGATTAAGACTCACTTCACCCACTGCACCTCAATACGTTAGCTCCCTCCTTCCAGGAAGTACACAACGATACATATATGTCTACATGTATACCTGTAAAGAAAACAAAGAACTCTAGGATAGCATCTACAACTAGAAGGACGATTGTTTCATCATCTGACCCTCTAAGATATAAGGGATGCTTGTCTGATTGTTCGTATCACCTGTACGTGATACACAGCAGAGAACTGTGGATTACATAAACATTATCAGCAATGATCTTCCTCTATACTGTTGCCACATAATCACAGAACATGTGCTTCTTACCTACCATAACCAATGCGACTGTGGGCCTCACAAGGGAAGAAGGAATTACGCAATATGTTCAGCACCTCTCTTACATCCCCTGCTATGACGAAACAATACACACAGAAATTAAACCATTAAGATGGAGAACTGATGTCTGGCAGACAAGTTGCAGGAAATCGTCGAATGGTGATATACCACCTGGTACTGGTTCCTCGAGTTAAAGTCTAGGTTATACCAAGGTGCTTTCGTTGCCATACATGAGGTATAGCATCAAGGTATGTGTCAGCAATGGATTCTACCCGGCGCTGTTATCCAACAGGGCCGTAAGACGATAATGTGCAAGTAATGACTTGTGGCTGTGTCACTCAGGTCCGCTATGGCATAGGTTCAAAGGCAGCACTAGCGGCGTGATTCACAACACCGAAATACTGAGAATTACAATGATATGACTCTTGGCAGTGTCACTCAGGTCCGCTATGGCAGAGATTCAAAGGCAGCACTAGCGGCGTGATTCACAACACCGAAATACTGAGAATTACAATGATATGACTCTTGGCGGTGTCACTCAGGTCCGCTATGGCAGAGATTCAAAGGCATCACTAGCTGCGTGAGTCACAATGCCGGAATACGGAGAATTACAATGAGATGACTCTTGGCGGTGTCACTGACACCCTTACCCCACCAAAGCCAACATGGAATCAGCAAGGCCGTTGGAACGTCCTCCTCCTTCGGCAGCTCGACCCAAAATAATCTGCGCCATTCCTTCCGCTTCCTCGGCTTACGTAGCCGGGCGGATCCGCGCAGCGTTGTCCCCTGCGCATGCGTGCAGTTAAGAATGCCGGTAATCGTAGTGCACCAGAGAGCCCCTCCAGATCTCACGCATCTCGCGGAGATGGAGCGCGGCTCTCGTCCACCAAGCGCTGTACTGTCGTCCTTGCAGGGTGTGTGCAGTGGTCGCCACGGAGGACGTGACACCTTGTGCATGACAATGCACAATGTGCATTCCCAGCATTGCGGGGGGCGGTGCTCACAGCACCGGCCGCCACAATGCTGGGAATGGAGGATGCCACCGCCACGGTGGCGGTTGCATCCTAATTGCAGGTGCGGGACCGCTGCACCACTGGCGGCTGGTCCCAGCACCGCTAGGGTGGCGGGTGGACTAATGTTCACCCGCCATCCTAATAGGCCCCTATGTATCCAATCCTTAAAAATACTTTAAAAGGTCCCAATTAAAATCAAATAAAATGCCTTTGATAGCGAATGAAAATCTTCTCAAGGTACATGTCACATACAAATATCGCATATCTGTTGAAAGTGCTCCTTCTTGCTACCGTTCTTGGATAACATATTTAAGAAAGAGAGGTTTTAAAATTACTTTCTGAAGTGTTTGAAAGTCTATGCAGTCTAAAAGAATGTGCAAGTTGTTACACTTTACGTTTCTGTCACAAGTGCATTATCTGCGTTCATCCATCATTACCATGTTATGTTTCATAGGGTTTCCCAATATAGGCCAGAGTATTCTCCCAACCTATCACCTACATTAACCATGCCATTACACTATATAGCAGGTTTTGGTATTGAACTTTTACCTAGTTAAGCACTGCATAAAATGTTGTGCGGTTTGTCCCCAAAACTAGCCTCATTAATTATGCATGAATATTCTCCGGATCATAGCAAGATTACCATCCTCTGCACAATACCTATCTATAAGGGTCATCCCTTCCGCCATCCACGACTGACATGACACTGCGAGGTAAAATCCACCGAGAGTACATTTTGGGTATATATACACCATATCTTTGCCAGGCAAGTGAGGAGAAAGACTTCAATGCTGACACTCACACAAGATGCTGAGTTTCCTACACGCAGGCACTCCAGCTCGCAGTGGTCTGACATCTCTCGGAGGTTGTCCATCTTGAGACCAAGAGGGGGTCCCACAGTCTCTCACTTCAGGTAATGGGGTTGGCTTCAGCCTAGGGGAATACTTGGCTCTACATCTACATACATGCTAGGTACACTTAGGTACATCTAGTTAGTTAGTATTGCCATGTATTCACATGCTTGCATATATCTAATATTTTAGCACTATGGGAGAAATCTACCAACTATTTATTCTGTTAGTGCTTAATATCGTTTATATCTGTTTCTGTCTTATGGTTGTTTCAGCACACCTATTTTACACTTGAATGACGCTGGTCCAATAAATGCTTATTGAAAACGCCCCAACCATGTATTCTGTGTATCTCTCTGAGACAAAGTGAGCATGCGTGACTGAGCAAAAAGTACTGTACTGTTTCCACGATCCCTGATGGGACAGAGTTGTCATGTTTGATAGTTGCCAGGAACTATTCTCTCCTTGGTAAGAGGAGTTTACAGTGGCACTGTGAGCTAGCTAGGTAAACAGGCGAACATACCCGGTGGGGGTGTCTGAAATAAGTCTGGGCACCAATCCCACAGTCTATGTTGTCTAAATGCACAGATCCTATATAGGTTTATAGGGACTACACAACAACTTCTTTTGCCTTACTATTGACTTACTATTTTTGAACCTGCTCTTAATCTTAATATCTTTAATATAAGTGTGGGGTTTGGCATAGCGTCAACATAAGGATACAACTCTTCATTCTACCATTTATTCAGCATAAACTGTATAGACAGCTTCCCCTTTGTGTAATGCATATCATGTTCTCTAGATTTATTTTTTATCAGTATATGCAATTCGCTCTATGTTGTCCCTATCGGAAGATGTTTACATCTTATATCTAAATCCAACACCCTATATATTCACTACAGGTGCTTTCTGGTGCTCTTGGCCCACTTCAACTCACTCTGCATGATCACATTTTTGCAAAGTGACGACTGTTTATGTACTACCTCTGTCTCCAAGACCATCGAGAATCTAACAGTCTCAGAGAAAACTAGGTTTCTCCAAGATGTTAGACCTGGTTTCATTCTTTCTGCCTGGGTCATTGCTGATCATGGTAGTGAATGTAGGCTTTTAAGGCATGTCCCCCCTTATTATTCCCAATTTAGTTTGCAATGTATGCTTAACAATTCAACTCCACACTGGAATTGTGGGTGAATCATGGCTGCAAAAGCAGCTGAAACAGGTCTGAGAGACATATCTCCATAGCCTGTATTACATTTTTTAAACCCACTTATTAATACTAAGGCTCTCACTTTGAGTGTTTCAATATGATCTTTCCACATTAGTACTCCTTTATTCACTGTTTCTTGTTTATTAGGCCCCAAATACCATTGAAATTCTACAGATTTATCCCTAAATCTTAGTATCGCGGTCTTATCCTTATTTACCACTAGCTTTTCCTTATTACAGTACCCCAAGAATGTATCCAATTTATTGTTTAGACCTATTTCAGTCATATCAATTATGATCAGATAGTTCGCGTATAGATGGCAAGTTATATGGGTGACATTCATTTTTGGGCTAAGGACCTTTGATGCGGTAAATACAGATGGTAGGTCAGCAATGAACAAAATAAAAAGCAGGGGAGCTAGGACACACCCCTGGTGTAACCAATTCCTAATAGCGATATTCTGGGTCAATCTTCCTTATATATCGATGATCACCAGAGCCCAGTTTTGTAATTGTAGATCCATTACAATGTTAAGGAGGCCCCCTGGGATTTTCAACTTCGTCAGCATTTCCCATGGACATTTACGATCTACCAAATCAAAAGCTGTATGGAAGTTACAAAGCAGAAAAATAGAATGCCCCTTTGTTTCATTGACTTCTGCGAAAGCGACCACAAGCTAAAACCATGGTCGATTGTAGAGTGTTCTTCTTTAAACCTCCCCCCCCTTGCTCTATTGGTACAATTTGGTATAGTTCTGCCCATTTCTTAAGTCTACCTAAGATGATCTTTGTGGAGAGTTTTTCACCTTCATCAAGGAGGTTAACCAATCTATATTTGTTTTGTATCTTCTCTCTTATGTATTGGTCTTATGTTTGCACACTTTCGATTTTTGGGGACCCGGCCTGTCGATAGAATTTCCTGAAAGATAAGTAGAAAATGTTGCCCACCAAACAGCCGTAGTTTTAATTATGACAGCTGGTAAGTTTAGTCAATTTTGAAGCCACTATAGTGTCTTTGATGTTTAGCAAGAAAAACATGGTTTCAATATCCTCTTCTATCCTGGTTCAATCAAGTGCACTATTTATCTCTATCTCACAACCAACTCCATAAAGTTTTTTGGGTGTTAAAGAGACTGGAGTACATTTCAAACTTGTATTTTATTTTTAGTTTGTTCTCCCCTTTCCTTATGCAGCATTTTAATAGCATGCATTCTCTATCAAACCAGGCATTTTCTTTTCTAATGTCTCTCAGGGCCCTTTTCTGCTTCCTCCTATTAGCCTTCAGCTCCACCTTTAGGCATTGTACCACTTGGCGAATTATTTTACCACACTATTCTATGATAGGCTGATTACTCTTGGACACTCTGTTTCTGAAACAAAATACATCAAAGTATCTTTATCCCAAGCCCACATTATATCATGCACTCCAGGACCATCTTCTCAGCTGGCTTTATCAAAATTAGGGGTTGTTGACTCTATTGTAATGGTGAGCTTGCAAAGAGACCAAATAGGGGTTGCTGCTTTAAATCATGGGAGTGAAATAATAAAGTCTTAAAAAGGAGTTGTGTTGATGTGCTTGATTTGGACGAGGGACTGGAACTTCAGCTGCTGTACATTCCAGTACTGATCTCCAAACAAATGGTAGCTGCTGCTATGCTGGCAGTGTGGTGTTGATGCTGCCAGTTTCCTCAACAGAAGTCAATGAAGAGGGTATTTCTCAAGACTACTCTGGAAGACGCTCGCTGCCTACCTGTTTGGTGTACCCACACATTCTACATGAGTCTTGTCTTATAGTCAACTGCAACAATTGTCTTAGAATAACCTTCACAGTAACCCATACAGGTCTTCAGAGTGGTTCTTGATAGCAGCACATATGAACATTCTGCATTCCAAAATATCTTTCTTCAACCTATCATATGACTCCATGTAAAAGAGAAGGCAACAGACCAAATCCACAGTGTAGCCATAATTATCTTTGCATTCAGGATCTTTACCAAATTTATCCCAGGGATGACATAAATCATGGTGGTATCCTCACTCCCCACATCCATTGTCATATACTGATAGGGTGCGAGGATCACTATTTTCTCCGGTAGCTTCCACTGACAGAGAGACAGAGACAAGGATGATGTATAATCCTTTTCTCCATTATGTAGTCATTCAGTCCCTGCACAGTTTGAAGAGACATTAAACTGTGGATATGCCAGTGTTCAATCCCCTGGAAACTCAGGCATGAGTGAGCATTAAGGAAGCCAATTGAACTGAACTGATAATGAACTTTAAAAAATGACTAAGTAGTCAAACAAGTTTGAGCGATGGAATTAACTGTGGCAATGTTTGTTGCAATTTCAGGTAAGGCATGCAGGATGATGACAATATGAAACACAGAACACGTGGAAGTAGTTTCTACCTTTACTGGATTGACAATGTTGCTTCCCTTTGGCAGTGACAACAAAAACTAGCAACCAAACATCTAGGCTTAAGCCATTCGGAAACCTCAATTAATTGAATTTTACTAGGATGTTGGCATTCTATGTGCCTTCTACATACTGAATATTGTTATGGTTGCATGTTGAAAATGAGGATGTGTTTTGTGGCAGAGAAGCTACTGGTGTACTTGGAGTTAAGGGTTTCCAAGCGAGCCCAATGTACAATTATACAGTGCTAGAAACTGGGTATCTGGTTGGCAGAGGTATGAACCCTGTCAAAGTAGGTTCTACAGTCGTAGTCAGGGTAAATTTAATCCACAACCTAAATTAACCTGTGCTCACCCTCTGGTCGTTTGGCACAGAGCAGTTAGGCTTAACTTAAGAGGCAATGTTTAAAGTATTTGTGCACACTAAAATTAGAGTAACATAGTGAAAACACCACAAAAACCTCCACACCAGTTTGAATGAATAGAGAGTATTTATCTGAGTAAAACAAGATCACGTTGACAAAAATCCAATAAGTAGAACGTGAGATATGAATTTTTGAAGAATAAACTGTTATGTAGTGCTTAAAGGTTATAAGTGCTTATGGGTTACTTGAAGTAAACCAAAGTTTCAGGTCGAACCTGTTTCACAAAGTCGGGTCGATGTGTCGAAGTCAAACCTCACAACCTCACAACAATGTCTTCAGATTGGCACTGCGTCGGCATAGAAGGGCACTGCGTTGGTTCCGATTGGTGTAGCCGTGACAATGCGTCGATTTTGGATCATAACAGCTTCAGAACCCACTTCTGAGGCCAGGACTCGAGGGGCACATCAGGCAAGGGAGGACTCACAGATGTCAGAGTACAACAGCTGAAGCAGAGTTGAAGGAAGTCTTTGATGTCCCTGAGACTTCAAGAAGAGGGGGAAAGCCAACAAGCCCTTGGAGAAACTTGGGTTCAAGAATGTATACCCGTTCTGCGGTTAAACACCAAGTGGAACTTTTTGATCTCCTAGATACCGCTAAGCCTGATGTTTTATTTTTGACTGAAACCTGGTTTACCCCTGACTCGCTACCAGACGTACTGGCAGCCCTTCCCATCCCGTATTATGCACTCCGCGCTGACCGTCCGGTGGGGAAGATCGGTGGTGGAGTGGTGATGATAGTCCGCTCCAACCTTCAGTTCCAACTTCTCCCCCATCCCCCCATTGCTGCAGTTGATTGTTTAGTTGTTCGTTCTATCAACCTAGCGATTCCTCTTACCTGTGTGCTTCTCTATAGGCCCCCCCAAGCAATGCCTTACTTTTTTCCAGCCATACAGGATTTACTGGCCACCCTTGTTGTCAACAGCTCCGCAGTTCTTCTATTAGGAGATTTTAATTTCTGGCCAGGCGATCCTCGCGAGGACCCCATGTCCAGAGATTTTAACAACACCCTCCACAGTATGAACTTTTTATCTCATATTTCTACCCCTACCCATATACACGGCCACATCTTGGACCAAGTCTGGTCCCTCAACCAGTCAATTTCCACCCCCTTGGTGTCTCCTTGTGTAGGGTCAGATCACTATTTGATCTCTTTTCTCCTTGACCTGTGAGTGACTACTAATCCTTCCCTCCCCAAAAATATTTTTGCCCGAAATTGGAATCATGTGGATCTTCCTACCCTCTGCCACTCCTAAGCATCTTCTTCCCCTGATGTAGCTGATACTTCCCTTAACTCTCAGGTGACCACTCTTCACCTTTGGCTACTCACTACCTGTGATCAAGTTGCCCCTCTTAAACGAGTTAGAACTTGTCGCCTTCACGAGGCCAACAGATGGTTCACCACAGAGCTTAAAATTCAGAAACTTGCGCTCAGGCAGGCCGAGCGCCGCTGGAGACATAAGTATTGTCCGGATTTGAAGACTCATTATCTGGTTCTTCTACGGGATTACAAAAGAGCCATACTTTTGGTCAAGTCAGATTATTTCTCCCGAAAAATCCATCTAGCGGCCAACAAATCCAAAGAGATCTATACGATCGTGCACGAGCTTGCAGCCTCTGATAGAGTTACCTCCAAGCCTATCCCTTCTCAGTCCCTTTGCAATTACCTCAATGACTATTTCATTGAAAAGATCACTAAGTTTAAACATCACATTCCCCAACCCCCTCCTTCCTTCTCTGTGCCTCCACTACTGCCTACCCTTCTCACTTTTGATCACTTCCCGTTGATTTCTAAGGAGATCTTTCTCACTCTGTTGCGGAGAGTCAAGTCAGGCTCCCCCTCTGACCTCTGCCCAGTCCATATCCTGAGGGAGATTTTTCCCAGCTGCCCGGAACCCCCTCTTACTTTGCTTAATGCTTCTATTTCTCAGGGAATAGTTCCTGACTTCTTCAAAGCGGCTATGGTCATCCCCATCCTCAAAAAAGTGGGTGCTGACCCTACCCTTCTTTCAAACTTCAGACCTATCTCCCTACTTCCCTTTCTGAGCAAGATTTTGGAGAGTTACCTCACTTCCTGTCTTTCTACTTTTATTGAAAATAACCATCTCCTCGCCGCCAACCAGGCTGGCTTTCGCCTGGCTCACTCTACGGAGTCTGTCGTTCTCTCCGTGGTGGATGAGCTTAGGTGGAGCGCTGACATCAATTCTCCTCAGGCCCTGGTCCTTCTCGACCTGTCCGCCGCCTTCGACACGGTTGATCATTCTACTCTTCTTCACCGTGTCGAGGGCGCCGGCGTCCGGGGCTTAGCCCTGGCTTCCTTCCTTCCTTACGGACCGCACCCAGGCCGTTAGACTGCAGGTCTTCTCTGCTTCCATCTGCCCAGTTTTGTGCGGGGTGCCGCAAGGCTCGTCTCTTTCCCCTCTTCTCTTTAATCTCTATATATACCCTCTGATTATTGCTTTGCAGGACATGGAGGTCACGGTGTTCAATTATGCCGATGACCTTCAGCTCATTTTCAACCTCTCTTCCACTCCTGATTCTATCCTTAAGTTCAGCTCCACTATGACATTCATCTATAATTGGATGAATTTAAACCAACTCAAACTTAACCCCGACAAGACGGAGTTGGTGCTCATTGGTGGACTTTCTAACCCCTGGACCCCCGCTTTTTGGCCTACTACTCTTGGTCCCCCTCCTCTTCCCTCCATATCTGTGAAAACTCTGGGTATTAAAATCTGTCAAGACCTTTCCATGCGCGCTCAGATTAGTTCTGTGGTCTCATCCTGCTTCCTGTCCCTCAGAATCATTCTAAAAATTTCCCGTTTTTTCTCAGTGGAAGCCCTCAAACTTATCGTCCTAGCTATGATTTTATCTCGTCTAGATTATGGCAACGCCATGTATGTTGGTATTCCTGCGTACGAACGTTGCCGCATGCAGCTTATCCAAAACCAGGCTGCCCATCTTATTTACGGGCTTCCGAAATTTCAGCACACTACCCCCCTTCAAAGACTCTTCATTGGCTTCCCATCTTGGAACGTTCCTTATTCAAGATGGGATGCCTGATCTTTATGTCACTGGCCGGTACAGCCCCTGACTTTATTAGATCCAAGATCAGCGCCTATGTCCCGGGCAGATACCTCCGCTCTTCTACCCAGCTTCTCCTTAGCGTCCCTCGCTATCACATGAAAAAACTTGGCGGCTCAAGATTTTCTATTCTCGCCCCCCTGTTTTGGAATGCACTTCCCTTTGCCATTAGATCCATCTCCATCTATATGGACTTTCGCAAAGCTCTCAAAACTCATTTATTCTCCATGGCTTACCCGTTGTAGTTGCTTCTCGGCTTTGCCTGAGATAGTCTTTGTTTTCAGCGCCAGGAAACCGCTTGGTAGCAGAGCGCTTTATAAAACTCTTCAACTTCAACTTCAGGTTCAGTCTTTCTCAGTCCCAGACAAGAAGCAGCAGGCAGGAGGACAACACAGCAAAGTAGATAACAAAGTGTGCAGCCCTCCTACAGCACAGCAATTCACAGGCAGTAGCCCAATGCAGCAAAGCAGTTAACAAACAACCAGTCTCTCCTACAGCCCAGCAGCAATTCTGCCAGGCAGAATGTCTTTGGTTCCAGCAAAGTTCTGATTTTGGTGGTGTCAGGGGTCCAGTACTTATACCCAGTTGTGCCTTTCAAGTGGGGGAGACTTCAAAGAGGCTTCCGAAGATCACCTTTCCTGCCCTGGCTATAGACTTACCACAGGGTGGCATGTGGCTGTTTGTGTGAGGGCAGGCACAGCTCTATTCAGGTTCAAGTGTCAGCTCTGCCCTCACAATTTATCTCAGGAAGGCCCAACAGCCTGGTGATGGGCCATCAGGATGTGAATGTCACACCCCAGCTTCTTTTGTGTGACTACCTAAAAGGAATGCGCAAAGCCCATCTGTCATCCAACCCAGACATGTATTGAGAGACAGGCAAAGGCTCAGAATGGTTAAAGTAAGAAAATACCAACTTTCTAAAACTAGAATTTTCAGACTTACAATTTAAAATCCAACTTTGCTATACGTTTTGGTTTGAAATTGTGAGTCCAGAGACATCAAACTCCAAATCCCTATCTTTTACTGGTTGGAAATTACACTTAAAAGATGTTTCCAGGCAATCCCAATGTTACCCTATGTGAGAGATAGGCCTAGCAGTAGTGAAAAATAAATGTATTTGTTTTCACTATCAGGGCAAGCAAAACTCAAAAGTACATGTCCTAACTTTTAAATACTCTGCATCCAGCCCATAGTCTTCTATGCCAATGACACCGTGGTGATTCTTTCCCTCATAGACAAGCCCACAGTCGCCAAGAGCAACTTCCACGACTGGCTGAAGCCAGTCGCCACCTGGATGAAGGACAGATGCCTCAAGCTTAATTCAGACAAGACCGAAGTCCTCATCCTGGGCTCCTCCCTCTCTGCCTGGGACGACTTTTTGGTAGCTCGCAGAATCTCCACTCCTATTGACCACGTACGAAACCTCTGCATCATCCCGGACTCTTCACTCTCAATGAACCACCAAATCAATGCCATCTCTTCTGCCTGCTTCCACATGCTCCCCACAGAGTCCAGGAAAATGGTCACCCTTGCAATTGTCAGCAGCAGAATTGACTACGGCAAGGGACTCTACGCCGGCACCACCCAGAAACTCCCCAAAAAACTGCAGGCTGTCCAGAACACCTCCGCCAAACTCATCCTGAACATCCCATGCCGCTTGCACATCACCGGCCACCTGTGAGACCTTCACTGGCTACCTGTCAACAAGAGAATCACCTTCAAGCTTCTCACACATGCCTACAAAGCCCCTCACAATGACGGACCTGTATTCCTCAGCCACCGCCTCTCCTTCTATACTCCCACCACATTTCTCTGCTCCACCATGGCTGGAGGAAGAAACTTCTTCTACCTCGCAGCGAAGACCTGAAACTCCCTACTTCTGCACCTCAGGCAATCACCCTCGCTGCGCAATTCAAGAAGGACCTCAAGACCTGGCTCTTCAACTGAATCACAGACCCACAGACCCAGCCCCTCCCAGCCCACGGGTGAGTAGTCATGCTTTAAAAGACTCTGATTTATTGATTGTTATTCTTAATAAATTTAGGAGCAGTCTTCAAACTGTAAGGGCATCTGAGCCATATGTCATTCACTAGCACAAACATTTCGGATAAACCTAGGAGCCACACTCTTCCCACTGGACACCTCCGCCTCATTCCACTCACATACGAAATTGTGCGAAAATTGCAAAACTTAGGTCTAAATTTGAGAGCAAGCACTCTGTTCCTTTTAGGACTCCCGTAGTCACAATGGCTCTCACCGGAGGAATTACACAAAAGACACAGAGCACACCAAGCTTCATGCAATTTACATCATAAATTGCAGATTTCAAAGATACATTGGGGTGCATCCCTCAACAGTGGAGGGCAACTCCAGCCACTTGGTTCACTTATCATAAACTGTGAACAAAATCTTGAAAAAATCTGTGATCATCAATCTGCCTCTCAGGGTACACAAAACCACATAGTGCTCACATCAGAAACCAACAAACTTTGCCCACCCTCCTGGTCCATTCCAGTCACTTGAACCTCAGATCAGAAATTTCACAAACATAGGATATATCTAGGATGAGCCCTCATCATCCCAGTTTACCCCCACCTCAAGGGCCTTAAATCAGAAATGGCATATAGAACCAGCCCAACCTCTCATTACACACTAGCGTCATGCCTTTATATGAAGCAATTCAAACAATGAGACTAAAACTGAAAACAGCATCCAGTCTCTAGCCTCCACTCTCCGTCTTATGGCACTGAAGCCAGAAACTGAACAAACAAAATCAGGGACCCTGGAGCAGAGGACATCCTTCTAGGCAACTACGAGCCTCATGGAGCTCACACCATGTTTTGTGCAAAAATACAAAGTAATTGAGGTGTCCGAGGCCCAATGTGCACACACACATGCACACACACAGTCAAGCGCATGCACGCACACACACACACACAGCACAATAAGGGGCATATTATCAAGACAGGCGATAAAATTATCGCCGCAGAAAACTGCCGCTAAAACGGCGATAATGAGCTTGATAATATGTTCTATGGAATTGCAATTGAAGCCCAGGTTAGATGGCCTTCACATCTAACATGGGCTTCAATTGGAAGTCCATAGAGCATATTATCAAGCCCATTAACGCCGTTTTAAGCGGCGATAATTTTATCCCCTGTCTTGATAATATGCCCCCAAGATAGATGCCTGCCTGATCCTACAGCACATGCAGATGGTGCATTGTGCACAAAAGGGATGTCAGATCCAGTACCTGAACGTGGAACACTGAACATGGATTAACTCCTAGATAAGTCTGTTGGTACACTTCCTTGTTAAAAAATAGTCCACATTGTTATTAGAGCGCATATTTAGTATAAATGCCTGCCCAGATCCCCACAATCGTCCCAAGCACACCACCCTACGTGATAAATAGCCTGATTTCACGTCCATAAGGTCATGGCTTGAGAACCTGCATTCACAAATAACAAATAAATAACACAATCAACAATACACTACAGTAGTTTTTGTCTATCACAGTCTTATGACCTAAGCATTAGCCAATCAAATTGAAAAAAAGAAATCGGGGAGGGATGCAGCAGACAAAGGGGCATATCAGCAACAACCGGTGCTAGGATAATTATCGCCGGTTAACGTGGATTTTTATCGCTGAGATAGTGTGCTATTAGCAACGCTTATCTCCACAGCGATAGAAATCCGAGCGCTAACTGCCTAACGTTAGATTATCGCTGGAAACCCAGCGATAATCTCACGTAGTGTGACGTTAGCTTGCTGATAGGGACTCACAAACTTTGCCATGATATCCACCTTCCATAGGATATCATGGCTAAGTCAGTCCTGAAGCAGGCGTAAGGAAAGTAGCGATAACAGGGGTAATCGCTGCTTTTCCTGCCGCTATGCTTCATAGCGTGGGGCTTGATGATGGGAGAAATGTCGCTTAGCGACATTTCTCCTGTCATGTTAGGTCAGGAACGCCCACTTTGCATCTCATTAGAGATGCAAAGCTGGGCATTAGGAATCCCCACGCTAAAGCAAGGTTTCACGCGTTAGCGTGGTCTTGCTAATTAGGCGATAAAATTATCGCCGCTTTTCGGCCGAAAACGGCCGCAAAAGCGGTGATCATTTTTTTATCGCCAGCTTGTAAATATGCCCCCAAAGAGTTTACTTTCAGTTCAGATGATATCTAAACGAACAGTTACCAACAGGCAACAGGACAGTGGAAAACAGCTACACACACATTGGCCCTTTCGTGTATGATCCTAGAATAAAGTAAAGGTTTTCAAAAGGCGCAGTAACATTTGCAAAAAAAAAAGCTCACCAGCAGTGCTGACTGATGACAATCACAACGGTGCCCAAGTGGGCTGCTAGGATAAAACACGAATAGCCTCAGTGGAAAACAATCAAGTGACATATTCTCATACACATCCACTATAAGGGTACCAATTTAATAAACTACCACACAGAATATCGTGGAAACCTATGCTTTAGATGCTAAATATTAATCCAAGAGAAAATCAGGTATTACAGATTCACTAGCTCCATCTCATTGGCTTCCCTGCAGTTTGCTTGTGAAGCAGAGTGCTGCTAAGGGGTTTGACCATAGGTTCATGTTGTTGCTCTGCTTCAAACACGTTTTAGCTTGCAGGGGTGGGCAAAACAGTCCAGCTGCAACTTCTCCTTGTATAATGGTAGCAAAGAATTAAGCTTCAATGTAGAACAACCATCAACAACACGGGTACTGCGTCTCTGGTGCTCACCCCACCCCCACCTTGGTTCCTTACATTCCTTTTTACCGTTTTCAAAACTATATTAGAATGTGCTTAGATCAGTTGGAATAAGGTGTTGCTTGTACTATAGCTTGCTGTTTATATACATTTCTGTGCTTTATATTACACCCCATTGCAATAGAGTTGTGGCATACCTCATGCCAAGTCTTGGACGCTTTCTTGCCACCTTTTCGTTCAGACCATAGTCGAACTTCATTGTGCATAGGCATAGACCTTGGTAGCACATACAAATACTTGTCATCAGTGTGTGAAAATGGCTATGGGGAGTTAAGCATCAATGCTATTAGGGCTACACATACCTCTTTCCCATGGATACCTTTCCCTTAGCCTCAGGAACCACAGCCCCTACTCTAGGGGCTTCATGGATTGCTTCTCTCCACACCCCTTTAATATACCAGATGTGTCCTTCACCTGTTCCATTAAGAAGTTGAAGACAGAAGTGTATGCTATAGGGTGAATAGCAGCACAGGGGATGGGCTGATGTTACCTTACAGCTCTGGGTCACTCAGGAATGCGGTGCAAAAGTGATGAGATATGCCAGGCTGTCCTGGTATGTGTTCTGCGGAAACCCAAAGTCTGCCCTCATTGTGTGGCAGGAAGAGATTAGTGCCTTGCTTATCTCAATGCCACCAAATCCACCATTCATGCTACCGCTATGCTGCCTTCTGTTCCTCCCCATGACAGCAGTGTGCCAAAATCCTTCAGATAAACTCAATGGACAGAACTCCTCACCAAAGTGCAATGTGTGATCTCCTGCCTTCCTGTTATAGCTGTTAATTTTAAGGAAGACCTTTTATACTTGGCATGCCTACAAATACGCTGCACCATGATGGCAGTCGGACACCCTTCTCACACCGTAGAATGAAAGCTATTAAATGACTCATTGAATTGTTTCTTTCGTAATGTTAGAGGGAAAGATAAAAAGTAAGGGGATAAAAATACATGAGAACTACTGTTGTCTGCATGTCTCAAAGCATGTGCAAGAGTGGAAAAAACAGGATTTTAAAGCAACCAGGTTTGAAAAACGTAAATAGACCAAGTAATAGAGTTTGTTTAAAGATTGGTACTGATCATGATATTAAATTTAAATTGGAAATCATCCTGAGGAAGGGATTCGCCCGAACATGGGGGCATATCAACAACAACCGGCGATAATTATCTCTAAGCGCACTTAGCGCTAGGATAATTATCGCCAGCTAGCGTGAATTTTTATCGCTGAGATAGCGTGCTATTAGCAACGCTTATCTCAATAGCGATAAAAATCCTCACGCTAACAGGCTAACGTGAGATTATCGCTGGAAACCCAGCAATAATCTCACGTTACCTTGTTGATAGGGACAGGCAAACTTAGCCATGATATCCTCCTTCCACAGGATATCATGGCTAAGTCAGAAAAATACCAGAAGCAGCGTTAACCGCGGTTAGCGCTGCTTTTTTTGTCTCTAACAGGGTTAGCGACATTCTTGATAGGAGAAATGTCGCTTTGCGACATTTCTCCTATCATTTTACTCTGGAACGCCCCCTTTGCATCTCATTAGAGATGCAAGGGGAAGCGTAGAGTAAAAGGGTGCCAACATGCACATTTGCATGTTAGCACCCTGTTGTTGATAGGGCGCTAGTTTTATCTCTCCTTTTTTGGATTTTAAAGCCAAAAAAGCAGAGATAAAGCCCTTGTTGATATGCCCCATGGTTCGAGAGCTATACATTGAATGAACACATTGGAACAAAAGTAATGTACCTTTAATTTCAAGTAAAATAGATTAACACAGTACGTGGAGAAAGAAAATGGAATATCATGCACTTAGAATGGTTTAAATGCAGCAATGACTGGCAAAATATAAAAAGGGCTGTGTGAGAGGAGGCGCCTTTCCGGGGATCAATAGTCCAATAGTTCAGAGCCGGGTGCGAACCAATTACACTTGTAATGTTAAAAAATGTTGAGGATGTTTTTTCAAGAAGAATGTGGACTGATTAGAAAAGTATACAATATTCATAAACTTGACATTGTAGTCATGGTGCATTATATAGGAAGAGAAAAGAAAGTGTTAGATCTTGAAAAATATATTTCAGTGTTCTATCTTTTTGCACACACAACTAAACAACATGCCGATCAATTTTGCAATTTCTAAGCATATATATCTAGTATTATTAAACCATGAAAACACTCTGCGTATAAATGTAGAAGTCCAGTTTGCTATCTTTGTTATCTTATTAAAACAGCTTCAATGTCTCACTGTTCCTTCTTCAAACGCCTGCCTTGTGAATTCCACATCAGATCACCGCACAGAGAGAGATCAGCCTGCTAGCATTTCAAACTCATCTTCTCTGCCATCACATCCTGGGAGTCATGCTCTGTAAACCTCCATTTGATAGCTTGTGCTGCTTTTATTCCAACTCACATTACTTCTGGATCATCGGCAGCATATTGGCTCCCTCTGAATAGGCTGTTACTTTACTGTGCTTGATGCCTTTAAATTATAAAGCACCAGAACCATTTGGACAGGAAAAAAGAGATCTTATACACACACATGCCACTTTCACTTATTTATATCTTGCTGTGCTCTTGATGATCTCTCCACTTGTTTCTGCTTTAGCAGTAAAGGTCACCGCTGTGTTTCACAATCTCCTTATTGAGCATTAAAAAACCTTGTTCAGAAATATTGAACTTACATTAAGACATCACCAATTATGGAGAATAATGAATCCACAAAAGGAAAATGGGATACATCTTGCAATGCCAGACATGCAATACATTAGAATGTGTCCGTTGCTGTTTATAATATGTACAAATAGCAATCACTTCATGGTCACCTGCTTCATATATAACATTTAGATTTAGATGTACCTAAGTTTTACTGGTTTGCGAATGCAAAAACAGGAGAATGCAATGTGCTAAGCAGAAAGACAGTTCTTTTCGCAAACATTGCATAGACACTCAAATGAACAACGAACCAAAAAATAGCAAATAACATTTGAGGATATCTAATAGCGATTACTTAACAATCGCTAGGCCCTAAACATTAAACATTTCAAATGCTTGTGAAATAGAGCTTTTGCACTTGCTAAAAATCACAAAGGGGAAGCACGTGGTTGCCAGATGCAAGCAATAAAAAAGTTGTTTTTTCTCATCTTATTTTTACTTCAAAATGGCTGTGCTTTGTCTCATCACTTAAAAAGGTGGATGAGACTGGTGACAATGCAGCAGAGTAGGAGAAGGCAGCAGGAGAATAGCTAGGGTCAAAATCATAATACTAACCAGAGAGGGAAACTGATGCCATGACCAGGTTTAGAAAACAGGTTATACATGCCCCAGTCGATGAGCTTGATTCAGTACTACATAGAAACACCCAAAGACATGAGGCTATACCCACACATACACTGGTCCTGTATTCATTCACAGGCGGATTTCAGAGTATTGTAGTTTTTGTTGTTGTAAAGTTATGGGCACAATAATGCTCAGGATTAGCACCCATATTGCAATTTCAAGTACACCAGAGGAACTACAAGAAACAGAAGTAGATTTTTATAGACTTGAGCATTTTCCCATAGGATGTTCCTCGATTTATTCCACTAATTACCGAATATTCGTACCATAATCGAAAATCTCAGCACACATTAAACATACAGGTTGTTTGCAATGGGAAACATTTGATTACTGACCTTGTGGTATGATACCCTGGGAGTATTCATGACTCTTATATGTTACGGCACTCTGGACTTTATAACCGCATGGCCAGAAGAGACTTTAATGATAGTTATTTCTTAGCTAAGGGACTAAAGTACTGATAAGCACAGGCATGATCCATGTACTTAAAGATGACAGTGATGTAACAGCATGCAGGAGTGTTGCCTCTTGTGCTATGTTACACAACATTGCTACCAGAAAAGGTCCTCACTTGTTCTAGATAGCTCTGATAAAATGATGTTCCACCACCCTTCCCATGCAACTACAAGCTGCAGGAAAGCTTGGGTGTAGGAAAATGCTTCTTTTTGTGTGATCACCCCATTTTCTTGGACTGGTGCTGCTGTTCTCTTTACTCTTTAGACTGGGACTCTTCTAACTGGTCCCCGGCACAAGTGTGCTGACCCCTTTAAACATTTTGAAATTGTCTATTCTCCTAAATAGCCAACTAGTCCTATAAGTCCCTAATATGAGGTACTAAGTGGATCCAGGGCCTGTAAGTTAAATGTCATTAGTGGACGACAGCACACATTGTGCTACCCCTAGAACGACAGTGCAAAACATGACTGGAGACCTGCCACTAGTAGCCTGGCGGTGCCGCATTTAACTGCAAATTTGAACTGTTAAAATAACCTATTATGACAGATCTAAACCCTCCTTTTAAATATTAATAGGCTACCCTAAGTAAGCCTTACTGTGCAGTAAGGTAGGGTGCATAGGATTCAAAAGTAGGACATTTAAACTCTTGATGTAAAACATGTTGCTACAGTAACAAAAACCCAAAAGCTATTTTCACTGCAACGGGGTTAGCTGTTCCAAAGGAAACCATTGGCATACATTATTAAATAATAACGATAGCTACACTTAAAACAAAAAAACTACACTGCAGTCTCTTGGCATGTAGCCAAGAGACAGCGGAGACTACTCACCGACTTTTGTTATGCGTCGCACTGTAGTGGATTTACAACGCTTCTGGAACACTTCCAATCTTGACAGCCTTATTATTTGAATTTGAGATAGAGGCCTTTTTTTTTACAGTAGTGGACTTACATCCTTTGTGGAATGTTTCCAATGTGATGGCCATATCGTTCTGAACTTTATATTATGGAACTTTTTGTCACCCCTGAAGAAGTCGTGGTATGACCGACGAAACACGTGTTGGCTGTAGGCTGTATCGAACTGAAGATATATGGTTGTATTAAAATTGAAGATATATATACTGTTTACATATTATGGAACAATATTGAACTGTTGTAAGGAATCTGCATTTGCTGTGAAGAAACAGGATACTGACTACCCCGGACTGTATATTTTGGAATAAAAGTGGACTCGTCACTCAATTTTGGACTTCTTTTGTTGTGGTCGGATTGGTAACTTGACAAAACTGACCCCTCCTTTCCTAGTAGCACCCCTAATACATTTACTCTCCCCTATACACATTGCAGAGCGCCTGTAACTGGTGGTATACATGGTTACCACAAATTTAACTATTAAGTAATATTAGTCTGTACCATATACAGGCACATAAAAGTGATTTTACTCTACAATAGCAGCAAGCAGTACCCCAGCTTTAGTTTGTACTGGCGTTCGTTGAACAAACAGTTGTGCCAAGCTGTAATCCTAAATCTGCAGTTGTAACTTTATTAGTATGGTTCAGGTAAATCTATTGATTGTCAGAATCACTGATTGCCAATAGGAATTTGAAACTGGGATGTGATGCTCTTTCTCTATGCGGCAATAATATAATTTCATATTACAGCAAGGTAGTGTCTGCACTCTAGGCCAGACTGCACTGACTCATAAAAAAATCAATTAGATTACATTTCTGGGAAGATTAAATAACAGGACAGCTGTAATAAAAGTATAAATCTATTTGGTTTGCACTTTTATTAAAAGTTTCAGAACTCACGAACAATGAACTGTTCTTAGTAAATACTGCCATTGATTTTTTTTCTAAATGTCTTTTTTATGATGTGCTTTCCAAACACTGCAATATGAAACGTGCGATCCATCATAACACAAGTGAAAGGTGTCTTCAGGTGTGAGCTGAAGCATTAACTGTAAGTGCCTGCCATTCTACAATTATACTTCTAGTAATCGGCAAATACTATCCCAAATGACTTGAGCACTGTGGGGCACGTAGGACATTGTGTGTGTGTGTGTTTGTGTGGTGTGTGTGTGTTTGTGTGCGAGAAAGCAAAACATGTTTGGTGATTGATTTAAAGTACATAAGAGCCTTCAAGAACCTCAGTCATGTGCTAATGGCGTGTTTTAATTATGAAAATATAGAAAACTGTGACTGATGCATTTCGGGCCTCATTTATTCAGCCCGACCGGCACTTTTGCACCACCAGAACATCACTTTGTTGATGTTCTGGTGGCGCAATGTGCCATGGCATATTTATAAGGCCACGTAAAGCGACTTTACATGGACTTATAAATATGTGCCCCTTTCACGCAGAAAAGGGGCGATCCATGTGTGTTGCTGTGGGTCTTCTCACACAATGCCCATGGAACCGGACACATTCCCAGATTTATGAGAAATCATAAACCTGGGAATGCATCAGAACCTAGCACCGCCCCAGGGGTGGCATTAATGAAATTGCCTGAATTGATTGATTTTGTGCAGGAAGGTGTCCCATCCTGCACAAAATCAATCAGCCTCCCAACGCAGGCACCCTTGTACCGTAGTGCAAGGGTGCCTGTGTTAGCGCATGGCAGCCCATTGTGCACCGGCATTAGGGAAAAGAACAGGAATGCACCGCATTGCATAGATACAGTGCATTCCTGCCCTTTTTGGTTTGCCGTATGGCAGCACAGCCAGATCCCTTGCTGCGCTGGCCTACATCAAAACCTCAGAAATGAGGCACCTTCATTTTTAATGCTTATGTCAGAAATATAAAAACTTATATTCTCCTAGATCAACAACTCAGTTTGCTCAAATGCGACTATTGGATGTGCCCCAAGGATACAATTAATTAACAAGATACACTATCTAAGGAAGTTTTTAACATGCAGATGTCTTGGTGTTATAAAGATCGTCTCTTCCAGAGCAGAGCAGAGCAGAGACAAGTGATGAATTGCTATTTCAGGAAATGCACATTTCTGCCATGTGTTTTTATTCAGTAAATGTAGAATGAAAATGTCTAGTAAGCAAGATCAATCAATGTCCCAGGAATATCATAAAACCTATGACTATTTCTCGCCATAATTCTATTACTATAGCTATTTTAACCACTAAGCTTCTTTAGTTTAGTTTTAGCTTACTGAACGCATAAATGTAGATTCTAGTTTCTGCAGGCTGAGACTCCCTTTTGTAATCGGCCTGACTAGCAAATGTCAGTCACTTACTTCCTTGGTCTGAAACAGCCTTTATCTTCCTGAGGAACTGTAAATATGTCAAATCCTTTTGAACTCTAAAAGTGTCAAATAGTCCAGTCAGTACCTGAGACAAAACCCCCACCATAACCCAAATAGTGTAGACTATATTGACGTGTTTTTCCTTTATTAGTACATCCACTTATGAATATGATTATGTCAGGATATTCCTATGGTAATGCTGGGAATCCCAATTTTAGATAAGACACAATATAGAAGGACTATTACCTGACCACTTAGTTAGGAGAGAAACTTCACCGAGGTCACAGATGACGATCGCAGATTCCGATAAGCACAGGCACCAGATCCCATCTTGAAAGAAGAAGCCTCCTGCAATACTCTCTGAGGTTCTGCGAAGTATTTCTTTCTGCCTTCACAAACTGGTACCTGGATTGTGTTCTCGCGCAAATGCAATCTCCTAGCTCTTGTCCTTGTGCTCTTGAGTAACCTTTGTTTTTTTCAGTGAATTTCTAAGGTTATTTAAATGCTAATTCCTGACTATAACTTCCCTGTAATCTTTGTTTTTTTCAGTGAATTTCTAAGGTTTTTAACTAGCAGTCGCGTTTGCAGAGTGGTGGAGAAAAGGAACTGTCCCTCCAACTAGCTCTCAGGAATTGTTCTGTGTAGCGATTACAGGAGGAACCAGGAGGGCTTCTTGGCCCCCAAGGTCTCTCAGGAGCCAAGGGGATTTTATTAACTCCAGTATGTCCAACACAGCAGTATTGCTGAGTTCTGATAGCAGGTCACGCCCCCTTTCTCCACCACTCGGAAAATGCGCCTCCTGGCACGCTCTTTGTCGGGGGACGAAGTCCCCTTTGCTATTTAGGGTCCTAAGGGGTCAACTAGCCCTCCTGATGAACTGATGCTTGGGGGATGAAGTCCACTTTAGTCCTGAGGTCCTCAGGACACAAGGGGACCTCATCCCCCCACCACGGAAGGCACCATTGGCTTTGGGCAGAGGGAGCTTCAAACATACAGCTCCGTCTGCCCAAAAGCAATTCTGCTCTGCTTCATGGAAGCAAGAGCATTTTTCATGCTCTTGCTCCCATGAAGCGGACCAGTGGTTGCTATGGCTTGGCAGGAGGATTGCACTCGCCCAAACCATAGCTAACTGCAATGTCCCAGAGGTGGACACCCTGGTACATTGCTGGAGCAGGCCCTGGAGAGTTGTCGTCTCCAGAGCCATGGAGGGCTCCTAAAGGGGGGCAAGAGCCTTTACTTAATTTGTCCTCCAGGGTGGTGGCGGTCCCTGGGGCTGCTGGGGGTCTGCGTCCCTCTCGCATTGCAATAAATTAGCCCCTGGGAGGTGTCCATCCCCATGGCTGCCTGGGGTGCTGGAGATACCCCCATGCACTCTTCGGTCACCAGTAGGTAGTTATAGTTAGATTCATGCAGATTGGTCAAACAGCACCAAAGTTATAGGCAAGTCAAAAATGCTTTTCCTATGGACACTAGGTCCTATATATATATATATACTTGGTCCTAACTAAAACTACCTACTGGCGACCACCAGTAGGTAATATAAATATATATCAAGCGAATCAAGTGTGGAGGGCTCAAGTTCTGACAGAGCACTTAACAAAGCGATCTTGAGTCTGGGCGAAGAGGTGGATTTTTTAGTGGAAGCACGGAGACAAACTCTGAGGCCACGAAACGAAAAGAACAACACAGGAAAAGGCGAAGCACAATTAGAAGGACGAGGCGCCGTAGGCGGAAACGCGAAGCGGAGAGGAAATCAACGAAAATATTCGCGCAAGTTGTAGAACCTGAAGAGAAAACCATCATCAATCTATCGTCCATAACATTAACGAAAGCTGAGGAACAACTTCTAGCCTTGGGACTCAACTAGTGCCCTGAAAGCAATTTTGATTACGCCACAACAAGAGTAGATATTTTCTGCTTTATACGCAAACTCAAACTAAAGAAATTCTTCATGATTAAGACGGGACTGGAAAAGAAAAAGAATTCCGAAGATATAATTAATCAAACGAAACGCGTTGGCTGTTGTTGTGTTTTTATCAGCTATGAAATAAAAGTCAAACAAAGAAACAGAAAAACACTTTGGACTCTCTATTTTATGTTCAGTGCACCTCCATTTGTTGTGGATATAATTAATCAACACAAGTTACAAGCCTCTGATGTACAAACATTGTTGACCATGCATGAATTAAGAAATGATGAGCAAGAGGAACCTATACAGTCCACTCAGCAAAAGTTACGTGCAATTGATCTTCTTCAATCGGCTGCAGGGGAAAGTCCCTACAAACCTAATTCTACATTTTTGCCAGTCATGCCTAAAGATGCTGTGGACATTTTTCATGAATGTGTTATAGACGAAATAAAGAAACTTCATCGTCAGGTTAATTATAAAAAAAGTAAATTGAACTTTAACCAAAAGCAATATCAGAATCTAATGAAAAAACTCAGCAATGACAATGAAGTAATTGTGAAAAAATCAGACAAAGGTGGGAACATTGTTCTCTGGCCTAGAAAACAGTATATACAAGAAGCCATGCGACAATTAAATAAGGTGAACTGCTATCAGAAATCCACAATGACAGCATACAACAAAGCGAAAGAATCTTTAAAGAAAGAATTAAAACAGTGGAAACAGGATGGGTTAATATCAACAGAAGAATATCAGTTCATGCTTAATGAACATCCAGTCCTTCCCTTTCTTTATTTACTGCCAAAAATTCATAAAGGAACATTTCCGATTCCTGGACGCCCCATCATTTCGGCAATTAAAAGCATGACCGAACAGGTGGGGCGATATGTTGATTTTTATTTACAGGACTTGGTAAAGACATTACCTTCCTTTGTAAAAGATACGGGAGATTTCTTAAACAAGTTGAAGGATATCTCATGGAACAATTATATGATTCTTGTAACCCTTGATATAGAATCGCTCTATACCAGTATTGAGCATTCATGTGGAATCAATGCAATTAAGTATTTTTTAAATTCTAGGCCATGTGAATATTTCATGCACAATAGAATGTTGATATCTTTAATCACCTGGTGTCTGGAAAACAATTATTTTTTGTTTGGCAAGGACATTTACAGGCAAATACAAGGTGTTGCGATGGGGGCCTGCTTCTCCCCTAGCTAAGCGTGTTTACACGTGGGCTATTGGGAGGAGCGGGTCCTTAGGGCGCAACACAAGGAATTATTTGATACTAGGATTATGCACTGCGTTATATTGATGATGTTTTTATGGTTTGGAATGGAGATTCAAAAAGTGCAGAGGATTTTATTAAAACTATCAATGTGAATTGTTTTAACCTACATTTTACATCATGTATCAGTCCTACTAAAATTGAATTTTTAGATGTTTGCATTCACATTAAAGACAATGAATTAGTTACTACTGCTTTTAGAAAACCTACAGAAGGGAATGCAACATTACACGCAACCAGTGCACACCCCAAACATCTAATCAGTAGCATTCCTTATGGAGAGATTTTAAGATTAAAACGCATATGTAGCAGTTCAGAAGAATTTGAAAATTGCCAAACTGAGGCCCTATCTAGACTGAGGAAAAGGGGTTACTCTGACAAAATATTAACAGAAGCAGTGACGAACGCCAGTAAGAGATCCAGGGCATCTCTCTTACCAAATGAGATAGAAGATGAAGGATTGGAGAACATATCAGAAGAGTCACCTAGACTCATCACAGTTTTCAGTCGTCAAGAAAGGAAAATTAGAGCCATAATGAATAAAAATTGGCCCATTATCCTGACTGACAATGTTCTCAGTAATAAACTGCCTGAGAAACCCACCATTACATTAAGAAAAACTCAATCTATGGGAGGGCAACTGTCAAGAAACTGTCCTGAACTAGAACAGACTACATCATGGTTAAAACCTAGAAAAGGTTTCTTTAAATGCATAACTTGTCGTGCATGCAAATTTGGAATAAACACAACCAAATACAACACTCCATTTAGAGAAAATGGGGTAGACATCAAGGGCAATTACAACTGCCGCACAGACTTTGCAATATATGTACTCACGTGCACCTGTGGGCTTAGGTATGTGGGAAGTACCAAGCTCCAGGTGCACGTGAGGATATTGCAACATCTTCGGGCCATCATTAATAGCGACCCGGCATATCCAGTCGCTCGTCATTTTAAAGAAGTTCACAATAAGGATATCAATTGCCTATCTTATTTTGTAATTGACTCAGTTCTGGCTCCACGAAGAGGAGGAAATCGAGAAAGAATACTAAGACAGCGGGAGACTAAATATATTTTAGAACTCGATAGTAAATCTCCTAATGGTCTTAACAACACAGAAGACATGCACACTTTTTTATAATTTTAGCTGTGCACAGTTACAGAACGTATGATCTAATAGACCTACTTAGGTGATTATAGATATATAACATTATATCTATTTCCACAGGCTTGTGGAATATAGAGTTATTGTATCATTATGATCACAAACCGCTGTCAGTATTAGAATTCACATTATAATATTTACCCAATCTGCCTCGATTTTTAAACATTTTTTAAATAAATTCTTGGTGTAGGTTTTAGAGATATATTTGCACTAGACACTTTAATTTGTAAGCAACACCAAATGCATTTAGGCAGCTATGTATGAAAATAGGAAGGTCTTACTCACTTAGTTATTGTACCCAATATATGTAATCCAACTTATTTATATGCAGAATTTGGCACATATCATTGCATATTGCACAGCAGTCCTGCATTTGGGCGGGAATTTGCACATTTATTTGCAAAAGTTTGCACATGTTATATCATGCATATTTTGCACTGCGTAATTTGCACATTTACGTTGCGCATTTTTGCACATATCTTATGCTTAAATTTGCATATGAGTACAATTTATGATAAATGTGATATGTACAGGTACCAATCCTTGAGATCTGACACATACTGTGATATTAGTGCATTTCTGGCGCATAATTTTTAGATGAAACTGTGCGTGATTGGCACTGAATATGGTGACATAAGCATTTGGGCGTTATATGCCAATTTGTATAAATATAACAATTGTGTGTTAATATTATAGACCTCAATAAGAATTTAAATCATGTATTGCTACATAGAAAAAAGCCTACACTTTAAGTATTTTGACACTATCCATTATCACGTGGTGTAACAACAAAAAAAGAAAAAAAGAAGGTATAAATGTTTGGAATTGTACTGCTGTTTCGTTATGTGATCAAGGGCACCTGATGCCCGAAACGCGTCGTGAGGAGTGAGTTAAAGGAGTAATAAACTTACCTGTGATTGTGAACCTCCGTGTGGGACGTTGTCTTTCATGTTCGCCGAAACAAAGTACAGGAAGTGGTTGCTGTGATATATATATATATATATATACACAGATATATATATATATATATATATATATATATATATATATATATATATATATATATATATATATATATTACCTACTGGCGGTCGCCAGTAGGTAGTTATAGTTAGGACCACGTTTCCATAGGAAAACCTCAACATTCTATTTTGAATAACTTTGGCGCCGGTCGACGAATCCTCGCGAATTTCTCAAAATAGGTGGGGCGCTACGCTCCGCTCCTACCCTGAAAGTCTCGGGGGGATCCGTCAAGCGGGGGCTGAGATAAAAGGGGGGTCCCAAAACGCGTTTTTCCCATGCATTTTTCCATAGGACCTTTAGAACGAGCTACAGCCCGAACGGCTGAACAGAATTACTCAAAATTTGGCAGAGAGGTAGTCCCTAGGTCAAGGAAGTGCCTTTTGTAGGTTTGGTGTAAATCTGTTCAGTAGATTCTGAGAAAATAGCCTTTAAATCAATATATATATCTGAGCCAGCTTACGGTACGCTTACCGTACGCTTACGGTAAGCGTACGGTGGCGTGCGCGAGCGCGATTCTGATTGGCTCTTAGATCTTAGTAAACATTCGAATCGGCCGAAACCAGGAAGCGGCGGCCGCCATTTTGTGTATTTCACTCTGAAAAAAAAGAGTGAAAACAAGGAAAGGGGGCAATGAGGAGAGTTACAGACCCCCTAACAATTGTAAGGGGGTCAAAGAAGGACAGAAAAGTACAAAAAAAACATTTATTGATTTTAAAAAAAATCACGGGGTACGCGTACGGTAAGCTTACGGTAAGCGTACGGTAAAAAAAATAAAAATAAATAAATGAAAAGCAGATTTAAGAGTTTAGAAATTAGGGAGCTCTAAAAAGAGCTGTTGTGTTTATGGAGTCATTTTTTTAGTGGTACCTACAAGTAAGTACCGATGCAGAGTCTAAGGTTCAAGAGGAAGACTCTGTTCCCTTCATCATTGAAGTGCACACCATCTCCTCTATAAATGTCTTGCATGTCGTAACGCAAGTTGTTGTGGTAAATGGCACCCATACCATAGTCACGGAGGAAAGCAGAAACAGATTTGTTGACGTGCTTTCTTGCTTTGTCAATCTGTGGACAGAAATGATTGGACCAGTTCCATTTTTGCCTTTGGCATATGTTGGAAAACACAAAGGCAGTTTTAGGGAAAAGTGTAAACAGTTGTGCAAAGGTGTCCTTCATAAGCATTTCCAGACCTACCCCAGTCAAAGTGCCTAGGTCATTGCCACCACAGTGCACTATTATGAGGTCAGGGTGTTGGATTTGAATGAAGGATTTCACCAATGGCATCAATTGGTGCCACTTTAACCCTCTCTGACCAATCCATTTAATGTCTACATTTGGCAAAGCAAGGTCTCTCACCATATCTGTTTTCTCTGCAAACTTTTCACTCCAGAAGACATAGCTGTGCCCTACAATCCACACTGTGAACATTTTCAAAGGAGAACTGGATGCACTCAGGAGGTGTCTTTCAGTAGAATGGCAATATGAAAAGAAAGACAGTTTGGAAATGGAGGCATACATATTTTTTACAAAACAAAAAGAACTGATTGGCTGTTTCATACCATTCTAGAAAAAAAACTAGGCTGTATGTGAAAATTAATACAAGCATGTTTTGTATTGGTGCAAAAAAATGTGTAACCAAAGAACAGTACTATGGATTTGCTGTTAGGTTTGAAAAGTCAAGCACTCTTGCTCTGTGGAATTGAAACATTGTGTGTCGAACTTCTGACCTAACTGCACACAGCAGTGTTCCATGAGCTGTTGCTATGGTAGCAGGCAGAAGTCAAGTTGGGGGAAGGGTACTAGGCAGAAGTCAAGTTGGGGGCAGGGTACTTTTGGAAAAGGGTTGGTTTTCAACCAATAGAAATGTGTCATTACATTTGAAAAAAAGGGGGAAGCACTGAGATTTGAAACTTACATGTATATGTGTGGAAAAATAGAGGGAAAGTTTGCCATTATCTGGTTCTGCTGAGAGGAGAGAGGTGAACACAACAGAGATCCTGGCTCTGATATTCTGCTGTTTGAGTGTCACATTTCTTTCACAACTAACTAATTATAAAGGTGAGTTTACAGTTTGAGAGGGGATGTATGTGGTAACTTAAGAAATGAATAATAGAAATGGGAATTGTTTTTGTTGTAGTTACACATGGTGGTTTCATAATGTGTCAGTCTGTAAAAGTGATTTTCACTTGGCCCGAAAAAAAAAGAGCAGTAAGTGTGCTTTCAAATTGGCAAAGAAATTTCGTTTTGGCACTAATGTGAAAACATGACTCATGTGTGCATAGAAGAATTATAGGCAGAGATTTATTGCGTCTTGCTCTGGTGATTTCACAGTTGCAGTAGATGGAAAAGAGGAGCGAATTTTTGAGGGAAGAAGCAGAGGCTTAGCACACACCCATGTGCTTGCCATGTATAGTCATGCACAGTAATTAGAAGCGAGTGGGGTTTTCAGGTTTAAGTCTGTAATGCAAATACATTCAGCATCACTAAGGCTGGTTGCCCCTGCTGGAGTGTAGGCAGTCACAGAGAATACACACGGTGGTGGTCTGAAAAAAAAAACAGCTTGGACATGTGCATTTAAATAAAATTAAAAAAAAGGTTTAAGAATGTGTCAGTCTGTAAAAGTGATTTCAAATTGTAAAAAGAGATTTTCACTTGGCCCGAAAAAAAAAGAGCAGTAAGTGTGCTTTCAAATTGGCAAAGAAATTTCGTTTTGGCACTAATGTGAAAACATGACTCTGTGTGCATGGAAGAATTATAGGCAGAGATTTATTGCGTCTTGCTCTGGTGATTTCACAGTTGCAGTAGATGGAAAGGGGGAGCGAATTTTTGGGGGAAGAAGCAGAGGCTTAGCACACACCCATGTGCTTGCCATGTATAGTCATGCACAGTAATTAGAAGCGAGTGGGGTTTTCAGGTTTAAGTCTGTAATGCAAATACATTCAGCATCACTAAGGCTGGTTGCCCCTGCTGGAGTGTAGGCAGTCACAGAGAATACACACGGTGGTGGTCTGAAAAAAAAAACAGCTTGGACATGTGCATTTAAATAAAATTAAAAAAAAGGTTTAAGAATGTGTCAGTCTGTAAAAGTGATTTCAAATTGTAAAAAGAGATTTTCACTTGGCCCGAAAAAAAAAGAGCAGTAAGTGTGCTTTCAAATTGGCAAAGAAATTTCGTTTTGGCACTAATGTGAAAACATGACTCTGTGTGCATGGAAGAATTATAGGCAGAGATTTATTGCGTCTTGCTCTGGTGATTTCACAGTTGCAGTAGATGGAAAGGGGGAGCGAATTTTTGGGGGAAGAAGCAGAGGCTTAGCACACACCCATGTGCTTGCCATGTATAGTCATGCACAGTAATTAGAAGCGAGTGGGGTTTTCAGGTTTAAGTCTGTAATGCAAATACATTCAGCATCACTAAGGCTGGTTGCCCCTGCTGGAGTGTAGGCAGTCACAGAGAATACACACGGTGGTGGTCTGAAAAAAAAAACAGCTTGGACATGTGCATTTAAATAAAATTAAAAAAAAGGTTTCAGAATGTGTCAGTCTGTAAAAGTGATTTCAAATTGTAAAAAGAGATTTTCACTTGGCCCGAAAAAAAAAGAGCAGTAAGTGTGCTTTCAAATTGGCAAAGAAATTTCGTTTTGGCACTAATGTGAAAACATGACTCTGTGTGCATGGAAGAATTATAGGCAGAGATTTATTGCGTCTTGCTCTGGTGATTTCACAGTTGCAGTAGATGGAAAGGGGGAGCGAATTTTTGGGGGAAGAAGCAGAGGCTTAGCACACACCCATGTGCTTGCCATGTATAGTCATGCACAGTAATTAGAAGCGAGTGGGGTTTTCAGGTTTAAGTCTGTAATGCAAATACATTCAGCATCACTAAGGCTGGTTGCCCCTGCTGGAGTGTAGGCAGTCACAGAGAATACACACGGTGGTGGTCTGAAAAAAAAACAGCTTGGAAATGTGCATTTAAATAAATTTAAAAAAAAGGTTTCAGAATGTGTCAGTCTGTAAAAGTGATTTCAAATTGTAAAAAGAGATTTTCACTTGGCCCGAAAAAAAAAGAGCAGTAAGTGTGCTTTCAAATTGGCAAAGAAATTTCGTTTTGGCACTAATGTGAAAACATGACTCTGTGTGCATAGAAGAATTATAGGCAGAGATTTATTGCGTCTTGCTCTGGTGATTTCACAGTTGCAGTAGATGGAAAGGGGGAGCGAATTTTTGGGGGAAGAAGCAGAGGCTTAGCACACACCCATGTCTTTGCCGTGTATAGTCATGCACAGTATTTACAAGCCAGTGGGGTTTTCAGGTTTAAGTCTGTAATGCAAATACATTCAGCATCACTAAGGCTGGTTGCCCCTGCTGGAGTGTAGGCAGTCACAGAGAATACACACGGTGGTGGTCTGAAAAAAAAACAGCTTGGAAATGTGCATTTAAATAAAATTAAAAAAAAGGTTTCAGAATGTGTCAGTCTGTAAAAGTGATTTCAAATTGTAAAAAGAGATTTTCACTTGGCCCGAAAAAAAAAGAGCAGTAAGTGTGCTTTCAAATTGGCAAAGAAATTTCGTTTTGGCACTAATGTGAAAACATGACTCTGTGTGCATAGAAGAATTATAGGCAGAGATTTATTGCGTCTTGCTCTGGTGATTTCACAGTTGCAGTAGATGGAAAGGGGGAGCGAATTTTTGGGGGAAGAAGCAGAGGCTTAGCACACACCCATGTGCTTGCCATGTATAGTCATGCACAGTAATTAGAAGCGAGTGGGGTTTTCAGGTTTAAGTCTGTAATGCAAATACATTCAGCATCACTAAGGCTGGTTGCCCCTGCTGGAGTGCAGGCAGTCACAGAGAATACACACGGTGGTGGTCTGGAAAAAAAACAGCTTGGACATGTGCATTTAAATAAATTTAAAAAAAAGGTTTCAGAATGTGTCAGTCTGTAAAAGTGATTTCAAATTGTAAAAAGAGATTTTCACTTGGCCCGAAAAAAAAAGAGCAGTAAGTGTGCTTTCAAATTGGCAAAGAAATTTCGTTTTGGCACTAATGTGAAAACATGACTCTGTGTGCATAGAAGAATTATAGGCAGAGATTTATTGCGTCTTGCTCTGGTGATTTCACAGTTGCAGTAGATGGAAAGGGGGAGCGAATTTTTGGTGGAAGAAGCAGAGGCTTAGCACACACCCATGTGCTTGCCATGTATAGTCATGCACAGTAATTAGAAGCGAGTGGGGTTTTCAGGTTTAAGTCTGTAATGCAAATACATTCAGCATCACTAAGGCTGGTTGCCCCTGCTGGAGTGTAGGCAGTCACAGAGAATACACACGGTGGTGGTCTGAAAAAAAAACAGCTTGGACCTTGTGCATTTAAATAAATTTAAAAAAAAGGTTTCAGAATGTGTCAGTCTGTAAAAGTGATTTCAAATTGTAAAAAGAGATTTTCACTTGGCCCGAAAAAAAAAGAGCAGTAAGTGTGCTTTCAAATTGGCAAAGAAATTTCGTTTTGGCACTAATGTGAAAACATGACTCTGTGTGCATAGAAGAATTATAGGCAGAGATGTATTGCGTCTTGCTCTGGTGATTTCACAGTTGCAGTAGATGGAAAGGGGGAGCGAATTTTTGGGGGAAGAAGCAGAGGCTTAGCACACACCCATGTGCTTGCCATGTATAGTCATGCACAGTAATTAGAAGCGAGTGGGGTTTTCAGGTTTAAGTCTGTAATGCAAATACATTCAGCATCACTAAAGCTGGTTGCCCCTGCTGGAGTGTAGGCAGTCACAGAGAATACACACGGTGGTGGTCTGAAAAAAAAACAGCTTGGACATGTGCATTTAAATAAATTTAAAAAAAAGGTTTCAGAATGTGTCAGTCTGTAAAAGTGATTTCAAATTGTAAAAAGAGATTTTCACTTGGCCCGAAAAAAAAAGAGCAGTAAGTGTGCTTTCAAATTGGCAAAGAAATTTCGTTTTGGCACTAATGTGAAAACATGACTCTGTGTGCATAGAAGAATTATAGGCAGAGATTTATTGCGTCTTGCTCTGGTGATTTCACAGTTGCAGTAGATGGAAAGGGGGAGCGAATTTTTGGGGGAAGAAGCAGAGGCTTAGCACACACCCATGTGCTTGCCATGTATAGTCATGCACAGTAATTAGAAGCGAGTGGGGTTTTCAGGTTTAAGTCTGTAATGCAAATACATTCAGCATCACTAAGGCTGGTTGCCCCTGCTGGAGTGTAGGCAGTCACAGAGAATACACACGGTGGTGGTCTGAAAAAACAGCTTGGTTTCATAATGTGACAGTTTGTAAAAGAGATTTTCACTTGCCCAAAAAAAAGAGCAGTTTGTGTGCATTCAAATTGGCAAAGAAATTTCGTTTTGTGACTATTGTGAAAAGAAATGTAGTAATATATTTAAATACAATAAAGGATTTTTTTTTTAGTTTTTTTCAGGTATTACTGAAGAACAGTGAACAAAATTTAAGATGCCTACAAAATCTCGAGTTCAAAAAACGCTAAAAAAAAAACTATATTTGAAGACAACTGGAGGACCAAAGTTAGTAGAAGATGCTGATGTTGGGAAAAAGAAAAAATCTTCTGGTAAGCAAAAAAAACAATTTCTAAACAAAATATTCAAAACAAAGAAAAATGTACAAAATGTCTGTTCTCGGAAAAATGTAACAAAACATAGAGAACAGCAAAAAAATGAGAATTTAGTTAATGCAAATATACCTTCTGCAATTGAAAAGTTTAACATAAACAGAAAAACAGCATTTAAAGAGATACGTAGAAAAATGTTTCAGAGAAGAGTTATGTCCAATTTGATAAAGGATATAAAGAAATATAAGCAAAAGGCTAAATATTACAAGAGAAAAAAAGAAATTGAAGCCATTGCAGCAAAAGCATTAGAATTAAAAAGGAAACTATTCATATTAATTTTGAATAGGATGCGTACATTAGATAAAATGGTTAATGTACTGAAATCACAAAGCAAAAGCAAAAGAGTAGTGAACAGAACAAACTTTTGTAAAGTGTTTTTAGGAAAGTGGATGCATAGTTCAAGTAGTGAACCTTTTTTTAATGAAGAGAGCTATTTTCAAAGTAATAGTTTGCTGCATGCAGTTGACACCAGAGGTCGTTCATACGAAGTAAAAAATGGTTGCATAATGGAGAAGGAGATAATGGTTCCAAGAGATGAGGTACAAGTGATGGCAGATGAGGCAATGGGGAGACGTCCTAAAGCCCCAGTGTACACTTGGAATTGTAGTAGTATTTGCACTGTGCGTCAGGAATCTATTGACAGATTTCGAGAGTTTCTAAGAGAATATAGTAAAAAAAGTGTAAAACAAAAGATTAAGGTGCTTCAAAGTCTGGATCCATGCAGAGTGAGAGAGAATACTGGTTTGCAGGGTCATTCTCTTGCTTGTCTATCTAGAAAAGTGTGCAATAGTGTTTTCCATCATTTTAGGATGCTGGCTGTTCATCATACTGAAATGAGAAAGTTTGTGAGACGGTTGTATTTTGCCAAAAGTCCAGCAATAAAGTTAAATGAATTGAATAGGGCTCTGTTCCGAGGAACGGTATCAGATGTAGAGAAGGTTGTTGATGAAATTCAGTTTTGTTACTTTGGTCCTGAACAAAACAGTGCAGAGAAGGACACAGTAAATGAGGCAGAAGTGGAAGAGAATGTAGAACCTTGTGTAAGTAAGACATTTAATGATCACATAACAAAATTTGCAATAATCTCTAATGAAAGACCAAATGTTACTTGTATTTGTTGCCGCAGAACTCATTATAGAAAACAAACTAGGAATGTTGATCTCTACAGAAAGAGTGAAAATGAAGATAATTATAAGTGGATGGATTTTGCCACATATATATTTCTTGAAAATTGTTTTGAATTGGGTGAAGATCAGCGTATTTGTAAATACTGCTACAACAAGTTAGAGGAAAATAGAATGCCGACCAGAGCTGTACATAATAATTTAGAATTGGATGCTATTCCTGCTGAACTTTCTGAATTAAATACATATGAGTCTATACTCATTCAATGTGTTCATCCGTTCCAGACCATAGTACGTATGGAGCCCAAAACTGGTAAATTACCTCCTTCAGATTTACTGAGAGGTTTAAAAGGTAGAGTGGTGTATTTGCCCTTGGATTTGAAAAAAAATATGGAAACTATTGATGCGGATACTTTGGAAACTGAACCATTAATTATTCTGGTTAATGGTGTACCTACAAAGAATAAGAAGATTTGGCAGGAGCTGGTAGATGTGCGGAAAGTACAAAGAGCAAATTTGTATTTGAAAAAAAATAACAAATGGTATGAATCAATTTATATAGAAGAAGAAGAAGAAGAAGAAGATTTACAAGGAGACACAGAAACACCAACTGGACAAATTGAAAAAGTGGACAAGTCAAAGGAAGAAGAAATTTATGAACATTTTAGCATACATCCTCTCCATTCGAAAGAAGTTATGGGAGACAATATTGATCTCTTTCAGATGAAGAAAGCAAAAGGAAATCCCGTGAGTGTATGGGAGGAGAGCTTGGAAGCTCGATGTTTTCCCCAGCTGTTTCCTAAAGGAAAAGGAGGACGATACGATGAACGTCCAGAACAGATTCCAGCTTCAGAGTATCGAACTACAAGACTATATGCTGAAGATCCCAGATTTCGACAAAGTATTCCTTATTTGTTCCATCTTTTATTTGAAAGCGACTTGTCTGCACTGTCTTATGCAGTAAATCACATTTTAAAAAGTGGAGTACATTTACAAAATGTGTCTGCTAAGGATTTTATGGAGAAAGTGCAGCACCGAGATGATCATTTGGAAACACAACTGATCAATCTGATGGCTTGTCAGCGTGGGACAAATGAATATTGGTACCGACGCCATGGTGAACTAAAATGCATGTTACGCAATTTAGGAACACCAACATGGTTCCTTACCCTAAGCTGTGCCGAGTACGCTTGGGATGATTTACTGGATTTTCTACGAGAGGCCAATTCAAACATTAAAAACATCGAATACAAGACAGCAGGAGAACTGTGCTCATTGGATCCGGTTAATGTTTGCAGATATTTCAATCATAGATTTGAGGCTATGATGTCCTTCATCTGCAATAAAAAAAATCCACCTCTTGGAGAAGTAGTGGATTTCTTTTGGAGAAAAGAGTACCAGGCAAGAGGTGCTCCTCATATTCATATGCTGCTGTGGATCAAGGATGCCCCAAAGTTTGGAACTGATACTGATGAAGCAGTGTTATCTTACATTGAAGAATATGCAACATGTGCTATACCTAAAAGCACAGAAGAGAACAAGTTAAAGGAGCAAGTTCTACGTTTCCAAAGTCATCGGTGTGGAAAATACTGTCGACGGAAATACAAGAGCAAAGAAAAATACTACACTAAATGTCGATTTGGATTTCCTCGACCTGTTCTTACAAATGGAAGAGTCAACAGTTTTATGTCAGCTGTGAGACATACTATCACAAGAAAATCACCTAAGAATACCTACAACCTTAAAAGAAAAGAAGAATCAAAAAATATAAATGACTACAACCCAGTCATTTTATCCATGTGGAACGCTAACATGGATATACAGTATGTTGCTGACAATTCCATTGCTGTTGCTCGATATGTAACGTCTTACATTACGAAATCAGAAAAAACAGAATTGAAGGAAATGTGGGAAGAGATTTCTCACGAGAAGACTGTCAGTAAGAAGCTGTACAGTTTCAGTTTGAAGATGTTATCGCATCGAGAAATTGGATCCTACGAATGTTCAGATAGGTTATCTTCTGCAAGTCTCTACTCGAAGTCAAGAAGAATAATTTGGGCAAGTTTAGGCCTTGCAGCAATGAGAAATCGGGTACTGAAATCTGTTGGAGAAATTGAATATTTGGCTGAGAATGACCCAGAAAGTACAGACATATTGAAAACAAACATGTTGGACACATTTTATCCCAAGAGAAGTCATCATCTGGAGAACATGTGTCTCTATGAAGTGTTACAGAACTACATTTATTCACGGAAAGCTGCAGAAGACATCAACAGTGGAAAATATAAAGTTGTTGGTGAAGAAGGATGTTTGGTGAAGCAAACCAAAGGAAGTTTGATAAATCACCGGAAGCTGAGTTGCGACACTACCGACAAGAAAGAATTTTACTACTTGGCTCTTTTACAGTTGTTTAAACCATGGCGTACAGAGGATGAACTACTGGGAGAATTCCAGAGCTATGAAGATTCTTTTAATGCTTGCAAAGACAGCATACAATGCAGTACATTCTCAACTTATCTGCAAATGTTAAATGAAGAAATTGAACAGGAAACTACAATTGCAGCAGAAATAGCTAGAGACAGTTCTCAGGACAGCCAAAGTTCAGGAACACACAGTCAAGATCCCCTAGGACAACCAATCGTTGAAAATGAAGCATCAATAGCCATGAATGAAGTGGAAACGGCTATGAATCAAGCTCAAGAAGAATTTATAGACTTAGAAAATTTGGAAAGACAACTGAATCAAGAGCAGCAACAAATTTATGAAGAGATCAAAAACAAAATTGATCACGGATTTCTACATGAAAAAAAAGAGTGCTCATGCACATCATTTCATCCAATCAGGATGTATGTAAGCGGACAAGCTGGAACTGGAAAAAGTTTCCTAATAAAAGTCATCAGAAGCTACCTAAAGCAAAAAACGGATTCTACTTTGTCTTGTGTGGTTACTGCTCCAACTGGGTTAGCAGCATATAACATAAAAGGAATCACCTTACATCGTTTGCTAATGTTACCAGTGGAGCATGAGAACAAAATACAATTCAACAAGCTAACTGGAGAAGCATCCTTGGAAGTTTCACGAGTATTGAAGAAGATGCAAGTTCTCATTATTGATGAGGTGAGCATGGTATCAAACTTAATGCTTGCCTTTGTGCATTTAAGAATGCAGCAAATTTTGAAGACAGACTATGACGTGTTATTTGGTGGAAAACACGTCATAGTTTTTGGGGATCTTTTGCAACTTACTCCAGTTAAAGGACAACCAGTGTTTAATACTGTGACACATGAAGACACGAAGAAGTCATTGGGAAGCATTGGAAATACAAATATTTGGTCCTTCTTTGAGTACAAGGAACTTACAACTAATATGAGGCAAGCAAACGATGAAGAATATGGAAGTATTCTGAAAGATATCAGGATTGGACTACTCACAGAAGTTGGGAAAAAAGCATTACAGAGTCGGCTGCTACATAATTTATTTCCAAAGGAAGAAATAGTTGCAGAGAAAATATACAAGAATATTGCAGAAAACAAAAGTGTCATCTGTTTAATGCCAACTCTACGTGAATGCTCAATATTTAATGAGGAGCTTTTGAAATTGGAAAAGGAAGACATCAGGAAATTGGAAGCAGTGGACAAAATTGAGGATGGAAGAATTACTGTCACAGTAACAGGCAAACTGAAAAATAAATTGGACTCACTAGAGAAGAACATCTCCAAAACAGCAGGATTAGAAACAAATCTATATGTTTGCATGAACTGTAGAGTGTTTTTAAGGAGAAATTTGGATGTTGAGAAAGGCTTAGTGAATGGAGCGATGGGAAGAGTTGTGGGTTTTATTAATTATCAGAAAAAAGATGGAATTGAATGTTTAAAAATAAAATTTGATCAGATAGAGGAAGTTAAAGACATTTGTCGTTGTTCAGTTCGTTTCATGCTTGTGAAAGACTTATATGTACGTAGGAAGCAGTTTCCGTTTTCACTAGCATATGCTGTAACTATCCACAAGTCTCAAGGATTGACTGTAGATTGTGCATTTGTGAACATTGGTTCAACTGTGTTCAAAGAAGGTATGGCATATGTAGCTTTGTCACGAGTCAAAACATTATCAGGTTTATTCATGATAGACTTTGATGACTCAAAAGTTAGTGCTGATACAAACTGTGTAAAGGAGTATAATAGATTAAGAAGAAGCTATGCTCCTCATTTAGGTCAGTATCCTGTGTTGGAGAAACGTGTAGTTTCTCGTAAAAGGAGAAATGAGAATATCTGTAATGAGGATGTAGAGAAGAGGAAAAAAAAGAGGAGTGATGTAATTGCAAACAAAAAGAAAAAGGACAATGAAGAACAGGTTGTAGGATGTCATTTTGAAAATAGCTCTGGTGTCAACTGCTACGCTAATGTAGTGCTGAATGTTGCATTTTATCTGGAAAGTTTGCAAGAGCAGATAATAGTAAATCAGGGAAAAAGATTCTGTTCAGAGCTCAGTCTCCTTTTTCAAAAGCTGAGTAAAGATAAAACTCAAATAGAAAGTGCTACTGATATTAGAAAACTTTTAGATGTATGTTCAGGACGAACACAGTTTTCTCAAAATGAACAGCAAGATGCACACGAATTTTTGATGTATTTTCTTCAGGTAGTGGAAGAAGAAGGAATTCCCATTGACATTTTTTTTGGTCTCTCTTATAAATGGGAACATAGTTGTGATAATTGTTATAATATATGTGGCTCTATTGTTGATAATGAAAGGTTTATTTATTTGACATTGCCAGAGAGTAAAACAGTCACTTTTGCAAAATTAGTTAAAGATGCTAATCATAGCATGAAATGTGGTGAGTGTAATTCTGACATGTTATCAACATTAATTTTAAGGGAATACGGACAGTATGTAATTTTAATGATGCAACGATGTAGAGCTGATGGATCAAAATTGGATACTTTAATAAAGAAGTTTACAGGACAGCAATTATCAATTTCAGGAAAAACTTTTGTAACTGTTGCAATAATTTTCCATGATGGACCTACTGTTACTTCTGGACATTACACAGTTTATCTAAAATGTGAAAAAGGCTGGACACTGTGTAATGATTCCCAATTGATTTTCAAACAACGTTTGCCTTTTGATTTAGCAAATTCCTATCTAATCTTCCTGAAACCTAAATTTTAGAGAGATTTGGCAAGATCTGGACGAAATAATTTTACCATTTTACTGGATTACCATTGCAATTTTGTAGAAAAAAGATTTTTAAAATTATCATTTGGCCTAAAGGAAAGATAACCAATTGTAATGTGGACTTTTTTAATTTTTAATGCAATTTTGAAAAACCAATAATTTAGAGATAATCGGTAACTTCTGCACATTTTAAATTTTGGAATGCTATTGGACTGCCATTGGAAATTTTTTCAAAAATGATTTAAAAAATTACTATTTGGCCATGTGGAAAAGTAAGCAATTCTATTGTGGACTAAATAAATTATTCAAAAAATTTTCGTGAACCAAAATGTTACAGAGAATTGGTGAGATCTGGACAGATTAAACTTTAGAATTTTAATGGTTTTCCCTTGGAAATTTATTCCAGGAAAAAAAAAAAAAAACTATTTGGCCTAAAGGAAATAAAATCAGATGTATTTTGGAGTTATTTGAGATATAATTTTGTGATTATACTTCTGAAACAAACATATCAGACGGTATTTTAAAGAAAAAAGTATTGTTTTTAGATGATATTTTTTTAGAATAATATGCATTTCTGTAATGATAAGTTTAAGTGAGAAGAGATTCTGGGCTTTTTTAATACAATCTTTGAGATTGTTATTTTTTTTTGCCCGCTGTAAAATGATGAATGCAATTGCTTTCACAATTTATAGTGAAATGCAATATATTCTGAAAACAGCAAAAATAAGGCAAAAATATTTTTTGGTAAAAAATGTAAATATGTGTACTGTATTATAAAATGGTTTAAAAATATTAATACTTGTTTCTTTTTTTTCAGATCGATATAGAAAATTTTCGGAAACTACAACCATTTTAAAAACTATTTTTTAAAAAAACAAATGAATAAATATTTTTTTGAGTGAGTATGGTAAGTCAATAATAAAAATTGTAGTCTCTCAAGGACTTTATAATGTGATAAATGATTTTTAGTGTTTTTTTTTAAAAATAAAAAAAAAGGTACGCTTACCGTACGCGTACGGTAAAAAAAAAAAAAAAAAGTTTTTAAAAACATATGTAAAAAAAAGATGAAAGATAAGGCTGGCTCTTAAAAGAACCGTTGTGTTCATGCAGGGACAGAGGAAAGAAAGATTGGGAATATTAGACGGTACGACAAGTGTGCTGATCTATTTTACTGTTCACCAGGGAAACACTGGTCTCCCTATAAGTAATTAGATCGTGACAAGTGGCGCACCGTACTTCAACCCTCGCAAACCGAGGGTTAATTTCCAGAGGGCCAGCAAAAGGAGATTCTCCCCCCACAGATGAAGGGCTCACCTGACCTGCAGAAGAAGGAGTCTGCCCTGCAGGTGATGGTCCAGGCTGAGCTGCTGTGGATGTACTGGCTCGTCTTTCTGAAGAGTTACCTCCAAAAAGATGACCATGTGTCCTTTTGTGTACATCCTGGAGGTGTCTCTTCATGGTGTGATTCCCAAAGGAATACTTCCTGTTAGGATTACCTCTAGAAAGTACACGCTGACACAGCTTGCAAGTAACTAAGGGTGCATTCACCTTTTGCTGGCCTTCTGGAAAAGTAAAATAATCCCAAACATAAGAAGGCTTTACTTTCCTCGCTCTCTGCCTCAAGACAGTGCTGCTGGTGCTAGCCTCACTCTCAGAAGAGCTCTGCTGTTCTGCCATCGTATCCCAAAGACAACTCAGCTCCTTCTCCTAAGGGATCACAAGCAGAAATGAGGGGAATGGGTGTGGTGTAGGAGAGTTCTAGAACTGAAAGTACTTTCAACCAATCAAAAGTTGTGTTTCATGATCACATGACCTACCGTACGCTTACGGTACGCTTACGGTGCGCTTACGGCAAAAAGTACGCGTGCGCGTAAAAAAGACACGCGCTTGCGCGCATGCGCATAACAGTCACTCCCCGGCACTTCCGCGTAACGTGCGCGTGTTGCGTAAGCGCGCACGCGTCCCACGCGCAGTACGCGCGGCTACGCAAAGTACGTAACTATACGCAAGCAGCGTAGATAGATTACGGACGTTGCGTAAACCGTACGCTTACCGTGAGCTTACGGTACGCGTACTATAAAAAAAAAAAAAAAAAAAAAAAAAAAAAATCTGGAAATAAATTTTACATGTTTATTTTAAAAAATATATATAAAAAAAATATTTAAGGATTTTAAAAATTTAAGCATAGTCTTTATAAAAGATAAGAAAATTAAATTAAAAATATGGTTGAAAAAAATGAAGAATAAAAAAAAAAAATAGCATTTAAAAAACCTTGCAAATTCACTGAAAAAACCATGGGTTTCACACACGTTATAGTTAGGAATTAGCATTTAAAAAACCTTGCAAATTCACTGAAAAAACCATGGGTTTCACACACGTTATAGTTAGGAATTAGCATTTAAAAAACCTTAGAAATTCACTGAAAAAACCATGGGTTTCACACACGTTAAAGTTAGGAATTAGCATTTAAAAAACCTTAGAAATTCAGTGAAAAAACCATAGGTTTCACACATGTTATAGTTAGCTGGACATTTTACTCGTAAAAAACCAATGAAATTGCCCCGTTATAGTTAGTTCAGCTAACTATAACTCGCGCGCCCGCAATGCACTGCTGATGACGTCACATATTACATCACTCATGACATGGTCAGTGACATCACTCATGACATCACTGATGACATCTCAAATGACATCACTGATGACATCACTCATGACATCATCCTTGTGATAGAGTGGCAGACCTCCTCTCACCTTAATATAAGCTTTGATACACACATTCAAAAATAGAGACTAAAAATTTCAAAAAAATGGACATACCAATACCAGTTACAACAACCTCTTCAGTAATTCTAAGATCCACATACACATCCACTCATTCACCAACAGTCCTATACAGTCACTCATACATGTACTCACTCATCATATGTACTCATACATCTATACATCCTGTTACACAATGCCACTCATCCATAGAGTTACTCACACACATAGTCACTCATGCTAATAAAGAATAAAACATACATTTACTTGCATATACAGTAATACACACACCACCATACTTACTTCTACGGAAACTTACACATACTTAGTCTTTTAAACAATCACTTACAGAAACACATACTTATTCATACAGGAACTCTTTCAATCTCTCCCTCTCACATATACTCACATATATACACCAATAGTCACATATACTAGTTTAAAACATATGTAGTTACTCCTGAAGACACTATTGAGACAGTCATTCACTCACTAACACACCCATACACACACTCATCCACCCATACAGTCTTGCACACATACTGTCTTCAACACATACAAACAGTGAGTCACTCATTCACGCATCTATGCACTACGTAATACCCCCCACCGTACCATACAGACACTCAGACTGATACTCAAAAAAACAACTAATAACTAGGCCTGGGCGGTAAATTCCGTTCCGTTCGCGGAATTTGCGGAATTTGGGTAATTTCGCGTTCCGCGGAGAACGCGAAATTGCCCAAAAATCTGCGTTCCGCGACTTCGCGAAATTTTTTGCTTGTTCGCGTTCTCAATATGCGTGTTCGCGAGATATTTCACCCCGAGCACGCAAACAGCGATCGCGAACAGGAAAAAAGTATCGCGAACAAGCAATTCCGCGTGTTCGCGGAATTTTTGCGTGTTCGCGGAGATTTTTTACCGTTTCGCGGAGATTTGCGTAACGCGATTACGCAAATTCCGCCCACCCCTACTAATAACCTATATAGACACCCATGTAGCTACTCACCAACCCATGCAGCCACTTATACACAAAGTGAGAGATACACTTAATCAGTCAGTTACACAATCAATTTTTCAAAAACAAATCATCCATTTAGACACTTATATACCCATTTATTCTTCCATCGACCTTGAGATATACATATATAAAACATATTTAATTTTCAGAGAAACACACATTCACTGGATGATGTCATCAGTGATGTCATCAGTGATGTCATTTGAGATGTCATCAGTGATGTCATGAGTGATGTCACTGACCATGTCATGAGTGATGTAATATGTGACGTCATCAGCAGTGCATTGCGGGCGCGCGAGTTATAGTTAGCTGAACTAACTATAACGGGGCAATTTCATTGGTTTTTTACGAGTAAAATGTCCAGCTAACTATAACATGTGTGAAACCTATGGTTTTTTCACTGAATTTCTAAGGTTTTTTAAATGCTAATTCCTAACTTTAACGTGTGTGAAACCCATGGTTTTTTCAGTGAATTTCTAAGGTTTTTTAAATGCTAATTCCTAACTATAACGTGTGTGAAACCCATGGTTTTTTCAGTGAATATATATATATACATATACATATACATATTCACTGAAAAAACTATAGGTTTCAGGCACATTATAGTTAGGAATTTGCATTTAAGTAAAAAGTAAATTGAATTTTAACCAAAAGCAATATCAGAATCTAATGAAAAAACTCAGCAATGACAATGAAGTAATTGTGAAAAAAATCAGACAAAGGTGGGAACATTGTTCTCTGGCCTAGAAAACAGTATATACAAGAAGCCATGCGACAATTAAATAGGGTGAACTGCTATGAGAAATCCACAATGACAGCATACAACAAAGCGAAAGAATCTTTAAAGAAAGAATTAAAACAGTGGAAACAGGATGGGTTAATATCAACAGAAGAATATCAGTTCATGCTTAATGAACATCTAGTCCTTCCCTTTCTTTATTTACTGACAAAAATTCATAAAGGAACATTTCCAATTCCCGGATGCCCCATCATTTCGGCAATTAAAAGCATGACCGAACAGGTGGGGCGATATGTTGATTTTTATTTACAGGACTTGGTAAAGACATTACCTTCCTTTGTAAAAGATACGGGAGATTTCTTAAACGAGTTGAACGATATCTCATGGAACAATGATATGATTCTTGTAACCCTTGATATAGAATCGCTCTATACCCGTATAGAGCATTCATGTGGAATCAATGCAATTAAGTATTTTTTAAATTCTAGGCCATGTGAATATTTCATGCACAATAGAATGCTGATATCTTTAATCACCTGGTGTCTGGAAAACAATTATTTTTTGTTTGGCAAGGACATTTACAGGCAAATACAAGGTGTTGCGATGGGGGCCTGCTTCTCCCCTAGCTACGCGTGTTTACACGTGGGCTATTGGGAGGAGCGGGTCCTTAGGGCGCAACACAAGGAATTATTTGATACTAGGATTATGCACTGGTTGCGTTATATTGATAATGTTTTTAAGGTTTGGAATGGAGATTCCAAAAGTGCAGAGGATTTTATTAAAACTATCAATGTGAATTGTTTTAACCTACATTTTACATCATGTATCAGTCCTACTAAAATTGAAGTACAGGAAGTGGTTGCTGTGATATATATATATACTGCCGCGAGATCCAAGCGGGTCCGTTGCGGTACAATGTAGCCGCTTACACGGAGCAGCGGGTGCTGGTTCGAATTGCAAGGGTGGTTTCACCGACTACTGTTTCCTTGGGGAGAACGCTTGAATAATGCAGTTGACGGCACACAGCCCACTTGGGTAGTATATTTTGGAACTACAAACCCCATGATGCAACGCACGTACTCACCTGTGCCTAATTGTGAAATTTGAAATAAACGAAGGGGATGAACTGTTGTTCCGTTGTTGGCCGTCATTTGCTGTTATGCTGCCCATGAAGAAGGGTGTCTACCCGAAACGCGTCGGCAGTGGTGGAGTAACTGAGGAGGTGTTTGTGAAAGCTGCCTTTGCCTCTAAACAGCGTGTATCCCTCTGCGTGTGCTGGTCCAATCGAGGGGCAACTCTTTTCTTCAAATATTGGTGGCCTGCCCGGCCACGGACTAGCACTGCCGCGAGATCCAAGCGGGTCCGTTGCGGTACAATGTAGCCGCTTACACGGAGCAGCGGGTGCTGGTTCGAATTGCAAGGGTGGTTTCACCGACTACTGTTTCCTTGGGGAGAACGCTTGAATAATGCAGTTGACGGCACACAGCCCACTTGGGTAGTATATTTTGGAACTACAAACCCCATGATGCAACGCACGTACTCACCTGTGCCTAATTGTGAAATTTGAAATAAACGAAGGGGATGAACTGTTGTTCCGTTGTTGGCCGTCATTTGCTGTTATGCTGCCCATGAAGAAGGGTGTCTACCCGAAACGCGTCGGCAGTGGTGGAGTAACTGAGGAGGTGTTTGTGAAAGCTGCCTTTGCCTCTAAACAGCGTGTATCCCTCTGCGTGTGCTGGTCCAATCGAGGGGCAACTCTTTTCTTCAAATATTGGTGGCCTGCCCGGCCACGGACTAGCACTGCCGCGAGATCCAAGCGGGTCCGTTGCGGTACAATGTAGCCGCTTACACGGAGCAGCGGGTGCTGGTTCGAATTGCAAGGGTGGTTTCACCGACTACTGTTTCCTTGGGGAGAACGCTTGAATAATGCAGTTGACGGCACACAGCCCACTTGGGTAGTATATTTTGGAACTACAAACCCCATGATGCAACGCACGTACTCACCTGTGCCTAATTGTGAAATTTGAAATAAACGAAGGGGATGAACTGTTGTTCCGTTGTTGGCCGTCATTTGCTGTTATGCTGCCCATGAAGAAGGGTGTCTACCCGAAACGCGTCGGCAGTGGTGGAGTAACTGAGGAGGTGTTTGTGAAAGCTGCCTTTGCCTCTAAACAGCGTGTATCCCTCTGCGTGTGCTGGTCCAATCGAGGGGCAACTCTTTTCTTCAAATATTGGTGGCCTGCCCGGCCACGGACTAGCACTGCCGCGAGATCCAAGCGGGTCCGTTGCGGTACAATGTAGCCGCTTACACGGAGCAGCGGGTGCTGGTTCGAATTGCAAGGGTGGTTTCACCGACTACTGTTTCCTTGGGGAGAACGCTTGAATAATGCAGTTGACGGCACACAGCCCACTTGGGTAGTATATTTTGGAACTACAAACCCCATGATGCAACGCACGTACTCACCTGTGCCTAATTGTGAAATTTGAAATAAACGAAGGGGATGAACTGTTGTTCCGTTGTTGGCCGTCATTTGCTGTTATGCTGCCCATGAAGAAGGGTGTCTACCCGAAACGCGTCGGCAGTGGTGGAGTAACTGAGGAGGTGTTTGTGAAAGCTGCCTTTGCCTCTAAACAGCGTGTATCCCTCTGCGTGTGCTGGTCCAATCGAGGGGCAACTCTTTTCTTCAAATATTGGTGGCCTGCCCGGCCACGGACTAGCACTGCCGCGAGATCCAAGCGGGTCCGTTGCGGTACAATGTAGCCGCTTACACGGAGCAGCGGGTGCTGGTTCGAATTGCAAGGGTGGTTTCACCGACTACTGTTTCCTTGGGGAGAACGCTTGAATAATGCAGTTGACGGCACACAGCCCACTTGGGTAGTATATCTTGGAACTACAAACCCCATGATGCAACGCACGTACTCACCTGTGCCTAATTGTGAAATTTGAAATAAACGAAGGGGATGAACTGTTGTTCCGTTGTTGGCCGTCATTTGCTGTTATGCTGCCCATGAAGAAGGGTGTCTACCCGAAACGCGTCGGCAGTGGTGGAGTAACTGAGGAGGTGTTTGTGAAAGCTGCCTTTGCCTCTAAACAGCGTGTATCCCTCTGCGTGTGCTGGTCCAATCGAGGGGCAACTCTTTTCTTCAAATATATATATATATATATATATATATATTACCTACTGGCGGTCGCCAGTAGGTAGTTATAGTTAGGACCACGTTTCTATAGGAAATCCGCAACATTCTATTTTGAATAACTTTGGCGCCGGTCGACGAATCCTCGCGAATTTTTCAAAATAGGTGGGGCGCTACGCTCCGCTCCTACCCTGAAAGTCTCGGGGGGATTCGTCAAGCGGGGGCTGAGATAAAAGGGGGGTCCCAAAACGCGTTTTTCCCATGCATTTTTCCATAGGACCTTTAGACACAGCTACAGCCCGAGGTAGTCCTCAGGTCAAGGAAGTGCCTTTTGTAGGTTTGGTGTAAATCTGTTCAGTAGATTCTGAGAAAATAGCCTTTAAATCAATATATATATCTGAGCCAGCTTACGGTGCGCTTACGGTACGCTTACCGTGGTAAATATTTAAATTACCTGTACTATTTTTTATGCGGTAAAGTCTAGTAAGAATAACTCAGTCAAAATAAGAGGCAGAATCCGTGGTATTAGAGGTTCTGAAAAGGGCTTTATTCCTTACAAAGGAATTATGGTTCGAACCAGGCAATCTTATTCCATCACCACGAAGGTTCAGGAAGGGATAGGCAATACATTATTGACAAGTAACAATATATATATGAAAAGCATTGCATTAAGACAGATGCAGGAGGCGTAACAGCTGATAATACAGATAAGAATACACATACGTAATGAAAATGGGCGTAATAACAGGCGTATACTAGAAACGTCATTTAAAATGATGTCACAAGTGGGTGGATCCCTAAGAGAATCCTGCAGTGTCAGCAGAAATATTTGGCAGAGATGCGCGCGCAGCCGCATGACGTGTGATTGACGTGCAACTAGAGGGTGAAGGAGAATTGACATTTAGCTCTACATGTGGAGACAGAAGTCTGGGGGGTCAGGTCAACCTAATCCCAAATCGTATCTAATATCTTTGTTTAAGGAACTGTTTTATCCAAAAGGAAAGCTCTCTCGGATGGTATCTATTCTATACTGACTGTTAGTGCATGTACAAGCGTCTATGTGTCTACATGAGATGCGAGGGGGCAGGAATCTTCCATAGTAACAGGGGCTATGAATTACTTGCATAAAGACAGCGAGGCCGAGCCCTTTGCTCGGTAGCTGGAAGGATGTTTACCTAAACTACTAGACAGGAATGCATTGGATGAGGAGCGGAGCAGATAACTTGAAGGCTGAATACAGTTTTTGGCAGGCAACATGCCGCGTCAGGCACCGTTAGCCGCGCAGGGAGTAGGACAAAGTTCATGGATACGGATGCAGGTCCAGGCTGGAGCATTTCAGAGGTAGAAGCAGGAAAAGGCTTGATGGCAGAATTCAGGGCCTACTCGCCTGAACTGTAAAACGAGAAAAGTGAACCATATAAAGTCGGTGGCCAATCATACTTAGGAATGGAATATTCGACTCATTCATGGCGGATCTGAAAGAGGACATGTTGGCGTTGGACGCACATGTATTTGCGTCTTCATAGCTGGAACTGGAGGGAACATACATGTACTTGTAGCATGTACATGGAGTCGTTGGGGTCTGAGATAGGGGACACAATTGACCATAAAAATTCATATTTCCTCATTCCCTCCTTGTCCCCTACGGACCCTTATGAAATATCCATCTTCATCAATCCATCAATCTGTTCATATAGCATCATTTGTTCTTCTTTCTTCTTCCGGGATCTTGAATGAAAATTCGAAGGCGGGATACACGATGTGGCACACAGACCACAAATCGCTGGCCCACATTGTAGACACAAGCAGCAACTGAATAGAATGAGAAAGCCAATACCTAGGAAGGATAGGATCCTCCATCCCCAGGCTGACAACACGCTCCAGAACCAACCGGACCAAGTCCAGGTGCCTGGATTCTGGTGTATCTGGCTTACGATCTTATGAAGTCGAGTTATGGCTTTATATACTGACGGCGCGTTTTCTGGTATGAAAACACAGCAACTTGATCCGATGACCCTACAAGCTCCGCCCCTATCGGCCAAGATGACGTCAAGGACAAGACGATTTTGAAGAACAACAATCCGCATCGCAGACTGCTCCTCTGTTAAGTTGCCTAAGGCGGAAGTAGTTTCATTCACTACTGCTTCAAGGGTTCTAGTTAATCTACGTATCAACTTACTATTAGTGACTGTACCTATGTAGGGAAAGAAACCTTTATTAAAATCTGTGTATTGCTCCCATGCTGTTTCGGTGTAGTCGACAATCGGGAGATCTCTCTGCTGTCTATTGTGTACTAAATGGGTATTCCTATGGTAATCAGGCGGGGCTAGGAAAACAGGTGGCAGAAGGAATGCAATGTAACAGGTACCATCCCAATCTAGGGGTAGGCGTATGTATGCGGTGGGACCACAGATGAAGTAGGAGTGACGAGAAGCTCTAAATGTAGATTTGCCTTTATCACTGAATTCTATTACAGTGGTACATTTACTATGGCCCATGTGTATTGAACCATTCTTTCTTACACATAATTCGCCTCTAACTGGAAATACTGACATAGCGGGCAAGATTGGTGTAGCTTCGGATTCAACATTCAGGATCATGAGATTAAGTGTAAAGTTACCTAATCTATATACTTCATTTTCTAGATCAGTTCCTGTTCTTTTGGGAAGTCCCTCCTTGTTAGGGTAGCAGACTTTAAGTAAAACTAGGTTCAGGTTTCCCCAAACCCAGTTGTCTTGATAAACTACTGAATTTGAATCTAGGGAATTAATCAAACTAAACCATGCTCCACAGGAGCCATTGTGTGTGAATGGATACGGAAAGAGGGGCAGAACTCCCTTGTATTTCTGATAGGGAGGGAGTCGGCCACATATCCAACAATTTGTAGCATTGCTGGTCTGATGAGAATGATGTAACATACTAATGAATGTGTTGTTGTGCAGCGCAAATCTATAGGACAACTCATGCGGGGGTAATTCGCTAAAAGAATGTTCGGCAGTAGCATTGAAAGCACGCTTGGAAATAGGGTAATACATGTGTAATAATATACTGGCAATGATAATCAGAAGACTTAGAAAAAACATAATTAACAATGTCACTATGCAGTGACTACGAAGTGATTTACAGTACGCATGTTTCTTGAGCTGTTTCTGTCTATTTCTCTCTCTATTTCGGTCTAGAGGATACATGTCGGAGACAAATTCAACCGGTTCACCTTGGAGAGGACTTAAACAATCAAATTGTCTGACTTGCTAGACCTTAGTTTCAGTTTATAGTTTTCTTTTTCTGTCTTGTCAACCAGGGGGAGTTTTGAGTCAGTCTGTGAGGGAATGCAGGGCTGATAATTCAAGTCGGATGATAGTCCATGAAATTTTTTGATATGGCTCGAGTGCAACCACCCTTTACGTCCCTCAATCTTCACAGCTGTCCTTGTGGTCAATAAGACGAGTTTAGGCGACTGCCAGCGAGGCTCCAGCGGGTTCCTTCTGTCGAAGTTCCTTATAAGTACAAGATCTCCCGGAACCACGTCATGGGGCTTCACCTCAGTGTTATCGGGAAAAGCTGCAGCTACCTGTGAACGACAAGATTGTAGTGCAGACATCAAGGAAGCCAGGTAATCTGTCAGCATATTACAATCAACATCAGTTATTTTACGGGGTATAGGCGTCCCCCACATATTTGGTGGTCTACCGAAGATCACCTCATACGGGGATAGCCCTGTTCGAGAGTGTGCTACCATTCTCATGTAAAAGAGCGCAACTGGTAAAGCTACCATCCAGTCGACACCTTTTTCTCTACATACTTTGGACAGTCTAATTTTCAAAGTTTGATTATGCCGCTCCACGAGACCTGCTGCCTCGGGATGTCGGACACAGTGGAATTTCCATTGATAGCCTAACAGAAGTGAAACATGTTTCATTAGCTCGGATGAGAATGGCTGGCCATTATCTGAGTACACGACACGGGGCAAACCATACCGTGGGAAGAATTCTCGAACTAACTGTTTGGCGGTAGTCGGGGCAGTGTAATCTGAGACGGGATACGCCTCTGTCCACCGGGAAAGAGCGCATACAACTACGAGGACATATTTGAATCCTCGACATCGTTCCATCTGGATATAATCCATCTGGAGGACTTCAAAAGGGTGATCGGGGGGTTGAAATCCACCCTGTTCTACAGGTACGCCTTTTCCTGGATTGAACTGACACCAAATCATGCAGGTACGTACTTTCTGTTTAGCTGCTGCTCGCAAGTGTTTATTGAACCAAATGTGTTGAATACTGTCTAGCATAGCTTTCTCTCCTAGGTGCTCTGGACTATGTATTGTGTTAATGATGACTTGAACCATTGAGTCGGGGAGAAACCATATAGATTTTCCCTTCGTCATCCATCCTTGATCCGTTTGGATCCCTCCTAATTCAGTCCATCTCTTTATTTCTTCTGGTGTAGCATGTGTCTGTATGTCAATTACATCAAGGGCGGGATCCTTAACTGTCATGCAGTGTGTTGGTGTCGGAACTATTGTCTTTGTCGTGTCAGTTGTATGAGTCTGATTCTGAGCAGTCTGTTTAGCTGTTCTGTCAGCTAGGTCGTTACCCTGAGAAATAATGTCAGTCACTTTTGTATGGGCTTTACACTTCATAATCGATATGGCAGTCGGCAGATGTATTGCATCTAACAGAGCTTGAATAAGGGGACCGTGCTGGATGTGGGCACCGTGAGAAGTTAAATAACCTCTCTCTCGCCAAAGCACGCCGAAGTCATGGACGACTCCGAATGCATAACGTGAATCTGTGTATATGTTGACTTTCTTATTTTTGGCTTGAATACAGGCTTGTGTCAGAGCGATGAGCTCTGCTGCTTGAGCTGACAAGGTATCGATACAATTTGTTTCAATAATTTCAGTGTCTGTTGTGACTGCATAAGCGGCCACTAACTCTCCTGTACTTGTTCTCATGCATGAACCATCTACATACAATGTCAGGTCTGGATCTGATAATGGAATATCTGTCAAGTCTTGTCTGGGTTTCGTCGTAATAGTGATAACTTCAATACAATCATGTGCCAATGGGTCTGTTCCACTTAATGGCAAAAGTGTGGCAGGATTTAATGTACTACAACGTCTGATTTCTATGTGTGGCTGGAACAATGTCAATTCATAACCCGTCAGTCTTGCTATAGTCAAGTGTTGTGTTTGGGTCCGGTTCAAGAGAACCTCTACTGCGTGTGGTACTTGTACTGTCAATTGATGTCCTAACACTATGGCATCGCTTTGTCTGATTGCTAAAGCTGTTGCTGCGACTGATTTCAGGCACGCAGGAAGAGCCTGAGCTACGGGATCTAATGTACTAGAAAAATAAGCACATGGCTTGTGTGATCCTGCTTGTTCCTGCGTGAGTACTGACAAAGCAGTACCTTCACGTTCTGTAACAAAAAGTGTAAAACGTTTGCTGTAACATGGTGTTGCTAAAACAGGTGCTTGGCATAAAGCTTTCTTTAAGCTTTCAAAAGCTTGTGTATGTTCCTGAGTCCAAGGGAGGACAGTCGATGTCGCTGCCTCCTGTGTTGTCAACTGAATGAGTGGTTTCGCTAGAAATGCATATTGAGGGATCCACTGCCTACAGTACGAAGTGAGGCCTATGAATGCCCGTACCTCCTTTTGTGTCTTGGGTGGCGGCATGTTAACAATTAACTGGATACGGTCGGGTGTAAGCTGTCTTCCCCCCTTGGACAGCAAGTGCCCAAGGTACACAACTTGCTGGACACAGAATTGCAGCTTTGAAGGGGACACTTTGTGCCCCTTGTCGGCTAAGAAATGTAAAACCGTCAGTGATGCTTTTTCACATTCAGGTTCGCTTCGGGCGGTGATCAGCAGATCATCGACGTATTGAAGCAGGGCAGTGTTAGCTGGCATGTGGATACTGTCAAGTTCTCTTTTCAGTGCTTGGCTATAGATGCTGGGGCTTTCCGTGAATCCTTGAGGTGCGCGTGCGAATTTAAAACTTCGTCCATTTAAACTGAATCCGAACAAATATTGGCTTTCCGGATCGATTGGGACGCTAAAGAAAGCGTTCTTAAGATCAATTACAGTAAAGAACGTTGCTTCTGAATCTATAGCTGTTAACAATGAAGAGATATCTGGGACCACGGGGTATTGTGGTACAATGCATTTATTTAATTCTCGCAGATCAATAACTAATCGATATACTGGTGGTGCTTTTGGATCAGTTCGTTTAAGAATCGGAATTATCGGGGAATTACATACATTGGAGTCCGTTTCTACAACCACTCCTTGTGCAATTAGCTCGTCAATGATTTGCAGTAAAGCCACAACAGCATCTGGTGGTAACTTGTATTGTCGTATTCGTGGTAATACTACTCCTGTTTTGAGTGTGACTCGATATGGTGTAATGTGCATACAACCAACATCAGTGGGGCCTTGCGCCCATAAATGTGTGGGTAAATTCTGTAACCGGTGATCCATGTCTCTGGACACATAGTGACCTTTGAAGTCACGCAAAAATAGTCGTACTCCTTCCGGAGAACAACATATTATAGCTCCTAGATCCTTCAATGTTTTTATACCTAACAAGTTTTCTGGGCATGATTTCGTAAGCAATAGATCTGTAGTCCGTGTTAATGGACCGACTGTGAATGCAAGTGGTTGCGATACTTCGTTAATAGTAGGCTTTCCTGAAAAACCAAGGGAAATATTTTGTGAGCCTGAGAGGGGTGCCCCTGGGACTTCGCTGTGACTGATAGTGGTTCTGCTTGCCCCTGTATCGAGTAGAAACTTTCTGTCTTTCCCTAATACTTGACTCTGTACGTAAGGACCTTCTTGATCTACGGGAACCTCAATAAGGGGTAGGCCAACTTCCCTCTCTAGGCTATTTCATGTGTAGCGCTGATACTCTGGATAGTCATTTTGTGCATACTGGTACATCTGTTGTGTCGTGTTTTGTGTTGCAGCAATAGGCTGTGGCTGTTGTTGTGGTTGTTGTTGTGGTTGTGGTGCGGTCTGTTGTGGAACTGGCATAGGTTGCGCATGCTGAGGTACTTGTTGTTGGATCTGATCCTGTCTAGGCGGACGTGGTCTCTCTTTCGTTATACCCGTAGAGATATTATGTTTCAGAACTGCGCAATCGTGTATATAATGACCTGGCTGTTTACAATAGTTGCATGTCCCTCTAACAGGACCTACTGAATCATTGGACTGTGTCGTACCCTTTTTATGACCGTCAGCTGGAACTGACTGAGCAACAAGCATTTTCATTTTTGTGTCTTTCATACATCTTTGTTCATGTTCTTGTTCTTCTCTAATTCTATTGTGATGATATTGTAACATTTGTAACATCTGTAACGGTGTGTTCCCTTGCCAGGTACTCTCGAATTTTAATACCCTATTCTTAACTTGGGGCAGGGAATTCTCAACTAATTTTGTCACAAACAGATGTGGATACGACTCACTACTTGCTTTTATGCCACTATTAATACCAAAACATTTTTCAAATCGGGAATAGAAATCACTAGTGTCTTCATCTTGTTTTTGTTTACAGGCTGAAATTTCACCCCAGTCTTCCTTTTTCGTAGTTAATAAACGTGGTAGTACCTGCACTAATAATCCTGGCAATGCTGTAGTCTTTTCCCCAAGCCCCGAACCTGCAGCTCGGGCTTTTTCTTCGTTTTCTAATGCTGTCCACTCTATCTTTTGGTCTCCCACCTCCCATTCCTTTTCTTTGAGTTTCTCGTAAATACCGGCAGGCAATAAAACTTTTAATATTTTCATAATGTCAGGATAAGTATACTCTCCCATGAGTAACATGTCTTTTATTTCACGGTGGAAACCTGCTGGGTCTTTGTCATGGCTGGGTACTACTTTCTTCATTTCTAATAATTCAATTTTAGTTATGGGCGTGTACACAAACACGCGTTTAAAAGTATTGTCCTCACCTCTGATTGGGTGTACTTCGCGTAAGGGATTCTGTCTGTCTATGTGATACGTTTTTCTTTCCAACTTGGGGGGAACTGAAACATGTTCTGGGCATACGAAGACAATGTACTGGTGTCGATATTCTAGAATTTCTTTAATTAAATCAGTACCTGAACCTCTCCATTTATTCGTGAGTAATTCTATCAGTATATCAGGTAGGGGACCAGGATCGGAGTGTTGGCTTCTATATAATATAACGAGGTGTTGTATCATGTATATACCAGCTAAACGTTGTTCGTCTGGGGTAAGATTCAAAAACGTGTGTGCTAACGCATCATCACTGTACTTTTCAGAACTGTCAGCCCATTGTACTGCTGACCTGGCTAATTCTTGTTCATCCATAGAATCGAGCATATGATACCCCCTTCGGTCTCGGAGTAGTTTATCAGCAGCCTGGAATAAGTGTTCAGCGGACTTCGTATTTAGCAGAGGGGCTTGAAAATGTCTGTTACATTCTGGACGTATCGGACGTATCGGGTCATTAAAGTATCTGGTATTGTTACAAGGTCTTCCCCTACCTACATAAGCTATCGTTTCTAATTGTCCTGTGAGCATTTCTGATTCTTCCTCCTCCTCTCCCTCTGATTCAGTTTTGTCTGCCTCCAATCTGGCTTTATGTATTCGTTCTACTTCTTTGCGGATCTTTCGGCACATAGCTACTATACATGTCTGTTTATCATGTTTTCCCTCTGATATATTCTGACCCCATCTGGTAAGTACTTGCATTTCATCCTGATCTACCTCAGACCTATCTCTGTCTCTAATCAAGCAGTTTACGAAGAAACGTAACAGTAGTCTCTGTATATCCACTTTCTGGTATTCCATGGCTTCGTCAATACTTTCAGGGCCTTGCCCTGTTTGGACAAAGCGATATATATTGTCTAAATGTTTAATCATTCCTGGTAGTGTCGTTAAATACATTGAAGCTCGTCGTATACGTAGTGACGATAGCAGCATTCTGTCATTTTTACCGGGCACTGGATCATATCTACAATCTACAAGATGTTCCTTAAACATGTCGGACATTGCTATTTGGGGTGTACGTTGGTTTGCTAAATCTCTAAGAGACGACTTACTTCGTGATGGTGGCGTGGCGAAAATTGCTGCCGCACCTCCTGTCGCACCTTCGGAGGTGCTAGGCACGAAAGGATTTGTGGGATGTAAGGTAGAAACTGTGGATGCGGGAAAAGCGGTGGAAACAGATGGACCTATTGGAATATGCGGAGGAGTTTGTGGTTGCGGAGTTGGGGGCGGATAATCTCGGGGTTGAGCACCATCGACAGGTGGCGTGTGTGGTGGAACAGTAACATATTCGGGAGCTACATCGTCTAAATAGGAGGAAAGGAAAATATCTTTTGCGGTCTTGGGATGTGCTTTAATCGGGAGTAATGGGGGTGGCAAATCTTTCGGTATTTCCGGGGTGGCCTTAGGTAAACCTTCGGCCAAAAGAGGATACATACCATTCATAAGAGTGTTTCGTTGTCTGTCTACTTGTTCTGTTTTTACTCGGATACCTTCCTCAACTAATACGTTTTCTCGGGCTTTATTTGAGTTCTCCCTACTTTTCTCTTCCAGTCTGAGCGCTTTCTCTGTGCGCCTATGCGATTCTTTACGCCATAGTTCAATGGCATCTTTCTGTGACTGTCTGGCTTTCTTTTTCCATAATTCTTCTTCTACTCTCATGATGCAATCTGCATCCCATGTCCCAGCTGCGGGCCATCTCTGACTTTCTGCTAGATCCTTGGTGTAGTCCACCCATAAGTCAAGATATAACACGGCATCTAGGCCATGTTTATGATACATAAAGTACCCCGGAGTGTCCCTAGGTGGAATGGGAACAGCTTCTTCGAGTACTCCTTTTCTAGTTTTGATCTGTCTTAATTTTGAAAAGAACGGCATCTTTAAACCTTGCTACTTGATTCTTACTTGAATTGGACTTGAACACAATTAATACAATAAACACAATAATGAACACTCATTCATACCACAATTTTTAAACACATTAAAACATTTGACATTTAACATTTAACGAACAATGATAATTAGGAGAAAACTAACTACTGACATAATACTAATACTAAATAATACTGAATTATATACAAAACATACTGGATATACTGCTAAACAGTACAGATACACTGCTAAAACAGTGCAGACCGGATCTGTGTACCCAAACCCGTCAGGACCGGCACAAACCAATGTGCACGTCTAAATGCCTCCCCAGCAACGGTACTCACCGGGTAGCACGGAACGGAAGGCCTCGGAACTGAACTGAACTGGACCGGACTGGACTCGACTCGACTTGGAACTTCGGAACCTGGTGGGCCTCTGTATACCTCGGATCTTGCTCTCTCAGCTAGGCTCTGGTCGGGATACTTCGCACTTCTCACCGCCTCATCTGGGTGTTGATCGCAGCCTCAGTCACCCCCGCTTGGCCGGAGGGAGATACAGGAAATCCTGCGGGTACGCGTTTTTGTCCGTTCAGCTGTGGCAGGGGACCGGGCCTGCAACGCACCTCCGGCGCGTGAGATGAGAAAGTGTCCCTGTTCGGGCGCCAATTTATGTGGTAAATATTTAAATTACCTGTACTATTTTTTATGCGGTAAAGTCTAGTAAGAATAACTCAGTCAAAATAAGAGGCAGAATCCGTGGTATTAGAGGTTCTGAAAAGGGCTTTATGCCTTACAAAGGAATTATGGTTCGAACCAGGCAATCTTATTCCATCACCACGAAGGTTCAGGAAGGGATAGGCAATACATTATTGACAAGTAACAATATATATATGAAAAGCATTGCATTAAGACAGATGCAGGAGGCGTAACAGCTGATAATACAGATAAGAATACACATACGTAATGAAAATGGGCGTAATAACAGGCGTATACTAGAAACGTCATTTAAAATGATGTCACAAGTGGGCGGATCCCTAAGAGAATCCTGCAGTGTCAGCAGAAATATTTGGCAGAGATGCGCGCGCAGCCGCATGACGTGTGATTGACGTGCAACTAGAGGGTGAAGGAGAATTGACATTTAGCTCTACATGTGGAGACAGAAGTCTGGGGGGTCAGGTCAACCTAATCCCAAATCGTATCTAATATCTTTGTTTAAGGAACTGTTTTATCCAAAAGGAAAGGTCTCTCGGACGGTATCTATTCTATACTGACTGTTAGTGCATGTACAAGCGTCTATGTGTCTACATGAGATGCGAGGGGGCAGGAATCTTCCATAGTAACAGGGGCTATGAATTACTTGCATAAAGACAGCGAGGCCGAGCCCTTTGCTCGGTAGCTGGAAGGATGTTTACCTAAACTACTAGACAGGAATGCATTGGATGAGGAGCGGAGCAGATAACTTGAAGGCTGAATACAGTTTTTGGCAGGCAACAGGCCGCGTCAGGCACCGTTAGCCGCGCAGGGAGTAGGACAAAGTTCATGGATACGGATGCAGGTCCAGGCTGGAGCATTTCAGAGGTAGAAGCAGGAAAAGGCTTGATGGCAGAATTCAGGGCCTACTCGCCTGAACTGTAAAACGAGAAAAGTGAACCATATAAAGTCGGTGGCCAATCATACTTAGGAATGGAATATTCGACTCATTCATGGCGGATCTGAAAGAGGACATGTTGGCGTTGGACGCACATGTATTTGCGTCTTCATAGCTGGAACTGGAGGGAACATACATGTACTTGTAGCATGTACATGGAGTCGTTGGGGTCTGAGATAGGGGACACAATTGACCATAAAAATTCATATTTCCTCACGCGTACAGTGGCGTGCGCGAGCGCGATTCTGATTGGCCCTTAGATCTTAGTAAACATTCGAATCGGTCGAAACCAGGAAGCGGCGGCCGCCATTTTCTCTCTCGCACTCTGAGGGGGGAGCTGATAAACAAATGCCAAAAACATATAAAGGGGCTGTTTAGACAGCGCCCATGCACATAACCATGTTAGTTGAGTCTTCAAAGATCCCCCAAGGCAAAAAACGGTAATTTTTTATTTTTCGAAAATTTCGCCGATTACGCTTACCCACCGTGCGTGTACGGCACTAACTGCGTAAAGTGGGCGTGAAGCGCACCGTGCGCACACGGAACGAACTGCGTTAAGTGGGCGCGCACGCCACGAATGGCGTAAAGTAACTTAGCATTTAAAAAACCGTACAAATTCACTGAAAAAACCATAGGTTCCCACACGTTATAGTTAGGAATTAGCATTTAAAAAACCTTGCAAATTCACTGAAAAAACCATAGGTTTCACACATGTTATAGTTAGCGGAAATTTTACTGATAAAAAACCAATGAAATTCCCCCGTTATAGTTAGTGCAGGAAACTATAACTCACGCGACCGCAATCTTCTGCTGATGACATATGTGTCTTTATGAAAAAAAAATATTTGTAATATATGTATAGCTAAAAATTTATGGAAGAAGACATGGGCAAATAAGTGTCTAAATACAGTATTAGCATCAGCAGAGGATTGCGGTCGCGTGAGTTATAGTTTCCTGCACTAACTATAACGGGGGAATTTCATTGGTTTTTTATCAGTAAAATTTCCGCTAACTATAACATGTGTGAAACCTATGGTTTTTTCAGTGAATTTGCAAGGTTTTTTAAATGCTAATTCCTAACTATAACGTGTGTGAAACCTATGGTTTTTTCAGTGAATATATATATATATATATACATATACATATACATATATACATATTCACTGAAAAAACTATAGGTTTCAGGCACAATATAGTTAGGAATTTGCATTTAAAAAACCTTAGAAATTCACTGAAAAAACCATAGGTTTCAGGGGCGTTATAGTCAGCTGGACATTTCACTCGTACAAAACCATTGAAATTCCCCCGTTATAGTTAGTTCAGCTAACTATAACTCGCGCGCCCGCAATGCACTGCTGATGACGTCACATATTACATCACTCATGACATGGTCAGTGACATCACTCATGACATTACTGATAACATCTCAAATGACATCACTCATGACATCACTCATGACATTATCCAGTGACTGTGTGTTTTTCTGAAAATTAAACATGTTTTATATATGTATATCTCAAGGTCGATGGAAGAATAAATGGGTATATAAGTGTCTAAATGGATGATTTTTTTAATGAAAAATTGATTGTATAACTGACTGATTAAGTGTATCGTAGTGAATATATATTATTGAGTAATGTTTAAATATGTAAATATCTGTATCAGTCTCTCACTTTGTGTATAAGTGACTGCATGGGTTGGTGAGTAGCTACATGAGTGTCTATATGGGTTATTACTTGGTTTTTCGAGTATCAGTATGAGTGTCTGTATGGTTCGGTGGGGGGTATTATGTAGTGCATAGATGCATGAATGAGTGATTAACTGTTTGTATGTCTTGAAGACCGCATGTGTGCAGGACTGAATGGGTGCATGAGCGTGTGTATGGGTGTGTTAAAGAGTGAATCAATGCCTCAATAGTGTCTTTATGAGTAACTACATATGTTTTAAACTAGTATATTTGAGTATTGGTGTATATAAGTGAGAATATGTGAGAGTGAGAGATTGGAAGATTTCCTATATAAATTAGTATGTGTTTCTATAAGTGATTGCTTAAGAGAGTAAGTATGTGTGTGTTTCTGTAGAAGTAAGTGTGGTGGTGTGTGTATAACTGTATATGCAATTAAATGGATGTTTGATTCTTTATTAGCATGAGTGACTATGTGTGTGAGTAACTCTATGAATGAGTGGCGGTGTGTAACAGGATGTATAGGTGTATGAGTACATATGATGAGTGAGTACATGTATGAGTGACTATATAGGACTATTGGTGAATGAGTAGATGTGCATATAGATCTTGGAATTACTGAATAGGTTGTTGTAACTAGTATTGGTATGTCCATTTTTTTGAAAATGTTAGTTTCTATTTTTGAATGTGTGTATCAAAGGTTTTATTAGGGTGAGAGGAGGTCTGCCACTCTATCACAAGGATGATGTCATAGAATTTTTTTTTTGACTTGCCTATAACTTTGGTGTTGTTTGACCAATCTGCATGAAATTTTCCATAAAAAGTGCAATGTAGGTTCTATAATAAGTGTGCATATATTTGTTTTTCAGTCTGTAAAAAAGGCACAATTGTCACAGTTACCAACGTCATTGTGACTCCCAGCACCACCGCGAACACAGAAAATAGGTATTAGAGATGGTTTTGATAGAAACTCACTAAAAAAACATGCCTTTAGACAATACAGGAATAAACCCCTAGTGTGTAAAATACTGTAGTATGTGTGCATATACGTGCTTTACACTTCATGAAAAAGGTGCAATTGTCGCGGTTAACAATGTCATCGTGATGCCCCTAATAACCGCAAAAAACAGAAATAGGTTTTAAAGTTGGTTTTTAAAGAAACCTAGTACAAGAGCATGAGTTTAAACATTTTTTCAAAGAAGCATGTATGTAGTAATATGTGTATTGCAATGTTTAGAGTGGATTTTTTTTGTTATTATTTTTGCATGTGCTGGTGGCCATTGAATGTCTGTTCTTCTTTTGCAATTTCTTGACTTATTCACACCATTGCTTTGTAGTCGCGAAGATTCCCAAAAACTAAAATAAAGGATCCTTGTACAAAAACTAACCATATTTCGGGCACCAGGGTGGCTCTGACAAGAGCCTTTGTGTTGATTTTGTGTATATGACACATACACATAAGAGCGGATGCAAAGTTTCAGGTTACTTAGAAACACCCTATTGCCTTCATCTGTAAAGTGCACTCCATCATTCCTATAAATTCCATACATGTGAAAACGCAGATTGTTGTTATAGATACAGCACATGCAATGGTCTCTGAGGAATGCAGAAACAGTTTTTCTAATAAGTTTCTTGGCTTTGTCAATCTGTGGACAGAATTGATTTGACCACTTCCATTTCTGTCTTTGGCATATATTAGAGTCACCAAGACAGTGTGAGGGAAAAGTGAGATTAGTCATGAAAAGGTGTCCTTCATTATGATTTCCAGGCCTACCACGTTCAATGTGCCTATGTCATTGCCACCACAGTGCACAATTATGAGGTGAGCAGTTTTGCAATCCACAATGGCTTTAACCAAAGACAGCAACTGATGAAACTTTAACCCTCTCTGACCAAACCGACTAATCTCCTCATTTGGGAATCCCAAGTCCCTGTCAATACCACTCTTTTTTGCAGCCTTTTTAGACCAAAAGACATAGATATGGCCATTAATCCACAATCTAAGCATTTTGAAGTGAAGGAGCAATAGCAGACAGGAGACGACTGGAGATGAATGAGGTTGTTTTCCAAATGAAAAGCAGTTAAAATAGTGGTGTTTTTTTTTTCTTTTTTAAAGATATCAGTGAATAAAATTAAATAGTGTGTTGTATGCATTAGCAAGAAGTCCTATTAGTGGCTGATGTTTTAAAAAAATTAATTAAAAACAGACAAGGATATGTTTTTGAATCTGTGGAGTGAACTACACCTACTGAATCTCATTTGGAAGTATCATGGTCATACTAGAATGTGCTGTGAACTTGTGACCTACTGGTTCTAGTGGATTCCAATGGTGAATTTGCAGAGGGTGTATTGTGGGAAGGGTGTTAAAGAGACAGGTATTCCTTTTTTCCAAATTGGAGAGGTTTAGGTTTTGTTTTATAAGGCAGGTAAGATACCCTAGTGAGAATTTTGCAATTAAGGGCCTGATTACGATGTCGGGCGGACTAGCGTTTAGATCTCCAGACTGCCCAACTCCTGGTCAGCAGTCCCGACACCACTATTACAATGCAATCACACAGGGTGTGGTTGCATATTCTTATTTCTCCATGGGAGCTTGTGGTGCTGCCGTAAACTGACTGTAGCACAAGTTCCCATAGAGAAATGGGAGTTTTTGTTAATCCCTGCAGTGTGTGGCAGGCACATCACGGTGTCACCCACTTCGATGCGATGATTAACAGGGGCCCCTTGGTCCCCAATTGGGGCCACAGGGAAAGGGGGGCCCTGCTAGGGGTCCCCAAATTCACTTTCCGACAGGCTTTCAATGTCGGAAAGCCCAGCATGGAAAGCCTGTCAGAAACGGGCATTGTAATCCTGATGGCAGAAATCTCGTCCTTAGGGATTATGGTGGGTCCTCCCACTGGCCTACAAGTTCCTTGAACCCATTGGAATCCAGCCAGAGTGACCGTCCAGTTTCACTTTTGAACGCCTACATTCTAATGCGGCAGTCGGAAGTGAAACCTATGATGTGACTCAGAGGAACATCTTAATCAGGTCCTAAGTGTAGTATAGAGATAAAAATATAAAAGTTTAAAGGAGAGTAGGTTTTACGACTCACCCTAGTAAGAGTTATGCAATTAAGTGTAGTATAGTGATGAAAATATAAAAGTATAAAGGAAAGTTAGTTTTCCAACTCCCGTTTTTATTTACGTCTTCGTCATGATGATCGCGAGTACTTCGCGATTACTGACAAAAAAGCATGCATTTTGGGCTAGCTCTAAACAGGAGTGAAAGGGTTAACAAACAAACAGCAACCATTGTAGTTACAACAATGAAATATAAAAAGGAATATTTTTATTCACTGACTTTTGCAGTATCAGGTAATGCAAAGTTCAGAAGGTTGCCATTAATGGTTACTTTGTAAGAGAGCGATATGCCATTCTTGTGCTAAGTTTTTACAAAGCCTGAAAATATTGCATCTATCTAATACGAGACAAAAAAAAGCAACTTTAACAATGAACTCAATATTCTAGTATCAGTGAAAGTGGGTATGAGCGCACTGCTTGCATGCAACAGTACCAGTACCCCATAGCGTCTTGCTAGTTGTAGTGCAGTTTTTCATGCTCTCCATGCCACTGGAGTCAAGCTATCGTGGCTGATGAGGGGTGAAACCCCGAAACCGGTCCTAGGATGCTTGTTTCCAGTTTAAGGAGGACCTAGCCTGGCAGTTCGGACTGGACTGTTCCCATTGGGCACAGGGTCAAGACTGATTTCCATATGGCTGGGTTCAAACTGGAAAAGCATGGTGAGCAAAAAAACGATGGATTTAGGCCCAGATCTCTGTACTGGGGTGAATGTATGACATTGTTCTGCATTCTGTCCATCAATAGTTATTTTTGCATTTGCCACCCCGAGTGGGACTGGTATGCCCAGACATGAGTCCCGTGCTCTCCATGCCACTGGAGTCAAGCTATCGTGGCTGATGAGGGGTGAAACCCCGAAAACGGTCCTAGGATGCTTGTTTCCAGTTTAGGGAGGACCTAGCCTGGCAGTTCGGACTGGACTGTTCCCATTGGGCACAGGGTCAAGACTGATTTGCATATGGCTGGGTTCAGACTGGAATAGCATTGTGAGCAAAAAAACTATGAATTTAGGCCCAGATCTCTGTACTAGGGTGAATGTATGACATTGTTCAGCATTCTGTCCATCAATAGTTCTTTTTGCATGAGACAACTGGCAGCATGTCCAGCAACCCGTAAATATTCTCTACTGATGAGGGAGGAATCTGGAAACACTGGTGTCTAGGGATACAATTTCGAAAAACGGCATTAGCTGAAAAATAATATGAAATGTTTGTGAAAAACTGAACTTCAACTACCAAGACGCTATGGAGTCTAGCGTGGTTACATGCAAGCAGTGCGTTCCTAGCCACTTTCACCAATTTTCTAGTAGGTTAGTTAAATTTCTTTGAAAGCAAAAAAATTGCTTAATAAGATAGATAATTATGTCATATTGTGATAAAAGATTTTGAAATATATATAAGCATTTAAAAAAAGAAAGGACGATGTATAATTGAAATTTTAGTTTTTTTATATGTCTATTAATAGATAGCTAAGATATAGTTTGTCTCAGGAGCAGACTAGGTGACTGTCAGCTTTTTTTAGAATGTGCTTCCATGGAGGTGTATATTGCAATTGTGTTCACCTACTCTATTCTGTAAGTGGTAAAAGAAAACAGGGCCCAGTAATTGTTAAACCTATATGTAATAGTGTAGTGTGAGATGTCAAAGTTTTATATGTGTATATATGATGTGCAGCTTATAAAGAATGTTTTTGTTTGAATTCTGGGAGTTGTAGTCTTCTTTGTTCCATTATAAAATAAGAGTAGAACACTAATATTTGAAAGTGGAAAGTATGCACTGTAGCTGTATTTGAATTATGAATCTGTCAAAGTTGATAGCTATGTGTTACATACTCTTTAGTGTAGGTGTGTATGCGCATACATGGGGAGACCATTTCTTTAACTATATTCAGATTGAGATACATAATTTAACACTGCTTGGCACTGTTAAGCCTACTATATAAAGTATAGCACCTATGATGCATGTGACATACGTTTGTAAATTATAGAGGCTCTTTCTCACCCATGCATAGATCAAGAGAAGCACTTATATATTCACTGAGATACTTTCAAAGTTTAACTGCACAATGAGGTAGGCTGTAGCTAGGCCATAGCACAAGGAGCTCTGTGCTTTAAAAAACAAAAGGTGCACTCTGACGTTTCAGTGAGCTCTATGCACTTCTAGAGATCTATGTGCCCAATTGTACATCAGCCTGCACACAGACTGAAATCTAACATACCTAAGTAGAAAGGCAGACAGACCCTAAAACACCCAGGAGCCGATTCCCATAACTAATCTGAGACAAAATCCTAAACGTACTACTTTTGGTATTCACAGAAGGCATTTAGTAGTAGTAAAGTTAGGATTTTGGCTTAAGTTAGGATTTTGTCATAAATTAGGATTGTGTCTTAAGTTAAACTTACGTTAAACATAAGTTAAACTTAAGTTTGTCCTAAGTTTTGGTCTTAAAACAAAATCCTAACTTAAGACAAAATCCTAACTTAAGACAAAATCCTAACTTTACTACTAAATGCCTTCTGTGAATACCAAAAGTAGTTAAGTTTAGGATTTTGTCTCAGATTAGTTCTGTGAATCAGCCCCATGGTGAGGTAGTTTGAGAAGCATGTAAACATTTACTCACACAGACAGGCACGACTGATATGTATCTTGTGCTAATGGAGGCAGTTTCACACACACTTAAGTAATAACCCAATACTCACTAATACACCCAGGAGGCAATGTATACAGGCCCTCACAGACATATTTAGAGAACCATACATCAGAAAGCGAGTGATTTAGTATCAAGTCTGCATACATATGGAACCAAAGCTCTAGATAGGAACTAAAACACTCAATCAGCTATTTACTGAACAACTGAATCTATGAAGATTACCATGTAGAGAAGTAGGTCTTGGATAATGTCTCAGGCCTGATACACTTGAGCCTGTGCATACAGTTTTACAGCTAAGCGGACCTTCACATTTTAAAGTGCTAGTGAAGTCATAAACTGTTCTTTTACCATATATAACTCACCACTGAGATAGGCTGCAGCTTCATAATATTGCAGCGTGTTATATGCCTAAAAAGTTACACATATACTCTGAAGTGTTAATGATTTATATGAATTCCTAGAGACCCATGTGCCCAATTATATGTCCACCCTGCCAGCGACACTTCAATCTGAAATATCTAAGTAGAAAAGCAGATAGAGACAAAAACAGCCATATGGACTGTGACACAAGCATTGAAACATTCACTCACATAGTGAGGCACAACTGTTATGTATCTAGCGCTGATGGAGGTAGTTGCATACACACTTATTAACTCAGAACTAGCCTTTGCATCATGTCTGCGGTGTGGTACACTTGAGCCTGTGCATGCAGTTTTATGGCTAGGCCAACATTTACATGTCAAAGTCCTTGGGAAGGCATAAAGTGGTCTTTTACCATGTATAAGTCACCACTGACATAGGCTGCAGCTAGGTCATAGGGTAGGGTGGCATATGCTTAAAGTGTAGGACATGTAGCATGATGTTTAGTGAAGTATATGCACTTCTACAGATTTCTGTGTCCAATTATATATCCACCCAGACTTCAATCTGAGACACTGTGATATATTCCTGAAAATCGACTTAATGTCTGCCCCTATCTTACCTTTATCAACATTACGATCCCGGAAAAGTGAGGACATAACATTGAAGAAGGACAGTCATTGTCCTTCACAGGCTGACATAAGAGGCGTAGCTAAAGTCTTGGGACAGCAGAGGAGTCAAGCAACACTCCCATCAGTCGTCATGCAAAAATATGTCACAGGGAAGACCGAGATTAGTTTTTTTCAATTTTAAGAAAATGGCTATAGCTGCAGCACGGCCAATGGATAGGTGGGAGCAGTATCTGGGCCCACTTCTCTCTTATGACCTTGGAGCAGCGTATCAATCGGTTAATCCCCTAGGAACCACGCCCTATGAGGACGTCAAAATGAGTATCTTGGAGCGAATGGGGTGGATGAGGAAACATATCAGATGAGGCTCCGACAAATTAAAGAGGGTCCTCAAGAGCAACCCAGAGCCACTCTATTTCAGAGTGAGAGATATGGCGGATCACTGGCTAAAACCCGTCTCCTCCTCAACAGAAGAGATAATGGAAAAAATCTATTTAGAGCAGTTCCTCACTTCCCTACACCCCACCATTCAGAGATGGGTCCACCAACATGCTCAACTTACCCCAGAGAGGGCAGTGGAATTAGCTAGTGCATTCAGTAGAGCCCAAGAACTGCAGAGAAGGCAAGAGTATGGGTCCTGGAAACAGCAGGGGTGACTACACCTAGACTACTGAAACCCCTCCCTTCTCAGAATACGGAAACAATAACCCTAATGCAAGGAACCCTACCCGGACCTACCCGTCCACTCCCAACATCCAGCCCCCAGTGTTTTCATTGTGAGATGTTCGGGCACATTGCCCAATTTTGCCCTCAAATGGAGGAACCAATGGAGGTAGGGGTCACCAAATCCCGGTACTGTGCTAAAAGAGGGTCTAGGTCTCTGTATCATTCTGAGTTGTTAGTAAATGGTGAAATCAGGGTGGCCCAGGGGGTGTACAAAATACGTCGGGCGTTGTCACCATCAGTGTGTGCATGGGGACAGTAAGCAATATCCCACCACAGAGGTGTGTGCAACACCAAATAATGAACCCACCTGTCCTCTTACACATAGGATTGATTCCAAACCCACCTGAACCTCTAGGGGTAGGCAACAACTATCCACACCTAGAAAGCTTGGTTCATGACACCTGGATAGAGGGTTAAGAATGAAGATAAACTGCTCCCTTTGCTAGTCTCCCCGATTGCGAATTGCCAAGCTGGAAAACCCAGAAAAATTCAGAGACAAAGAAGACAGGTAAAAAAGCAGGATTTACAATAGCCCTGATTACAATCCAAGTTGAAACCATATGGGGACACGATAAGACCTTCTACACTGCTCAGAGAGAGGACCCAACCCTACGAGCGGCTTGGAGACTGAGGATCACGCCCAAGTAGGTCCACAGTTTTTCGTTCATAAGGCGCTATTTTATAGAAAAGGGAGGAGACCTCAACTATCACAACTCTTAGTACACCGTCAGTTCTGGGAAAAAGTGCTGTTTTTGGCCCATTACCACTTATTGGGGGGCCACTTTGGGGTAGAAAAAAACGAAAAAACAATATTAGAAAATTTGTATTGGCCTGGGGTTTATCAACTGATTCAAAAGTACTGCAAAGAGTGCCCTGTCTACCAGAACTCTTCCATCTCGGCTTCTCCTATGACCTTTGCCAGTAATAAACAAACCTTTCTCCCAAATAGAGATGGGTATAATCGGACCCCTTCTTCCTTCCCGAAATGGGTACTGCTATGTACTAGTAATAGTGGATTACCCCACCCAGTTTCCCCGAGCGGTAGCACTAAGACACCCTTTATACCACTCAAATCGGCAAAGCAATGATTGATATTTTTTCCCGGGTGGGTTTTCCCCGTGAAATAATAACTGACCAGGGAACCCGTTTCATTTCTAAACTTATGAGCAAGCCTGTCAGCAAACCAGGATTAAGCAAATTAGAACAGCTGCCTATCACAGCCAAGCACACAGCCTAGTCGAAAGGTACAATGCCACACTGAGAATAACTTTGAAAAAGCTCTGAGACCTGGAAACAAGGAAGTGGGAGGACATGTAACCATTGGCCTTCTTTGCCATATGATGTAGAAAACAAAAAGTACAGGCTACTCTCCTTTTGAGTTGCTATATGGTCAGCAACCCTGTACTTTATTAGATATGGCAAAAGAAGAATGGGCAGGAAAAAAGGAGGAGGCCAAACCTCTACTAGAATACATAAGTGGGCTGAAGTCACATTTAAATCAGATTTAAGCCACAATGAAGAATAACCTGGGCCAGGCACAGATCTCCCAAAAGAAACAATATGATAAGAGAACCAAAGAACGGTTATTGAAAGTGGGGGACTTAGTTTTATTAATGATGCCGTCTTCGGAGCATAAGTTGTTGGCCCAATGGCAGGGCCCTTTTGAGGTCATAGAAAAAGTGACTCCTGCACACTTTAAGGTTACAACAGATCCATAAAGGAAAAGTGCCCAGATATGTCACATTAATTTGTTAAAAAGGTGGGAAGGAGCTAAACCCGTCCTGACAGGGAAAGTTGAAATGACCCTACCCTTGTATGAGCAGAGCATAGACCCAGAGTTGCCTCCTTTTCTAAAAATCAAATTGAAAAACTCCAAAATGTATTTTGCCTAATACCGGGAAGGACAGCAATCATTGAACATGCGATACACACTCTCCCAGGGAAGACAATTTGGTTGCGACCTTACCGAATACCCGAGTCTTGAAGAGGGGCTGTTGAAAAGGAAGTACATGAAATGCTGGAAATGGGTGTAATAGAACTGTCTAATACCAAATGGAATTCTCCTATTGTGCTTGTCCTTTACCCTGATGGGTCTATCAGGTTTTGCACAGACTTTAGAGAAGTTAAGAAACTTTCCCAATTTGACTCCAACCCCCTCGGCGCATAGATGAAATGATCAAAAGACTGGTCGAGGAACAGTAAATCAGCACTCTTGACTTATGCAAGGGCTACTGGCAAAACCCATTAAAGAGCCAAGATAAAGAAAAAACAACCTTCTCTACACGACAGGTTTTGTACCTCTTCACAGTGCTCCCGTTTGGGTTACACAGAGCCCCTGCTACAGTTCAAAGACTCATGAACAATGTACTTAAATCCTGTGGGTTCTTTGCGTCCGCCTACTTAGACAATATAATCATCTATAGCCCTTCCTAGGATCAGCATTGGGGGATAGTTGCCTAACCACTAACCCCAATAAAAGTTGATTGGCAGCGAAGTCTGTCAGGTATTTAGGATACCTACTAGGCAGAGGACATATACAACCCCAAAAAGACAAAATATCAGCCATCACCCAAATACCTTTCCCCAAAACAAAAAAGGATCTCAGAGCCTTTTGCAGGCATGCTAGGATATTATAGGCAATTTATTCCCCAGATCTCCCAGAGAGCAGCCCCATTAATGGACCTCTTGAAGAAAAATATTGTAACGGAAGCAGAGCTCCTCCAACCCACCCCAGCAGTCCTAGAGGCCTTTCCAACGCTTAAAACAAATACTGACCTCTAAACCAGTACTACTAAGCCCAGACTATACCAAGACATTTATATTCCAGACAGATGCCTCTGACACTGGAGTAGGGGCTATCCTGTCTCAGGAAGACGCCCAAGGACAAGAAAGACACATCCTCTTTATTAGCCGCAAATTCTACCCTCCCCCCAAAAAAATATGCAGTCATAGATTAAGAAGCCTTTGCTATTAAACGAGCCATTGAGTCCCTCAGATACTACCTTGAGGGCAGAGAGTTCATCCTTTATACCGATCATCTTCCTCTACAGTGGTTAGCTCGTAACAAAGGAAATAATTAGAGGATTTTGCGATGGTTCCTAGCTTTGCAACCCTTCCGGTTTATCAACAGACATAGAAAAGGAATTGAGCAAGGTGATACGGATTTTCTATCCCGATATCCACAGGAACCATTTCCTGCAGGCAAGAAAGTTAGGGAAGGGGAATGTGATATATTCCCGAAAACAGACATAATGTCTGCCCCTTTCTTACCTTCATCAAAATTCCCATCCCAGACAAGTGAGGACATAATACTGAAGAAGGACTGTTGTTGTCCTTCACAGGCTGATGGAAGAGACGTGGCTAAAGCCGAGGAACAACAGAAGAGCACGGAAGAAGACGGAAAGTGTGCCGCCAATCCTGAAAACAGAGAAAATCTGAATCAAGAGGCGCAAGCAACAACAAGGAAGAAGCGGAGATTATGGTGCCAGCGACGGTGTGGTTACAGAAGGCTGAGGAGCTTACAGTGGACTCAGGATCTGAAGACAGCCCGTAAACATGGTGCGAGGAGTGGTGGTCACCCTCGGAAGGAAGCACACCAGCCGCCGCAACCGAGAGTTGTGGCAGATGCAGTATGTAAACAGGGGAAGGGGAGAAGGAGGGAGGAGGTGGATGACTCCAAAAGGCATTGTAAATTATGGGAAGGGGTGGTGGGGTGGTATTTGAGCGGACGAAAAGAAAGGACTGTTTTTTTTCTCTCTCTTTTTTTTCTATTTATTGTTCGACACAATCCTATAGAGGTCAGAAAGCTTTATTGGGGCATTGGTAAAGTACAAAAGAAAAGAACATTCCCCTTTTACCGACTGAAACCAAGTCCTCGGCAGAAAGTGTAGCGTCTGGATCAGCCAGTTTCTTTAAAAATATCCCTAACTGCTAGTACTGATCAGGAGGGATATCTGGACCTTTTTCTTTTCCTCTTCTTTTGTTCACCACTTATCACCACTAGGCCATTAGGAGGGCGCTGAAGTGCCTAGCTTCCACAGGACTCACAGTTTTTGGGTTTGGTGAAGGGACTATACCAACAAAGACACGAAACTGGACCATATACTTACCGCCGCCCTCAGTTTTTTTTTGATCCGGATGTGTAACACCGACGAGCCGCAGCACTGACGAGCCACAACATCGACCTGCAAGAAGAAGAAAGAAGAGTTAAGAAAGAATTTGACTCGTGTTAACAAAAACTATTCTGTCAATAAATACACCAAACATTAAGAAAATGATTCAGCATCCTCGCTTCTTTTTTCTGCCCGTCCCTCCCACAGATACCTTAGTAGAAAAGCAGAGAGACACTATAACACCCAGTGAGGTAGTTAGAGAATCACCTAAATACTCACTTACACAGACAGCCTGAACTGATATGTATTCAGTGGAAATAGAGGCAGCTGTATATATATTTTAAAAAACAGAATACTCATTAACACACCCAAGAGGTACTCCATGCATCCTCTTACAGACACATTTAGAGAATCACACATGTTACAAAGAGAGGCAGTGATTTAGCAACAGACTTATATACATGTTCAATCAGAGCCCTACACAGGTACCAAAACACTCATTCAAATATCTAGAAAAGAACTGACACTTTCAATTCTACCATGCAGTGAAGTAGGCTTTTCATCATGTCTTAGGCCTGCTACACTTGAGCATGTACATGCACTTTTCTTGCTAGGTCAATTTTCACATTGAAAATGTATAAAGTACTCTTTTACTACATATAACTCTCCAGTGAGATAGGCTGCAGGCAGGCCTTAAGGCAGGTGATATGTGCTTACACTCTATGAAATGTACTGTAAAGTTTAAGTGAGCTATATGCAGTCCTAGAGGTCCTTGTTCCCAATTATACATAAACCTTGCATCTGAGACTGCAGTCTAACATACATAAGTAGAAATGCAAACAGACACTAAAACACCCAGTGAGATAGTAATAGAAGCAGCTGAACATTCACTCAGAGAGGCAGAACTGACAGGTATCTAGTGGTAATGGAGGTAGTTTAACACACACAGTTAAATAATCCAGTCGTCACTATCACACCCAGGAGGCAATCCATGCATCCTCTTACAGACACATTTAGAGAAGCATACATGTCAGAAAGACGGGTCGTTATTTACTAACAAACTTACATAGATTTCCAATCTAAGCCCCAGATAGGAACTGAGACACTCATTCAGATATCTGGTAAAGGTCTGACTCTGTGAAGTATTCCATGCTGAGAAGCATCCCTTGTATCATGTTTTGGACCTGCTTCACTTAAGCCTGTGTATGCAGTTTTATTGCTAGGGCTGTCTTCTTGCTTGAAACTCATACACAAGGTGTAAACTGCTCTTGTACTACATATAACGGAGCTCTAATATAGGCTGGAGTTTGAGCATAGTGCAGTGAGCTATGTGCTACTATGGTAGACATGTTCTGTGAAGATTTTGTGAGCTATATGTACTCCTAGAGATACATGTGCAGAATTATACACCCACTTTGCCTTCCAGACTTCAATTTGATATACATAAGTACTAAAGTAGACAGACACTAAAATACCTAGTGATATAGTAAGAGAAGTACCTATACATTCACTCACAGAGAGAGGCAGAGGTCATATGTATGCAGCGCTAATGGAGGCAGATGCACACACATTTAAATAACCCAATACTCACTAACACATCCAGGAGGCATTCCATTTAGACTCTTATAGACACAGTTAGAGAATAATAGTTGTCCGAAAGTGAGGCAGTCAATTACTAACAAACCCAATTATATACATGCAATGGCAGCCCCAGATAGGAACTGACATACTCATTTAGATATCTGCTCAAAAAAGTGACACTTTCTCATCTAACATGAGACCAGTAGCTCTTTCATCATGTCTTGGGCCTGCTACAGTTGAATCTGTGCATTCTGTTTTTCTGCTCGGCTAACCTTCACTTTTAATAATCATACGCAAGACATAAACTGCTATTCTGCCAAGTATAAGTCAGCACTGAGGTAGGCTTTAGCTAGGCCACAGGACAGGATGCCATGTGCATAAAAGTTAATACACGTACTCTGAAAATTCAGTGAGCTATATGCGCTCTTATAGACCCATGTAATTATTCATCCAATCTCCCTCCGAGATTTCAGTACAGCACACCTACGTTAAAAAGCTGACAGAATCTAAAAGACCCAGTGAGATGCACCTAAACATTCATTCACATAAACAGGAGCAACTGTTATGTATCTACCACTAATGGATGCAGTTACACACACACTGAATAAAACAAAACTCACTAACACACCCAGGAGGCAATCAATGCAGCCTTTTACAGACATATTTAGAGAGCCATAGATGACACAAGGAGAGGTAGCCGTTTACTAATAATCATACATAGACATGAAATGACAGCCCCAGATAGGGACTGAGACACTCATTCAGATATCTGAAAAAGAATTGACACTTTCAAGTCTAACATGCAGAGAAGTAGTACTTGTATCATGTCTCAGGCCTGGTACACTTGAGGCAGTGCATGCAGTATTACTGCTAGGTCAACCTTCACATAGAAAACTCCTAGATTTAAGTATAGCACACCTACGTTAAAAAGCTGACAGACACTAAAAGACCCAGTGAGATAGTGAGATGCACCTAAACATTCATTCACATAAACAGGGGCAACTATTAAGTATCTACCACTAATGGAAGCAGTTACACACACACTGAAAAAAACAAAACTCACTAACGCACCCAGTAGGCAATCGATGCAGCCTTTTACAGACATTTTTAGAGAACCGTAGATGTCACAAGGAGAGGTAGCCATTTACTAATAATCATATATAGACATGAAATGACAGCCGCAGATAGGGACTGGGGCACTCATTCAGATATCTGCTAAAGAATTGACACTTTCCAGTCTAACATGCAGAGACGTAACCCTTGTATCGTGTCTCAGGCCTGGTACACTTGAGGCAGTGCATGCAGCTTTACTGCTAGGTCAACATTCACATTGAAAACTCCTAGACAAGGCATAAGCTATTGATGTACCATATATACCTCACCACTGAGGAAGGCTGTAGGTAGGCCATAGGGCAGGCTGGTATTTGCTTAAAAGGTAACACAAGTACTATGTAGATTCAGTGATCTATATGCGCTCATAGAAACCAATGTGCTCAATTATATATCCACTGTCCCACACAGACTTCAATCTGGCACACCTAAGTTAAAAAGCAGACAGGCACTAAAATATCCAGTGAAATAATGACAGAGGTACTTGCATATTTACTCACATAGAGAGGCAAAATTAATATGTATCTCATGCTAAATCAGGTAGTTGCACACAACATAAATACTAACCAACACACCTAGGAGGCAATTTATGCAGCTGTTTACAGACACATTTAGTGAACTATAGAGGTCACAACAGAGGTATTCATTTACCAACAAATCTACACACTCATGGAATGTCAGCCTCTAATAGGGACTAAGTCATTCAGATATCTGCAAAAAATGGGCACTTTCAAGTCTAACATGTAAACTCTTCTCAAGCCTTAGTTAATCTATGTGTAACTAGGTGTACGGGTGAGTGAGAGGGTGTGTGAGTAACTCTATGAGTGAGTGAGTGAGTGAGTGAGTGAGTGAGTGAGTGAGTGAGTGAGTGAGTGAGTGAGTGAGTGAGTGTGTGTGTGTGTGATTAGCTGCATGAGTACCCTCTCACACCCCATATATATAACTGAGAACTAGGGTAGGCTGTAGGTAGTCAATAGGGAAGATGTTACATACTTAAAAGGTAACACATGTAGTCTGCAGATTGCCTGAGCTATATATGCTATTGTAAACTGACTGTTTAAGTAGGTAAAATATGTAATGTGATACTACTTAATTAAGTGATGAATGTACTTCTCTATTTGTGTTTTCAGACATCAGTGTCTAGTTATCTACGGAGGACTACCATGCCAACAAAAACTCAGAGAAGAAAGAATCAGCAACAAATAGAGCCTCACCTTGGAACTGAGAAACAAACGGGGCAAAATGCAGAAATGATGATCATAGAGAAAAGGGCTCCTGGTAAGAGGACCAAGACATTTCTTAAAATTGTTTGCAAACAACTGGAAGAAGTGCAAAAAGAAGTAAAGAAAATCAAAACTATAGCACCGAGTATCAAAGCCCAAAAATTCTCTGATTTAAAAAGTTATTAAAAAAAGGAGAGATTTTAAGCAGAAGGCAGAGGCAGTTCAAGGAAATCAGAGGTAGAATATTCCGTTCTAGAGTAATTTGCAACTTGTGAATATCTATCAAGAAGTGCAAAAGAACAACACAAGCAATCAGAAAAAAGGAATATGTTGAATGTGTAGTTGATAAGGTATTTGCTCTGAAGAGGAAACTATTTATCTTGGTTTTAAACAGAATGAAGATACTGGACAAATTAGTTTTGTCTTTGAGGAGACAAAGCCAAAGAAAAGACTAGTTAATAGAAGTATCATTTGCAAACTCTTTAGTGGTGAATGAATAAATACATAGAGTACTAAGCCATTCTTTAACGAAGAAGGCTACATGCAAGACAACACATTAGTGTAGGCTGTTGATGAATGTGGATAGGCGTATGAGATGAAAAATGGAGCTCCCATTCCAAAAGAATGTATGGTATCTAGAAATGTTGATTGCTGAAGAGGTATAAGGATGGCGTAGACAAGCCACTGTGCTCAAATGGAATTGTAGTAGTATGTGTAGCATTCCACAACAATCAATTGATATATTGAGAAATGTCCTCAATATGTTTGTTTGCAGAAGTTTAAATCAGAAAATATGTTGTTTGCAAGGATAAGGTACATGCAGAGTAAGAAAGCATACTAATTTAAAAAGACAATCACTAGCCTGCCTGTCAAAAAATGTGTGTCAAAGAAGCAATCATCATTTCAGAATATTAGGGGTACACCATTCAAAAATCTGAACTTTTGTTAGAAGGCTTTACTATGTTGAAACTCCTACTGTATGTTTTAGAGAAATGAATAGAGCTCTTTTGCATGGTAGTGTAGTAGAAGTAGAATAGGTTTGTGATGATGTGCAATTTTGTTTCTTTGGAGAGGAACCGGAATGTAGGGAAAATGAAGAGTTGGTAACAACAGGAGTTGCGGAACAGAAAAGAGATATTAGTGATATCTGCGTTGTAAGTGGAAAAAAGATTAATGATAAGTGGCATAAATTTGTTGTTTACTTGTTACAAAATGCCTGCTAGAGCAGTATACAACAACTTAGAAATAGTACCTGTTCCAGAAGTACTTAAAAAATGTAATGGTTATTAATCCATATTAATACAGCCAATTCATTCATTTCAAGCCATAGTTCCCATGGAGCCAAAGACAGGAAAATTACCTCCAACAGAGCTCCACAAAGGTCTCAATGGTAGAGGTGTTTACTTGCCATTAGATTTTAAGGAAATTATTGAAGCTATTAGGGTACAGATACATTTGGAAGAGGGAATTGTAACTCTAGTAAATGGTGTCCCGACCAAGAGTAAAAAGATATAGCAATAGTTAGTAGATTTTAGTAAAGTTAAAAAGACAACTTCATATCTAGTACAATAACAAATATTACAAAAATGCAGAAATTCTTCAAGATATCACATATCTGGAGGACAATACATCATCATCGACAGGTAAAATAGAAAAAGTGGATCAATCCAGAGTAAAAGAAAGTTATGAACATTACAGCATCCATCCTCTACATTCTAAAGAAATTGTTGGTGATGCTCTTGCTCTTTACACCTAAAAGAAGCAAAAGGAACTCCCTTAAGTGTATGGGAAAAAAGTTAAGAAACTCGCTGTTTCCCTCATCCCTTTCCTACTGAAGTAGGCATGTTGATTGGTGTGTACAAATACCTGCAGCTGAGAACAGATGTACCAGGCTTTATTTAGCGGACGCTAGGTTTTGTCAATATATCCCACATGCTTCATCTATTTTTTGAAAATGATTTGTCTGCATTGTCTTATACTGTAAATCGCATTTTGAAAACAGGAATAAATCTGCAAAATCTACCCGCAAGAGAATTTGTTGAGGAAATTCACAGAAAGAATGAACAGCTGGCATACAACTTGATTAATCTCATGCCATGTCAACATGGGACCAGTGAATATTGGTATCATTGTTACAGTGAACTGAAATGCATGTTAAGAAATGTAGGAGCACCTCCATGGTTTCTAACACTTAGTTGTGTTGATGACCGGCTTCACTTCATGCGAGAGGCAAATTCAAATATAAAATACATTGATCCAAAGACACAAGGAGAACTCTGCTCATTGGATTCTGCAAATGTTTGCAGATATTTTAACCACAGATTTTAAGCCATGATGGCTTTTATCAGCAACAAGAGTATTCCACCTCTCTATGAAGTGACTGATTTATTTTGGCACAAAGATTACCAAGACAGACGTGCTCCACATATTCATATGCTATTATGGCTAAAAGATGCCTAAAAGTTTGGAATAGACACTGATGAGTCTGTGCTGTCTTTCATAGAGCAGTATATGACGGCATCATCCCAAATGAGAGTGTTCACAAAATGTTAGGACAACAAGTTCTATGATTCCAATATCATGGGAGTAGGAAATATTGTCATAGAAAATATAGATCAATAGAAAAATGTTATATAAGATGTTTTGGTTTTCCACAACCTGTGACCTCAGAAGGAAGAGATAACAGCTTTTTATCTGCAGTCAGGCACACTCTAACACAGAAATCACCAAAGAACACATACAACCTCAGAAGATCAGAATCTTCAAAATACATCAATGACTACAATCCTTCCTTTTAAAGATGTGAACATGGATCTATAGTTTGTTGCAGATACATTCAATTGCTGTTGCTCGGTATGTCACCTCTTATATAACAAAGTCAGAGAAAACACTAGATGAAGGAGTTATGAGAGGAGATTTCAGCAAAAAAGACTCTTACAAAGAAATTGTATAGTTTAGTTTGCTTTCTCACAGAGAGATTGTCTCTAAAAAATGTGCAGCCGGTTAAGCTCAGCTAGTTTGTTTTCTAAACCTAGAGGAGTTCTATGGGTGCATTTAGGGCTTGCTAATACTCGTAAAAGAGTACCTGAAAATCAATTTCTTGGTGAATTTGAGCCACACTGTACAGATATTCTGAAGACTAGCATGCTGGATACGTACTATCCAAGAAGAAGTCCTCATCTAGAAAGGATGTGTCTGTATGACATATTTCAACATTATACATACAGAAATAATGTCAGTGAAAACATAGAAGAAGAAACATTTGCTGTTGATGGATGTGAAGGATGTTTGGTTAGACATAACAAAGGAAATGTAATCAACCATCAAAAGCTAAATTTCCAAACGCCAGACAAAAGAGAGTTTTTCTATTTAGCCCTGTTGCAGTTGTTTAAGCCATGGCGAACTGAAAGTAAGCTACTTGGAGAATTTGACTGTTATAAAGACTAATTCGATGCTTCAAAAGACACCATTGAGTGCTCTGTGTTTCCATTGTATCTTCAAATGTTGAGAGATGAGATTGAACAAGAAGAAACAATTCCTGCTGAGATAGCAAGAGAGAGTTCTCAGAGCTGTCAAAGTTCAGTACAATATCCTCTTGGAAAACCAATCATTCAAAACGAAGCTCCAATAGCAATGAATGAGATAGTGAACACAATGCAGCAAGCAAGACAGGAAACTGTGGACCTAGAACGACTAATACAGCAATTGGATACAGATCAAAAAGACATTTTTGATTAAGTAAAAGGTAAAATAGAACATGGATTTCTGCATGAGAAGAAAGTGTGCATGTTCTACATTTAAACCAGTTCTATTACACATACGTTGTCAAGCTGGAACTTGAAAAGCTTCTTGATTAAAGTACTGACAAATTATCTACAGAATCCAATTTGTTAAGTGCAGTTACTGCACCATTCGGCTTAGCTACTCAAAATATTAAAGGAGTTACCCTTCATCGATTATTGATGCAGCCTGTTGAACAAGACAACAAATTAGAGTACAACAAATTATCTAGTGATGCTTGTCATAAAGAAATGATAGCTACTAATTATCGATGAAGTCAGCATTATGTCCAACCTCATGCTAGCTTTTATACATTTATGAATGCAGCAAATATTAGAAACTGACTACGAAGTGCTTTTTGAAGGAAAACACTTATTAGTCTTTGGAAATCTGCTACATCTAACTCTAGTCAAAGGACAACCTGTATTCAAGACACTACTACACAATGAACCTAGGAATTCGCTAGGAAGTATTGGAAATGTAAAAATTTGGGAAAACTTTGAATACAATGAGTTAATCAGAAATCTGCACCAAGCATCAGATATGCAATACAGATATATACTAAAGGACATAAGAGTGGGAGTCCTCAAAAAGAAGGAAAGAGAGCGTTACAAAACAGTCTCATCAAAACAATCTGCCCAACTAATGTTCCCGAAACCTGTCCTGGGATGCTTGTTTCCAGTCCAGGGAGGATCTGGCTTGGCAGTTCGGGCTGGACTGTTCTCATGAGGCACAGGGTCAAGACTGATTTTGATATGGCTGGGTTCAAACTGGAATGGGATGGTGAGCAAAAAAACGATGGATTTAGGCCCAGATCTCTGTACTGGGGTGAATGAATGACATTGTTCTGCATCCTGTCCACCAACTGTTGTTTTTGCATTTGTCACCCCGAGTGGTATGGGTATGCCCAGACGTGGGTCCCGTGCTCTCCATGTCACTGGAATTAAGCTGTCCTGGCTGATCAGGGGTTAAATCCCAAAACCGGTGCTGGGATGCTTGTTTCGAGTCCAGGGAGGACCTGGCTTGGCAGTTCGGGCTGGACTGTTCCCATGAGGCACAGGGTCAACACTGATTTGCATATGGCTGGGTTCAAACTGGAATGGCATGGTGAGCAAAAAAACAATGGATTTAGGCCCAGATCTCTATACTGGGGTGAATGTATGACATTGTTCTGCACTCTGTCCATCAACTGTTGTTTTTGCAACTAATGTTTCAGCTGCAGAAGTACTGCATAATTTTGTTAAGGAAGAAAATTCTATTTGTTTATTTAAATCCAACCCTTGAGGAGTGTAGTAAATTCAATGAACAATTACTGCAACTGGAAAACAGAAGAAATAATCGACATTAGAGCAAATGATAAAATAGAACATCAAGGAGTTACAGTGCTGCTAACAGAAAAACTTAATCAAAACTGGATCGTTTTAAAAAGCTGTGTCGAAAACTACAGGATTAGAAAAACAGTTACGTATCTGTAAAAACTGTTGTGTAATCATATGTGACAATTTAAATGTTGAAGAAGGGCTAGTGAATGGCGCAATGGGTACATTTATAAAATGTATTAATTATCTAAACAGAAATGACGTGGAAAACGTATCCGTAAAATTCGATGATGGTGGTGAAGTTAAGCAGCTTGGTATATGCGTCGTACGTTTCCAACTCGTGAAAGACTTGTATGTCAAGCTAAAGCAGTTCCCAGTGTCTTTAGCGTATGCAGTAATTATCTACAAATCACAAGGTTTAAGTGTACATACAGTTCCTGGTAATATTGGTAGCAGTGTAATTAAAGAAAGAATATCATCATCAAAATACCTTTATTTCTCTTAAGGAACGACGGCATAAAATGTATTCTACAAAATGTACATTTCAGATTATTAAAAAAAGCATTACAAGATAAAAGTGATGTATATAAAAGCTCCGATACATGAGATACAATTAAAAGCATGTTCAATAAAAGAAGTTCATTAATGTAAGAACAAAAATGAATTGATTGACCCTTATCTTACTTAAACAATTCACACTAGTGACTTCAACTTCTTGTTTTGATAGCAGCTAAGAAGATCGAGGCCAAACATAAACATACAAGAGGATCCAATATCTTCTGGAGGTAATAAAGTGCTGGGTGACATTGTCTAAAATTTAATTTACGAATAAGTGAGAGGATGTATCTTTTCCTTTCATTCAGATACAACTTACAAAAAAAAGACGATATGCAAATCATTCTCGGGAGAATGGTTATCACATGGTCATAGTGAGAGGGCATCGATGGAGTAAGATTATGGGGGATATCCTAACATAAGTGTAATATCATTTAGTCGGAATCTCTGTAATATGTATCTATGAAGAAGATTTGTTACAAAAGACTGGTATGAGGTTAAAGTATTGTTTATAGTAGGGGCTTAAAGATTTAGGTGCCGATTACGATCCGGCAAAAAAATTCCCCGTACGACTCGTATCCGGTCTTTTTACCATACGAATCGTACAAGTGCCGTACAAACTGCCAATTACGATTCACATGGTAAAAAGTCCATACGAATCGCATTGGGAATTATTCCCCACACGTCCTCGGGTCGGAAAATGTGTCCGACACGTCCTCGGACGATTTACTGTACAAATGTGAAAAGTGAAGTCCGACCGCGGAATCACGATCCATCCCGTGCGTCCGATGTTACAACCGTATGGAAAAAACACCGACCGCACCGAACTCCCATAGCAACCATGGAGACTTGTGCCCGCATACGCGCCGACCCCCCCCAGCCCGCGTATGTACGCGCCGTACCCCCCCCAGCCCGCGTATGTACGCGCCGTACCCCCCAGCCCCCGTACGTACGCGCCGACCCCCCCAGCCCTCGTACGTACACGCCGACCCCCCCAGCCCGCGTACGTTCGAGTCGTACCCCCACCCGTGTATGTACACCCTTGTACGTGTCGAACCCCCCGTGTATGTACACCCTTGTACGTGTCGAACCCCCGTGTATGTACACCCTTGTACGTGTCGAACCCCCCCGTTTATGTATACCCTTGTACGTGTCGAACCCCCCGTGTATGTACACCCTTGTACGTGTCAAACCCCCCGTGTATGTACACCCTTGTACGTGTCGAACCCCCCGTGTATGTACACCCGTGTACGTTCGAGTCGTACCCCCACCCGTGTATGTACGTTGCGTACCCCCAGCGCTGGGGGTACGCACCGTACATACACGGATGGGGGTACGACTCGAACGTACACGGGTGTACATACACGAGGGGGTTCGACACGTACAAGGGTGTACATACACGGGTGTGGGTACGACTCGAACGTACGGGGGCTGGGGGGGTACGACTCAAACGTACGGGGGCTGGGGGGGTACGACTCAAACGTACACAGGCTGGGGGGGTCAGCATGTGCGTACGGGGGCTGGGGGGGTACGGCGCATACATACGCGGGCTGGGGGGGGTACGGCGCGTACCGGGCCACCTACTCTGGTCGTTTCGCGCCGTACTTCGCTTTTCCGGCACTTTTTGGGTGCCGTGAAAATATTGCCGTCCTGACTGCTGTCGGTTCGAATCGTAATTCCTGGGTCGTGAAACGCTGCCTGAAAGCGTCCCGACGTCACGTCGCAGCATTCCCGGATCACATTCGTATGTATATTTTCGTCGGTCGGTGTTTTTCACGATTCGTACGGAAATGGTGTTTCCGTGCGAATCGTAATTCCATGTTTGTAAAGTTTTACGACCGGGTACGAGTCGGACGGAGAAAACGCTTCGACCGACGGTTCGTAACCGGTTTTTACCGGATCGTAATCGGCACCAATGTATTACAGTGGTCAAATTGCAGTTGATACCTTTCCTTTTCAAAATGATCTAATAGACAAAACTTCAAATCTTTTTGGGATATGGTCAAACATGAGTTCGGGTCCTCATATAATTTATGTAACCCGATTGCTTGCAGATTGGCTTCAACATATTTTACCAATTTGATTTTTTGTACCCCTTCTAAATTCAGGCAGTCCACCAAAATATGTCTAGTTGGACTTAGGGTTTCTTTCATCCATGCTGCGTGCCACAAAAGGATTGGGACACTACAAATGTTATCTGTTATATAAGGGGCACTCAGCTCAGGGTGAACAATATAAGAGGAATAGGATTGTGAAACACCTAGCAATCTTTTAAAAAGCTGTCCTCTATAGTCTACAATTTGGAAATATCCGATAAGCCCCAGACAGCTGCTCAATATGGGGCAGCTGTCTGGGGCTTATCGGATATTTTTTGCCTCATAGATGTTTTTTATTACATTCAATGGCTTTGAACAAAGTTTATTTATAAATCGAAAAAGTCCTCCAATACTTTTTTACCACTAGGATTCCTCTATTTAACACCATATACACCCCTGAATTTTTCCTTTAAGAATAATCCCAAGGTAATTAAATGAATTCACAATCTCAAGTTTTCGGCAGTCAATAGACAAAGTGGGGAGTTTCTTTAAAGTTGTACCCGCCACAAGTACAAATGACTTAGATTAATTAATCCTCATGTCCATATTGGTCATACATTGTACATACTCCTCTGTGAGTCTCTGCAGTGCATCACCTGTTACGCACCAAAAGCACTGCATCGTCTGCATAGAGGAGTATCGGGACAGGAGAATGCAGGGGACATCTGATGTAGAGTCTTCCAAGGTGGAATCCACTGCATTAGTATACAGAGCAAATGAAAAAGGGGCAAGTAAACCCCCTTGTATCATGCAGTAGGTAATTTAAAAATACTGTGTACATTCTCCCTTAATTCTGTAGCGTACACAGGCCGTAGTATTAGGATACATCTCTCTGATGAAATTAATTACCTGGTTCTCTATTCCCATGTCCTCCATTATTGCCCATAACTTGGAATGGGCCACACAGTTGAAGCTGGCTGATAAATCCATAAATGCCACATACAGTAGGGCGTTCTTGGCCTCCGTATACCTTGCAGTTATAATGGCTAAATTGAGGCACTGGTCCACCGTCCGCTTTACTTTCCTAAAGCCATAGTGGCTAGGGATTATTATGTTCTTTTCAGAGGCCCACTCCTCCAATCTGTTCAGGAGTACCCGTCCCATTAGTTTTGCTGTTGTATCTAATAGGGAGATAAACCTATAGTTTTTTGGGTGCGGCCTTATCCCATTTCTTAAAAAAATCAAGATTATGACAGACTTTTTCCAGGATACCAACCGGCCTGTTCGAACTATGGTGTTAAAAACATTTGTGAGGAAAGGCAACTACAGATTTAATTTGATTTTTGATTTGAAGAGGTATTTGTAAAGCGCAACTATCACTCCGTGAGGAGTATCCTGGCGCTGAGGTAGCTGTGAGAGTGAGCCCTAAAGGAGATTAGATCAAAGCTAGACTAAATTCGTCAGAGGCGCTGACAACCCAGGTTTTCAAAGCCTTCCTAAATACAGATTCAGTATTGCATAACCTAAGATGAGCAGGGAGCAGATTCCAGACTTTGGCACCCAGGTAAGCCGCAGTCAGGTCAGACAGGTCCTCGTTAAGCAAATAAAAGTCGATCCGGACCCAATCGGGTCCAGGGGCCTTAGATCTCTTAGACTGATTCAAAGTGTGTTTAATTTCATCCAGGCTAAAGATTAAGGGACCTCCGGGATCACAGATTGGTAAAGCCGCATAGAAGGATTTTACTTGACCTTAGATTCCCAAAAAGTGCTCTAAAATGTTCAACCCATGTGTCCTCGTCCACATGGGACTCTAGAGAAGTCTCCTCCTCTCTTAGAAAAGGATCATTGATTATGGACCAAAGGTCCCTGCTGCTCTTTAATGCTGCTGCTCTTTGTAATTTCTCCCAGGCCTCCTCTTTAAGAGAATGTAATCTATCTAGTCTTGCTTTTTGTATGTCAAATGTAATGACTTCACTAAATTCTGATCTCTGGGTTTTGACCTTAGAGCGTCATGTAGATTTTTAAGGGCCTTTACACAGACCTTATCAAACTAGTGAACCTTCGTGTTAGTCCCTTTTGAGACCTGACAAGACAAGTTATCCTTGAAATCCAATAGAATCCGCTCAAAGGCCACCGGGCGATCGATGAAGGGTGTGTTTAAGTCCAAACAGGTCATAATCTCCTGATCCATTTTTTTCACAATTCGGCCAGTGAACTCTATAGTAACCACTCTTTCCGACTTCAAAACAACCCTGTTTTTCCTTGTTATGGAAAGCTTTGGCAATCATTTCTCTGATGGTTTACACCTTTGAGCTATTGCTGTGCAGTAAGTAATTGCCGCTTGATCGCTAAAGGCATTACGGTGGGTCTTAATATTGGTAAAATGTGATTTAATGGATTCTAAAACTAAACCGTAATCTAAGGTCAAAAAGTAGGAGCCGGTAGAAAAAGTGGGGACCATTTGGCCAGTTATAATATCATATGGGTTAATTATCTCGAGGCTATTAGCCATCAATATCCTATTCAGAAAATTTTCATAATCGTTGTGAGAAAAATGAAAAAGAGGGTCCCGTTAACATCTGTCAGACCACATAGAGTTGAACCCCCGTTACAGTTTTGGGCATTAAAGTCGCCCATCCAGATGATATCACAATTTTTATCAGATTTTTTCCAAAAAGTCAGTATGTCTGCTTCCAGGGGGTCCAACACCATTGCCTGGTTACCTTCAAAGTTATTACTGTAAAAATGAACAAGGATCAAATTGCGGTCTTTATGCGCAACAAATAAAAAAACTTGATAATAAAGAGTAGTGTTTACCAATATTATCACCTTTAATGTTAACGTATTAACCACTAATGTTACTAATCCTCCTCTTGCTCGGCCAGCCCTAGACTGTATTGTGGGTGTCACAAAGGACAGAGAACCATCTATATTAATCTGGTCCAGTTTCCCAGGTTTCCTGGAAACATAGTACATTAAATTGAGTCACCAAGGCCATCCAATCGGGATTAGTCTTTTTCTGTTTGAAGCCTACTATATTTCACAAAGTAATTTTACAGAATCTGGTTCATTACCTTCTCTGTCTAATCCCTCACACAGAGGATCCAGAGAAATTTCAACAGGGGGAAGTTCTTGGGATCTAGAAAGGGAAGGAGGAGGTATCCTTTTCTGTAGGGCTACCTGGTGCCGATTTACCCAGTCAATCGCATGCATCAATATCCCCTAATACAGCAAATCTGTTAGAAAGAGGAACTGGAGCACTTTTTTGTTGGTTATAAGTATTCAAGAGGGGGCAAGAATAAAAAATGGGACTCCTCTTAAAGTTTGGTGTTGTATATAACCTAGAATGTTTATAGAAGAACCCCAGAGGCAGGGCGCAAATGTCAGTGTCGAGGGAAAGAACATTCGGTAATAATTTCAATAAATCGCCTACTAGTATGTGATCATTAAAATTCACAACTATGCATTCCCCTCCTATGACCTTTGGTGCGGAACCCACCCAATGGAATCTCCTCACCGTAATAATGTGTTGGTATAGGTCAAAACTGCCTTTTTTTAGAATTTGAAAGCCAAAACAAGGCCTTATGCATTAGCTGCTCAGTAGTTTCCATTTTCGTCAGATTTTAATATAGGGATATTAGCTAAAACGATGACAAAAGGGCAAGCAGCCGGGGGAAGATGCGACCTTTCTCTTTGCCCAAATGCCATGACCTCCTCACGCCTTTGATGCACTTGGCCTTGCCCTTGAGGAGGCTCAACAATACCCCTTTCACCAACTTGTCTTGTATCTAGGGATGGAACGATGCCTGTAACAACTATCCCCAGCCGAGCCCTTTCGTTAGTAACGGTAGGGGGTGAGCTCTCAGTCATCAAAACAACCATTCCCCCATGTCGAACTATTACAGTGGGAGCATGAGATAACTGTGTAATGTCAGTGAAGCAGTTTGAAGAATCTGCAGTAGATGATGGAAGTTGTAGAGGTCCGGTAGCAGTGACCCCTCTCAAACTGTTAAACATAGTAGGAATTCTATTACAATGGAGATTCAAAGTATCCTCTATTTTAGAAAGTCTGGTTAAAAGCGGTTGAAAGAATAATGTTAGAATTAGTTCCAAGTTTTGGGAAGGAGCCACAGTAGTAGAAAATGCAGAGGTTATCAAAGGAGTTTGCGGGTGAGTGTCTACAGGGATGCCTAAATTCTGATTTTTTTGGGGCTTAGGTTTAGGATAAGGCTTAGACAAAGGTTTTTTTTCTGTCCTTCCTCGCTACCTTTTTTACCAGCAGTTCCATTCTTGGGCTGCCATCAGGTTCATTGTTATGTTCATATTCACGGGCTGTAGGAATGTCAAAATAGGGTGTAATACTAGGTACTATAACAGGCTAAGCCCACAGGAAGTCTTGCTTTTCATACGGTGGCATTTGCCTTGCTGTGTATATCCGTGGTTGCCAGCCCTTCACCCAGTCCCTCATACTGGGGTAGGGAACCCAAGATACAGCTGCCTCTGTAAATAGTATCACACTGCTTCTCCTTCTCTATCCTTATACCCTTTTTCTTCTCTCATTCATGTAGTACCCAGCTGTTTCAAAAAGAACTCTCACAACTATAACAATCGTATTTCATGAAGGAGTTAATATAACCCCGGACACTACACAATATATTTAAGATGTCAGACAGGATGGACAGATTGCAATGACATAAAAATGACAATTCAAATCAAGACTACCAAAAAAGTTACCAAAGTCATATCTGCTATTTCTAGAACCAAAGTTTTAAGGAAAATTTAGGATAATAAAATGGGATATTTTGTTGACATGTATATGGATTATATGTTTCTGAGAAATGATTCAGCCTATTAGAGGTCTTATCTATAGCAAGCTGGTAGACATGAAAAACTTTTAACTGCAGGAAAGGAATTTATCAAACATTACATGACTATATTCTGTTACTACATATAAAAATGAAATGGAGGTACTACAATAACTGAAGCCTTTAGTTACATCTAAGAAGTCTCTTCACCACTAAAAAAATGACCCCCTTTTGTTTCTGCTAGTGCAAGTTCTATTTACTACTGTGGGCCCGATTCTAATTCGGTTAGGAAACCTTCCCGATTTAATCGGTTTGGAAATGGTTTCCGACTCGGATCGGGAGAGTCCGACCGACCGACTATGATGCATCCAGATGCTTCCAGATACGATTTGGTTGGACTCCCATTGACTTCTATTGGAGCCTATATTCCTAACCTCATCGTAACCTGCTATCGGTCAGGAAGACGCATTCCCGATCCAAATCGGAAGGAACAAATGCCATTAGGAGGCCTTCCTAACCGCATCGTAATCGGGCCCTAGGTGGGAATGCTTTCCTAACTGCATCGGAATCGGGCCCTTGGTGTTATGGTTTTCGTACATGGACCTAGAACATTTTAGACACCTTTTGGCCTAAGAGGGATGATATTTACAAAAGGATATCCAAAATGAAGTCTGCTTAATAATTTGGGACATTTTGTACCAGCTATAAAAATATTGGAAACAGTGGATCAGGATATAATACGTGTGTCAAATCAAAAATCTAGTGATGGATTCACCTAGTCACTACTCATCCCATCATCCAGAAACACACTTGCATTTACTCACTGACCCAGATAGTACCAATATACTAAACCAATCACCCACACACTACCTATGCACTTATCCAATCACACAGGCGCTACCCATGCACTCATCCAATCACCCACGGTTTACTTATGCACTCATCCAATCACCCAGGCATTACTTATGCACTCATACAATCACCTTGGCACAACTCATGCAGTAATCTACTAGGCCTGGGCAAAAATTTCGTTCCGTTCGCGGAAATTGCGATAATTTGACATTTTTGCGTTCCGCGGAGAGCGCGAAAATGTCAAAAATTCCGGTTTCCGCAGCTTGGCGATAATTTGTTTCTTGCTCGCGCTGTAAAATGATACATTCTCGCGCGCGCGCGATCGCCTTACCTGAATCCCTGCGTTCGCCGACAAGTTTTCTTGATCCGGTCGCGTTCTCCATGAGATGTTGTATTGTTTTTAGCCATTTGCGCTGTCTCGCGACAGTTCGCGCCCGCAGTGACGTCATGCGTCGCGCGATCACGTCTTTCTTCTCGCGATCATGCACCGCGAGAACAACTCAAAACAAGATGGCCGCGCCCGCAAGCAACCACATGGGTAAGTTGGCGACCCGCAACCATGCAGAAAATCTCGCGAACATGCCGGAAAAAAACTTCCGCATCTTCGCGATATTTCTGCTTGTTTGCGATAATTTTAAACATTCTCGCGATAATTTGCGAAGGTTAATTCCGCAAATTCCGCCCACCCCTATAATCTACCCCCAAGGCACTACTTATGCACTCATCTAGTCACTCAGGCACTACTCATGCAGTCATTCAGTCACCCAAGTGCTACCCATGCACTCATCCAATCACCCTAGCTCTGCCCATACACTCAGCCAATCACCAAGGCACTACCCATGCACTCATCCAATCACCCAGGCACTACTGATGCACTCATGCAATTATCCAGGCACTATTCAGACATTCATACAATCACCCAGGCACTGCCCATGCAGTCATCCAATCACCCAGGCACCTACAATACAGTCATACAATTAACCAGGGACTACCCATGCAGTCATCCAGTTATCCAGGCACTACCCATACACTCATCCAATCATTAATTGCTACTAGCAAATTGCGAGTAGCAATTAAGGAATGCCATCCCAATCATTCCTATGGGCCTCCAGGCCCATAGGAATGAATTGGAGATTGCATGAGCAAATAGCGAGTACCAGTAGGTTCTCGCAAATTGCTCATGCACTTTCAAGGGTGCAAGGGTGTCAAAATGACACCCTATTGCACCCCTGAAATTGATATGTGCACATATGTTGCACACACACATGCTCTAAGGGCATGTGTGTGCGCAACATGAAACTTTGAAAAATGCACAAAAGTGCATTTTTCAAACTTTTAGCAAATTACCATGCAGTTCATCTTCATGGTAATTTGCTCCCCCTATTAGCGAATTCGCTAATTTTTTAACTTTCATGCATTGCATTTAAGGAATCCCAAATTGAGATTCCTTAAATTAAGGAATCTCAATTTGGGATTCCTTAAATGCTATCGCTATTTAAGGAATTGCTATTTAAGTATTCCTTAAATAGCGATTTTTGCTTTTGGGTTGATGCATTGGGATTGGGTATTTTTAACTCAATACCGGGAGCTATTAGCGAATCGGTATTTTACCGACTGGATTTTGGCTTGATGCATGAGGATGTATGTTTTTTCATATTCTGCAAAGTTACCACCATGACTTCACATATTACATCACTCATGGCATGGTCAGTGACATCACTGATGACAGTAAAATAGAGGAAAGTTAATAAATAAAATGATACAGGAATGAGAAAAATACAATCATTAGAACTGAAGATATTCAATTTGAAACATTTAGGTATTTTATAGCATCTAAAAAGCACAAAGCACTACTCGTGGTCATCTGGTCGTGCTAGACCGTGGAAAAGCCACAAGTTCAGGCTGACTGCGATTGAGTGAAGGCCGGATACTGGAACCAGGTTAGTCCAGCTGGGGGGTTGAAGTTGAACCACTGGCATTCAAGATGTCCGCTCGGTCATGAAGCTTAGGCAAATGCGGCCTCCTGACATTTGGGTCCCCTGAGGCACCCGAGCATGTCCAGGCAAGCAGTCTCACCAACTCTTCAACTGGCAGCATGGGATGGTGTGCTTTATAGCCCCTAGCACAGACAGAGCTGTTGGCTGGCACAGGGGCATGGCAGCCTGGTGCACACCTCCGAGCCCAAAAGTGACAGAGACAATGGGTGAGCCCGAGGCACGGGGCTACCGAGTCTCTTTGGGCTGTCCCCATTTCTCCTGCCCTACCGATGGTCACTCCCTCCTGGAGCAGCGGGATCTTGCTGAGGAGGTGACAGGCACACAGCATGGGCGCTGCAGCTGCCAAACCTTATCACATTGACCTGCCTAATGCATTGTTTTCAGTCTTGGCAGTAAGGCTCCTCCAGTAATCCGTCATGGGCCTTAGGTTTTGCAGCTCATGCTTTATAGCACCCTGGCCTGTGCCTGCTTCCTGCAGATTGTGCAGCGCCTGCCACGTGCGCATTGCGCACATCACCCCTAGTGCTCCTGCTCAGGATCTAGCACTGACCACATCGCGGGCACTCTTCGGGAGCCAGAGAGCATCGAACTGACAGTGCAGGTGTACTGCTTGCAGCACGGTGGCCCTTCGCCAGTTCGTTGACTCCTCTTTGATAGTAGCCAAGGTGGGCCAGAGAACCTGAATGGTGAGGTTCTGCTGGGCATCCTGCTAAAACCACAACCATCCTTGACTGCCCCCTCTGGATTTTGAGGAGCTGCTCCTGAAGTCAGTGGCCCCATGCGCTGCAGATGTTTTGTGGTGTACTGATTCCATCAAAGGGAGGTATCCATGTCAGCTGACTATACCCGGTGGTGGGATACATGCAATGACCCTTTACTATCCTGAAGCCTAACACAACCTTCTGTCACTACCTGTCATGGTACCAGCCTGCAGCCTGCACCACTCCTGCATCTACACATGTGGCGTTCCTTCTCTGCCAACCATCCCTTGAATGGAGTGGGTCTGGTCTACACTCCTGTAGATGGCTACCCACTGCACTGCACACTGCACGGACACTAGCAGGCCCTAACAGGGAGACTGTCTATCCCCCCTGAGCCAGTGCGAGTTCTCAATGCTGGGCAACCTCCTTGCACTGCCTTCATGCCTGTTTGTGCCTTACTATACACCTCACTTACCTGCTGGAAACCACCTGGAGGCATGCAGATGGTCTGTTTCCCCGCTACAGTGGGACTCCCATCTCTTCCTATGCCTGAACATAACTGCACTCTGGGCTGAATAGACCATGGTGCGGGGTGACCCTAAACAAAACAAGCTGCATTTAGAGAAGACCTGAGGATCTGAACCACCAGGGAGACCTGCTGGGGAAGATACTGGAGCGTCTGGCTTTCATGCGTCTGAGCAGATGGCGGGTGCAGATGCCATCAAGACAGAGCTCCATGTGGGCTTCCACTCCATCAATGCTTGCTTTGACACTCTCATGAGCAGGCTCAACCGTATGGGGGAGAGCATCGACCATCAGAATATCAGGTTAGATGGCAGAGGAGCGAATATCCAGTTTGGAGGACAGCACATTGACAGTCTATAAAAAGATTTGAAAGATTGAACATCTGCTCTAAACTGTGTTATCAAACATGAGGTTTTGGATTCGAGGCCATGCTGAAACAATCTGTATATACTAGGCATGGCTGAGTCCACGGACACCGGCCATATGGTGAGGAGAGCGTACCTTGCCCTGCTAGGTCGCTCCCCAGCTGCTGCGCTGCCCCCCTGAGTGCCGCTCTGGTTCGCCCGCTACCTGATCCTGACTCCCACTCCCTGCTCGTCCGATCGCCGATTCCCACTGATTCCTGCCGTTTTTTCCCCGCCCCCCTCCCCTCGCTGCCTGGTTCCCGTCCGCTGCTCCCCTGCGGCCCGCCCCCCGAGCATCCCATTCGGTACCCCGCTCCCGCCTCCCAGCTGCCCCTCCCTCCCTCAGCCCCTCTTATGGAGGCCGCGCAGCAGTGAGGAGAGTGTTCCTTGACCCCGCTAGGCTGCTCCCCAGCCGCTGCGCTGCCCCCCTGAGTGCCGCTCTGGTTTGCCCGCTACCTGATCCTGACTCCCACTCCCTGCTCGCCCGATCGCCGATTCCCGCAGTTTTTTTCCCCGCCCCCCTCCCCTCGCTGCCTGGTTCCTGCCGCTGCTCCCCTGCGGCCCGCCCCCCGAGCATCCCATTCGCCACCCCGCTCCCACCTCCCAGCTGCCCCTCCCTCCCTCAGCCCCTCTTATGGAGGCCGCGCAGCGGTGAGTAGAGCGTACCATGCCCTGCTAGGTCGCTCCCCAGCCGCTGCGCTGCCCCCCCTGAGTGCCGCTCTGGTTCGCCCGCTACCTGATCCTGACTCCCACTCCCTGCTTGCCCGATTGCCGATTCCCGCCGTTTTTTCCCCTCCCCTCGCTGCCTGGTTCCCGCCGCTACTCCCCTGCAGCCCTCCCGAGCATCCCATTCGCCACCCTGCTCCCATCTCCCAGCTGGCCCTCCCTCCCTCCGCCCCTCCTATGGAGGCCGTGCAGCGGCCGCGCAGCGGTTGTGCGCAGCGGCCGTGCCGCCGGCGCGTCAAAGGCAAGCCCGTCTGCGCCCGTCCGCGCCTGGACCACGCCCAGCGCCAGAACCCCTGGACCTCACGCTCGCCACGACACCAGACTCAGATACGATGCCGACTCCCTCCACGCACTCAACGCCGGCTGACACAACACCTGCTTCCAGGCCGCCCCGAAACGGACCCACGGACCCTTCTCCTGCCACACCTGCAGCTTCACCTGCGACAGACCCACCAAACCTCCAAGAACTGGACCCAACCACCTCCGCTGCATTCTACTCAACACCCGCTCCGCATGCAAACATGCCATCGTGCTCTGGGACCTGCTCGACACCTTCGCCCCAGACGTGGCCTTCCTCACCGAGACCTGGTGGAACGACTCCTCGGCACCCGACATCGCCATAGCCATCCCGGACGGCTACAGGATCACCCGCAGGGACCGCGCCAATGGAATCGGAGGAGGAATAGCCATTGTCTACAATTCCACCCTCAAGGTCACCACCCACGCAGATGACACCCTCAACACCGCCGAACACCTGCACTTCCGGATCCACACCGACCACAACACCACCCTCAGAGGAACCCTCATCTACAGACCCCCGGACCACGAGCACAGTTCAGCGACTCCATCGCCGACCTCGCCATTACCCACGCACTCACCTCCACGGACTATATCCTCCTCGGGGACCTGAATTTCCACCTCGAGAACAACAACAATGCCAACTCTGCCACTCTGAATGAAAACCTCGCCAACCTCGGCCTCAGACAACTCGTCACCGTACCCACCCACGCCGCAGGCCACAGGCTGGACGCCGTCTTCTCCACAAGCACCCACGATGCCTTCGACCACACCTCTGAACCCCACTGGACCGACCACCGCTGCATCCACTTCACCTTCAAAAAACCAACCACGCACCATCGCACCCAACAGCTGCCGCGCCGCTGCTGGAACAAAGTCACCGAAGACCAACTGACCACCACCCTCGCCCAGAACCCACCTATCAACCCCACCTGCCCCGACGCCGCAGCCCGCAACCTCAGACAGTGGATCGATGACTGCGCCAACACCCTCGCCCCACTCAAGAGACCATCCAACAGCCACGCCAGCAGGAGAGCCACCTTGTTCACCGACGAGCTCCTGACCTCCAAACGCGCCTGCCGTAAGCTGGAGAAGAAATGGCTCCACAAACGAACTCCAGAAAACCACGCAGCCCACAAGGATGCCACCCGCAGACATCACCACCTCATCAGACTTGCCAAGAGATCCTCCTTCAAAGACCGTCTGGATAACAATGCACACGACAGCAAAGAGCTCTTCCGCATCGTGAAAGAACTCTCCAATCCCGACGCCAGCGCAAATGACATCCCGCCCTCACAAGAACTGTGCGACTCACTGGCCATCTTCTTCCACCGCAAGATCGCTGACATCCACGACAGCTTCAACTGCACGACCGCACCAACGATGCACGACTCCTCCCGCCCTGCGATCACCAACAGCGCCAACCGCCTGACCTCCTGGGCCATCACCAACGATGACGAGACACGCAAGATCATGAACTCCATCCACTCAGGATCTCCATCAGACCCATGCCCACACCACATATTCAACAAAGCAGACGCGGCCATCGCACCCTAACTACGGAAGGTCATCAACATCTCCTTCGAAAAAGCGACATTTCCGGAAAGCTGGAAGCACGCTGAAATCAACGCACTCCTCAAAAAGCCCAAGGCGGACCCCACGGACCTCAAGAACTTACGACCCATCTCCCTGCTCCCATTCCCGGCAAAGGTCATCGAGAAAATCGTCAACATTCAACTAACCCCCCACCTCGAAGACAACAACATCCTGGACCCGTCCCAATCCGGATTCAGACATAACCACAGCACCGAGACAGCCCTCATCGCCGCCACAGACGACATCAGACACCAACTGGACAACGGCGAAACATCAGCCCTCATCCTCCTGGACCTGTCAGCCGCATTCGACACGGTCTGCCACCGCACCCTACAGACACGCCTCCAAGAAGCCGGAATCCAAGAGAAGGCCCTTGACTGGACCACGTGCTTCCTCTCCGGTAGAACACAGAGCATCCGCCTCCTACCTTTCCGGTCAGAAGCCACCGACATCATCTGCGGCATCCCCCAGGGCTCATCCCTTAGCCCGACGCTGTTCAAAATCTACATGGCCCCCCTCGCACAAGTGGCCCGCCACCACAACCTCAACATCGTCTCCTATGCTGACGACACCCAGCTCATCCTCTCCCTCACCAAGGACCCTCACACCGCCAAAACCAACATTCACGAGGGCATGAAGGCCATCGCCGACTGGATGAGGAGCAGCCGTCTGAAACTGAACTTGGACAAGACGGAGGTCCTCATCCTCGGACCTACTCCCTCAGCCTGGGACGACTCCTGGTGGCCGACTGCCCTGGGGACAGCACCGATACCAACCGACCACGCACGCAATCTTGGATTCATCCTCGACTCCTCCCTCTCCATGTCCAAGCAAGTCAACGCCGTCTCCTCCTCCTGCTACAACACTCTACGCATGCTCCGCCGGATCTACAAATGGATCCCGACCGAAACAAGAAGAACAGTGACAAAGGCCCTCGTCAGCAGCAGACTGGACTATGGCAACGCACTCTACGCAGGAATCCCAGCCAAACACCAACGGCAGCTACAACGCATCCAAAACGCCTCCGCCCGACTGATCGTCAACGCCCCCACCGCAGCCACATCACCCCCGTCCTGAGAGACCTGCACTGGCTCCCCATCGACAGGAGGATCACCTTCAAGCTCCTCACCCACGCACACAAAGCACTCCACAACGCCGGACCAGCCTACCTGAACAGCAGACTCAGCTTCTACACCCCCACCCGCCAGCTCCGCTCCGCCAACCTCGCCCTCGCAGATGTCCCCGGCATCCAATGTACGACCGCCGCCAGCAGATCCTTCTCTTACCTCGGCGCCAAAACCTGGAACACCCTCCCAACCCACCTACGACAGACCCAAGACCTACTCGCCTTCAAAAGACTCCTCAAGACCTGGCTCTTCGAGCAGAAGTGGCACCCACCCCCCCACCCCTCAGCGCCTTGGGACCCTCACGGGAAAGTAGCGCGCTTTACAAGTACCCTGATTGATTGATTGATATGGCCATCTTTGTTGAATGCCTCTTTTTGGAACTCTCTGGGCACCAGAACTTTATGTCCACCTTTGTGGTAGAGCTTGCACAAAAGTCTCTTGGCCCACAGCCTAGTCTGGGAGCTCAACCACACCTTATCAATACCCTTCTTCTCTTCTTCTGGGACTGGGACACAGCATTCAGGCTGGCACTTGAGAAGGACCTGATACAATACCAGGGTTCCCAGATTTTACAATGGCGGTGCAGGAGGTAAAACTCAGGTTTGCAGGCACCAAGGCTATACTGTGGAAACTGGGATTGGAAGACCGTATGGTATACCCGACCCGTCTCCGGCTTGATCCTAATAGAAAAGCTCAATTGTTTGATATACCGGTTAATGCAGTGGCCTTGTGTAAGTAGTACACCAAAGAATAGTCCCCTCTGTGATGCACCACAACTAGATGCTCTCCAGATCTACACGTCTCAGTGATCTCAGCTCTTTTCCCTCCGGACTGATGGTTCCATCTGGCCCATACAAATCATGCACTTGCATGCCCACACCCTCTAACTGTGTTTGGAATTTTACACACTTGAGACTATTCTGAGACCCATTTCTTCACCCCTCCGAATACAACTCATCCGCCATTAGGGCTTGTTTTGTGCAATGTTGCCCACCCTCAAAGGTTTAAACCAACCTGGAGCCTGGAAAGCTTGATGTTTATGATGTTGTTGTAGTTATGTTGGCGATTAGTTGCAGAGTCCAGGTTTTAGTGGACGGTTCAGTGCTTATTGTGGGAGAGGGGTGGGGGATATTTGTATTGTGCTTTTATGTCTTTCTCCATCAATTAACCCTGAAGGAAGGATGTGCTCCCAGTGGCCATTACTCACATACCACACACCCACACCATAATGACAAATGCACATAGTGGTTGAGGATCAGTGGCCAAAGTACCCCTTCTTGCATGGAACATTAGAGGCCTCAACAACCCATTCACAGGCAAGTAGTTTTTGCAGTACCTTTCCCTTCGTGGAAATGTAATTCGACCAAGAGACATATTTGCCCCCAGAGACTTCTCCCACCTTGCATCTACATTAATCCCGGGCGTAGTACTCCACTGCCCACTGAGTGTAGGTATCGCTGCCTGCTTCGCAGTTTACGAAGTAGGCGTAGCAGGCAGCGCTACGCACATGCTGCGGCAAAGCAGAGCTACCCGCCACCCGCCCACCCTCATTTTAAAATAAATGAAAGAATTTAAAAGCAAATTAAATACCTTACCTGTGGTGTGGCGTCCCGGGGCTTCCTCTTCCTGCTTGACCAGCAACTTCTTCTCAAAAATGCACATGCGCGGACGCCCGCGCATGCACATTTCTCACGAGAAATAGCCTGTGGGATTCGAATGATATTACAGCAAAAGTTTCCAACTTATTCTAAAGTAAACCAGAAGGTGACAGGGCTAACCTAGAAAATATGTGGCCGCTGCTCCATCGACGTGCCGCTGTCTCTGAATCGGCGTCCGTGGAGCGTGCAGTTATTTGAAACCACAAACAAAGGACTAAAATGCCTTTGTTCCATTTTACACTTGGAATTAGCGGCCATATTAGAAGTATAAAACATGCAATGGACTACTTATAAACTACTAGTAAAAATGATCACTAGATTATGTATTCATCAATCATGTCTGATCTTTGTTTATCCCAAGTACATAATAAAGAGTGTTAAAAATGGGGGTGGGAAAAACATGTTTCAAAATAATGTGTCTTAGTGGAAATGCCATTCCCATTCTGGCGGCCATTTTGAAGATGAGCAAGAATTGCTTCTCTGTACAAAAAGAAATAATCAATCTGCCTCTCCTGTTGAGTTAATGACAGACAAAAAAGAAAAGTTTCTGGCCCCATAGTGAACAATTAATTGCCCTTCTCTTGAAGAAGGGGTACAAATTTGATTAGGTAATAAAGGGGCTAAAAAGTACCACAAAAAATCACTGAGGACCTTAATACTTGACAGACGCCACTTTTTAGAAACATATGGATTAGACATTAGTAGTGTATTAATAAAGAAAGACTAGTACTTCTTCATCAGATGAAAAAAGGGAGGAGTGTTATGGCTTCCAGAAAGTTGGAATGATAGAAGTGACATAGATGAAACACTGAAAAATACATCATTTTAACCCACATGTAGAATACGCTTTTAGCATCTCTATTATTCCACAATCTCTGTCGCTTCAAAATGTTACAACATTATGAGGACAGTATTTTTTGCAGCTAAATGGTTACATTTTCACAAAAACAATGACTAGCGTGTGTACATGAGAATTGTAGACTGTAACATATTTAAGGTTTCTCATTAGTCCCATAAGCAGGTTTTAAAAATCTGATGCTTAATACTTTGAAAAAGATCCCTATGTATATATATATATTCACTTAAAAAAACATAGGTTTCACACATGTTATAGTTAGCTGTACATTTCACTCGTAAAAAACCAATGAAATTCCACGTTATACTTAGATCAGGTAACTATAACTTGCGCGCCCACAATAAACTGCTGATGACGTCACATATTACATCACTCATGACATGGTCAGTGACATCACTCATCACATCAATGATGACATCTGAAATGACACATTGTAGATTGCGGTCGCGCAAGTAATAGTTACCTGATCTAACTATAACGTGGAATTTCATTGTTTTTTTACGAGTGAAATGTACAGCTAACTATAACATGTGTGAAACCTATGTTTTTTTAAGTGAATTTGCAAGGTTTTTTAAATGCTAATTCCTAACTATAACGTGTGTGAAACCTATGGTTTTTTCAGTGAATTTGTACGGTTTTTTAAATGCTAAGTTATGTATTTATTTTTTATTTTTTCTGGTTTTTCACCGTGCGCACACCCTGCGCGCACGGTGTGCTTCGCGCACCATGCGCGCGCTGTGGGCAATCGGTCCGCTTCGCGCACCGAGCGCCCACGTTGCGCAGTTCATACCGTGCGCGCCTCGCCTTTTATTACACAGTAATAATTTTTTTTTTTCCCTTGCGGGTCCTTCAATTTATTTAATAAATGTGATTGTTATTTCGTTTTTTTATTTTTTATTTTTTTTTGCCGTGCGCGTACGGTAAGCTTACCGTACGCGCACTCCGCGATTTTTTTTTTTAATTATTAAATGAATTTTTCGTACTTTTTGGTCCTTCGTGGACCCCCTGACAAACGCTAGGGGGTCTGCAACTCTCTCCGTTGCCCCCTTTTCACGTTATCCACCTTTGTTTTTCAGTGCGAGAGACAGAAAATGGCGGCCGACACTTTCTGATTTCGACCGATTCGAATGTTTACAGTCATGTAACCACCAATCAGAATTGAGCTCGCGCACGGCACCGTACGCGCACGGTAAGCTTACCGTAAGCGCACGGAGCGCGCTTACAGATATATATATTGATTTAAATGCTATTTTCTCAGGACCTACTGAACAGATTTACTCCAGACCTGCAAAAGGCACATCTCTGACCTGAGGACTACCTCTCTGCCAAATTTCAAGTAATTCTGTTCAGCCGTTCGGGCTGTAGCTCGGACTAAAGGTCCTATGGGAAAATGCATGGGGAAAACGTGTTTTGGGACCCCCCTTTTTTCTCAGCCCCCGCTTGACGAATCCCCCTGAGACTTTCAGGGTAGGAGCGGAGCGGAGCGCCCCACCTATTTTGAAAATTTCGCGAGGATTCGTCAACCGGCGCCAAAGTTATGCCAAATAGAATGTTGCGGATTTCCTATGGAAACACGGTCCTAACTATAATTATCTACTGGCGACCGCCAGTAGATAATATATATTACCTACTGGCGGTCGCCAGTAGGTAGTTATAGTTAGGACCTATTTTCCATAGGAAATCCGCAATATTCTATTCCCAATAACTTTGGCGCCGATTGACGAATCTTCGCGAAATTTTCAAAACTTTTGGCCAGCTCCGGTCCGCTCCTATTCTCAAACTCTCTGGATGATTTGTGTGGCAGGGGCCGAGAAAAAAGGGGGTCTCAAAATGTGTTTTCCCCATGCAATTTCCCATAGGACCTTTAGCCGCAGCTACAGCCCAAACTGCTGAACGGAATTACACCAAATTTGGCAGAAAGGTAGTCCTCAGTTCAGACTCGTGCCTTTTGCTTAAATGGTATAAATCCGTTCAGTAGTTCCTGAGAAAATCAAAAGTAAAATCACATATATCTGGGCGGAGCCTAACCACGTATCTCATCGTGAGATCTGATTGGCTGTCAGCACTTTATCCAAGAAATGTTGGCAGCCATCTTGGGACCAATATACATGATAGCACCTCATTAAAAAGCATTGCAGTTAATAGAAGGTTTTAAGACTTTAGTTACATTATAAATCATTTGTTGCTGGTACCATACTCAATTTAGGAACTGTGGTATGTTCTAAGGTGATTTTACCATGTAAAAAAGCCTTCTGCTGGGATATCATGAATCATGTTTGAGAGAAAACTATTTTCTCATGCTTTTCCCACAGAGGTTTGGAAGGTGATCTATAAGCTAAACTGAGAGCATATTTTCTGTAAATTCACATTATCTTTCTCAGTCATGTGAGAATGAAGCCTGACATTCTCAGTAAAACATGTACATCCAACAAGGGCAGAGACTGTCAGTTGATTCCTTTGTGTTCTACTGCAGCTTCCCAGAGTGTTCCAAAGAACAACTAGAGTGCTAACAGTCCTACTTATGATAAACGTATGGCACACCTGAAGCCATCTTGATTGGAATAAAGTGGTAACTCTTAAAACATTTAATATAAAAAGGAACAAAATGAGGGGGTTCATTTCGCCATAGAAAGAATGATCAGTGCTGTAGAAAGAAAAATTAGGGCATATTCTGAGTGACTTCTCAAATCCTCTTCTATTTCATTAAAAAATTCTGACATGCAGACTGAAACATGCACTTTCAATACCAGCAGCAGACTTCCCTGGTGAGCAGTAGCTTTACTACAGTGATTTAATGAGCAACTAGAGTGCGACTATTCTGAATTTATGGCAAATGTGTGACACATCTGAATGCCTTCTTGATGGAACCAAAGTAAACAAGCATTCAAAACGCAATAGGTCTTGCCCTCCTTTAAGTTAAAGCAATTCTGTTTGTAATGAGGTGGCTTTTTAGCTTTACTTTTATTAGTGTTTTTCAAACTTTCATGTACATAACATGTATATGCATGCATATATGTATATGTATGCATGCATTTATATTTGTATTTCTATAGATATGCAGATTATATATATGTTTATATATATATATATATATATATATATATACATATACATATATATAAATGCATATACATATATATGCATATATATATGCATATGTGTGCGAGTAGAGAGAGGTAGAGAGAGGTAGAGAGGTAGAGGTGTAGAGGTAGAGAGGTAGAGGTAGAGAGGTAGAGAGTAGTAGAGAGAGAGGCAGAGAGAGGTAGAGAGGATGAGTAATAGAGAGTAGAGAGTGAGTAGTAGAGAGTAGTAGAAAGTAGGAGAGAGAGTAGCAGAGAGTGAGTAGTAGAGAGTAGTAGAGTGAATAGTAGAGAGTGAGTAGTAGAGAGTGAGTGTAGAGAGTAGTAGAGAGTGGGTAGTAGAGAGTGAGTAGTAGACAGTAGTAAAGAGTAGTAGAGAGTGAGTAGTAGAATGAGTAGAAGAGAGTAGTAGAGAGTGAGTAGTAAAGAGTAGTAGAGAGTGAGTAGTGAGTAGTAGAGAGAAGTAGAGAGTAAATAGTAGTAGAGAGTGGGTAGCAGAGAGAGAGTAGTAGAGAGTGAGTAGTAGAGTGAGTAGCAGAGAATAGTAGAGAGAGAGTAGTAGAGAGTGAGTAGTAGAGAGTAGTAGAGAGTGAGTAGTAGGGAGTGAGTAGTAGAGTGAGTAGTAGAGAGTGAGTAGTAGAGAGTAGTAGAGAGAGATTAGTAGAGTGAGTAGTAGAGAGTAGTAGAGAGTGAGTAGCAGAGAGTGAGTAGTAGAGACTAGTAGAGAGTGAGTAGTAGAGAGAGAGTAGTAGGGAGTTGTAGAGTAGTAGAGAGTGAGTAGTAGAGTGAGTAATAGGGGTAGCAGAGAGTGAGTAGTAGAGTGAGTAGTAGAGAGTAGTAGAGAGCGAGTAGTAGAGAGCAAGTAGTAGAGACTGTGTAGTAGAGAGTGAGTACTAGAGAGTAGTAGAGAGTGAGTAGTAGAGAGAGTAGTAGAGAGAGTAGTAGAGAGTAGTAGAGTAGTAGAGAGTGAGTAGTAGAGAGTAGTAGAGAGCAAGTAGTAGATTGTGAGTAGTGGAGAGTGAGTAGTAGAGAGTGAGTACAAGAGAGTGAGTAGTAGAGAGTGAGTACTAGAGAGTAGTAGAGAGTGAGTAGTAGAGAGTAGTAGAGTGTAAGTAGTAGAGAGTAGTAGAGTGAGTAGTAGAGAGTGAGTAGTAGAGAGTAGTAGAGAGTGAGTGAGAAGTAGAGTAGTAGAGAGTGAGTGGTAGAGAGTAGTAGAGAGCAAGTAGTAGAGTGTGAGTAGTGGAGAGTGAGTAGTAGAGAGTAGTAGAGAGTGAGTACCAGAGAGTGAGTAGTAGAGAGTGAGTACTAGAGAGTAGTAGAGAGTGAGTAGTAGAGAGAGAGTAGTAGAGAGCGAGTAGTAGAGAGTGATTAGTGGAGAGTGTAGTAGAGAGTAGTAGAGAGCGAGTAGTAGAGAGTGAGTAGTAGAGAGTGAGTAGTAGAGAGTGAGTACTAGAGAGTAGTAGAGAGTGAGTAGTAATGAGAGAGTAGTAGGGAGTAGTAGAGAGTGAGTGAGTAGTAGAGTAGTAGAGAGTGAGTGGTAGAGAGTAGTAGAGAGCAGTAGAGTGAGTAGTAGAGAGTAGTAGAGAGTGAGTAGTAGGTAGAGTAGTAGAGAGTGAGTAGTAGTAGAGAGAGTAGTAGAGAGTGAGTAGTAGAGAGTGAGTAGTAGAGAGCGAGTAGTAGAGAGTGAGTAGTGGAGAGTGTAGTAGAGAGTAGTAGAGAGCGAGTAGTAGAGAGTGAGTAGTAGAGAGAGAGTAGTAGAGAGTGAGTAGTAGAGAGTAGTAGAGTGAGTAGTCGAGAGGGAGTAGTAGAGAGAGTAGTGGAGAGTAGTAGAGAGTGAGTAGTAGAGTAGTAGAGAGTAGTAGAGAGTAGTAGAGTGAGTAGTAGAGAGTAGTAGAGAGTTAGTAGAGAGTGAGCAGTAGAGAGTAGTAGAGAGTAGTAGAGATTGAGCAGTAGAGAGTAGTAGTAGAGAGTAGTAGAGAGTGAGTAGTAGAAAGTAGTAGCGAGTGAGTAGTAGAGAGTGAGTAGTTTAATTTAAAAGGAACACAATGAGGGGGTTCATTTTGTTATAGAAATTATGATTATTGCTGAAAAAAAGAAAAATTAGGGCACATTTTGAGTGACTTCTCAAATCCTCTAGTATTTCATTAAAAAATTCTGACATGCAGACTGAAACATGCATGATCTAATAAGCAACTAGAGTGCTAACATTCCGAATTTATGGCAAATGTGTGACACATCTGAATGCCGTCTTGATGGCATCAAAGTAAAAAACCTGAAAGTATTTCCTACTGAGGAGACTGTAGGAAATTAGGAAACTTCATAACAAATAAGTCTCCCAAGATGGCCACCAGAGACAAAAGAGCCCAAATGTAGCAAAAATATCACCCAGATGTAGCCCAAGTATAGCCCAATGACAGAATGTCCCAACGTGTTCTAAAGAACAACTAGAGCGCTAACAGTCTTACCTATGACAAAAGTATGGCACACATGAAGCCATCTTGATTGGAATAAAGTGGTAACACTTAAGACATTTAATTTGCAAAGGAACAAAATGAGGGGGTCCATTTTGCCATAGAAATTATGATTAGTGCTGCAGAAAGAAAAATTAGGGCACATTTGGACTTCTCAAATCCTCTTCTATTTCATAAAAAAATTCTGACATGCAGACTGAAACATGCACTTTCAATACCAGCAGCAGACTTCCCTGGTGAGCAGTAGCTTTACTACAGTGATCTGATAAGCAACTAGATTGCTATCATTCAGAATTTATGGCAAATGTGTGACACATCTGAATGCCTTCTTGATGGAACCAAAGTAAACAAGCATTGAACATGCAATAGGTCTCGCCCTCGTTTAAGTTAAAGCAATTCTGTTTGTAATTAGGTGGCTTTTTAGCTTTGCTTGCATTAGTGTTTTTCAAACTTTCATGTACATAACGTGCATATGTATGCATATATGTATATGTATGCATGCATTTATATTTGTATTTATATAGATATGCAGATTATATATATGTTTATATATGTATTACCTACTGGCGGTCGCCAGTAGGTAGTTATAGTTAGGACCCTGTTTCCATAGGAAATCCGCAACATTCTATTCGGAATAACTTTGGCGCCGGTCGACGAATCCTTGCGAAATTTTCAAAATAGGTGGGGCGCTACGCTCCGCTCCTACCCTGAAAGTCTCGGGGGGATTCGTCAAGCGGGGGCTGAGATAAAAGGGGGGTCCCAAAACGCGTTTTTCCCATGCATTTTTCCATAGGACCTTTAGACACAGCTACAGCCCGAACGGCTGAACAGAATTACGTGAAATTTGGCAGAGAGGTAGTCCTCAGGTCAAGGAAGTGCCTTTTGTAGATTTGGTGTAAATCTGTTCAGTAGATTTTGAGAAAATAGCCTTTAAATCAATATATATATCTGAGCCAGCTTACGGTGCGCTTACGGTGCGCTTACCGTACGCGTACGGTGACGTGCGCGAGCGCGATTCTGATTGGCTCTTAGATCTTAGTAAACATTCGAATCGGTCGAAACCAGGAAGCGGCGGCCGCCATTTTGTGTATTTCACTCAGAAAAAAAAGGGTAATAACTTGAAAAGGGGGCAAGGAACAGAGTTACAGACCCCCTAACATTTGTAAGGGGGTCAAAGAAGGACAGAAAAGTACAAAGAAAACATTTATTGATTTTAAAAATGATTGCGGGGTACGCGTACGGTAAGCTCACCGTAAGCGTACGGTAAAAAAAAAAAAAAAATGAAATGAAATGCAGATTTAAATGTTTAGATATTAGGGGGCTCTAAAAAGAGCCGTTGTGTTTATGAAGTGATTTTTTATTGGTACCTACAAGTAAGTACCGATGCAGAGTCTAAGGTTCAAGAGGAAGACTCTGTTCCCTTCATCAGTGAAGTGTACACCATCTCCTCTATAAATGTCTTGCATGTCGTAACGCAAGTTGTTGTGGTAAATGGAACCCATACCATAGTCACGGAGGAAAGCAGAAACAGATTTGTTGACGTGCTTTCTTGCTTTGTCAATCTGTGGACAAAAATTATTGGACCAGTTCCATTTTTGCCTTTGGCATATGTTAGAAAACACAAAGGCAGTTTTAGGGAAAAGTGAAAACAGTTGTGCAAAGGTCTCCTTCATAAGCATTTCCAGACCTACCCCAGTCAAAGTGCCTAGGTCATTGCCACCACAGTGCACTATTATGAGGTCAGGGTGTTGGATTTGCATGAAGGATTTCACCAATGGCATCAATTGGTGCCACTTTAACCCTCTCTGACCAATCCATTTAATGTCTACATTTGGCAAAGCAAGGTCTCTCACCATATCTGTTTTCTCTGCATACTTTTCACTCCAGAAGACATAGCTGTGCCCTACAATCCACACTGTGAACATCTTCAAAGGAGAACTGGATGCACTCAGGAGGTGTAATTCAGTAGAATGGTAAAAAGAAATGAAAGACAGTTTGGAAATGGAGGCATACATATTTTTTTTATAAAAAAAAGAACTGATTGGCTGTTTCATACCATTCTAGAATAAAAACTAGGCTGTATGTGTAAATTTATAGAAGCATGTTTTGTATTGGTACAGAAAAATGTGTTACCAAAGAACAGTACTATGGATTTGCTGTTAGGTTTGAAAAGTCAAGCACTCTTGCACTTTGAAAATGAAACATTGTCTGCTGAACTTCTGACCTAACTCCACACAGCAGTGTTCCATGAGCTGTTGCTATGGTAGCAGGCAGAAGTCAAGTTGGGGGAAGGGTACTAGCCAGAAGTCAAGTTGGGGGAAGGGTACTTTTGGAAAAGGGTTATTTTTCAACCAATAGAAATGTGTGATTACATTTGAAAAAAAGGGGGAAGCACTGAGATTTGAAATTAACATGTATATGTGTGGAAAAAGAGAGGGAAAGTTTGCCATTATCTGGTTCTGCTGAGAGGAGAGAGGTGAACAGAACAGAGATCCTGACTCTGATAATCTGCTGTTTGAGTGCCACATTTCTTTTACAATTAACTAATTTTAAAGGTGAGTTTAGAGTTTGAGAGGGGATGTATATGGTAAATTAAGAAATGAATAATAGAATTGGAATTCCTTTTGTTGAAGTTGTGTTTATTATTTTCTGTTTTGGGAGAAATTTAAATGTGAGGAACATGTAAAATAATATGGACTATGTTTTCACGAAAATGTAAGGTGTACTGGTAAAAATAAGGAATACTTTAAGGGTTTGAGGTTGCACTCAGTAATGCAAATACATTCAGCATCAGTGAGGCTGGTTGCCCTTGCTGGAGTGTAGTGTGTCACCTAGGTTACACATGTTGCTGGTCTCAGAAAGCTGTTTGGTATTGCTCTGGTGATTTTACATTTGCATTAGATGGAAAGGGGGAGGTTTTTTTTATGCAGAAGCAGACTCTTAGTACACAGGCAGCTGGTTATCCTGTGGAATCATGGATAGTATTCACAACCGAGTGGGGTTTGAGGTTTCAGTTAGTAATGCAAATACATTCAGCATCACTAAGGCTGGTTGCCCTTGCTGGAGTGTAGTCAGTCACCCAGGTTACACATGGTGCTGGTTTCAAAAAGCAGTTTGGACATGTGCTGTTTTCAGAATCTGAAAAGTGGATTCAAAATGTGTCAGTCTGTAAAAGTGTTTATCACTTGCCAAAAAAAAGAGTAGTAAGTGTGCTTTCAAATTGGCAAAGAAATTTCGTTTTGTGACTAATATGAAAACATGACTCTGTGTGCAAATAGGAATTACAGGCAGAGATTTATTGCGTATTGCTCTGGTGATTTTACATTTGCATTACATGTAAAGGGGGAGCCATTTTTTTGTATGCAGAAGCAGACTCTTAGCACACAGCCAGCTGCTTATCCTGTGGAATCATGGATAGTATTCACAACCGAGTGGGGTTTGAGGTTTCAGTCAGTAATGCAAATACATTCAGCATCACTAAGGCTGGTTGCCCTTGCTGGAGTGTAGTCAGTCACCCAGGTTACACATGGTGCTGGTCTTAAAAAGCAGTTTGGACATGTGCTGTTTTCAGAATCTGAAAAGTGGATTCAAAATGTGTCAGTCTGTAAAAGTGTTTATCACTTGCCAAAAAAAAGAGTAGTAAGTGTGCTTTCAAATTGGCAAAGAAATTTCGTTTTGTGACTAATATGAAAACATGACTCTGTGTGCAAATAGGAATTACAGGCAGAGATGTATTGCGTATTGCTCTGGTGATTTTACATTTGCATTAGATGTAAAGGGGGAGCCATTTTTTTGTATGCAGAAGCAGACTCTTAGCACACAGCCAGCTGCTTATCCTGTGGAATCATGCATAGTATTCACAACCGAGTGGGGTTTGAGGATTCAGTCAGTAATGCAAATACATTCAGCATCACTAAGGCTGGTTGCCCTTGCTGGAGTGTAGTCAGTCACCCAGGTTGCACATGGTGCTGGTCTTAAAAAGCAGTTTGGACATGTGCTTTTATCAGAATCTGAAAAGTGGATTCATAATGTGTCAGTCTGTAAAAGCACTTATCACTTGCCAAAAAAAAGAGTAGTAAGTGTGCTTTCAAATTGGCAAAGAAATTTCGTTTTGTGACTATTGTGAAAACATGACTCTGTGTGCAAATAGGAATTACAGGCAGAGATGTATTGCGTATTGCTCTGGTGATTTTATATTTGTATTAGATGGAAAGGGGGAGGTATTTTTTTGTGCAGAAGCAGACTCTTAGTACACAGGCAGCTGGTTATCCTGTGGAATCATGGATAGTATTCACAACCGAGTGGGGTTTGAGGTTTCAGTCAGTAATGCAAATACATTCAGCATCACTAAGGTTGGTTGCCCTTGCTGGAGTGTAGTCAGTCACCCAGGTTACACATGGTGCTGGTCTGAAAAAGCAGTTTGGACATGTGCTTTTATCAGAATCTGAAAAGTGGATTCATAATGTGTCAGTCTGTAAAAGTGTTTATCACCTGCCAAAAAAAAGAGTAGTAAGTGTGCTTTCAAATTGGCAAAGAAATTTCGTTTTGTGACTAATGTGAAAACATGACTCTGTGTGCAAATAGGAATTACAGGCAGAGATTTATTGCGTATTGGTTTGGTGAATTTACATTTGCATTAGATGTAAAGGGGGAGCCATTTTTTTGTGCAGAAGCAGACTCTTAGCACACAGCCAGCTGCTTATCCTGTGGAATCATGCATAGTAATGACAACCGAGTGGGGTTTGAGGTTTCAGTCAGTAATGCAAATACATTCAGCATCAGTAAGGCTGGTTGCCCTTGCTGGAGCGTAGTCAGTCACCCAGGTTACACATGTTGCTGGTCTCAGAAAGGTGTTTGGTATTGCTCTGGTGATTTTACATTTGCAATAGATGGAAAGGGGGAGCTATTTTTTTATGCAGAAGCAGACTCTTTGCACACACCCAGCTGCTTATCCTGTGGAATCAAGCACAGTATTCACAACGGAGTGGGGTTTGAGGTTTTAATCAGTAATGCAAATACATTCAGCATCACTAAGGCTGGTTGCCCTTGCTGGAGTGTAGTCAGTCACCCAGGTTACACATGGTGCTGGTCTTAAAAAGCAGTTTGGACATGTGCTTTTATCAGAATCTGAAAAGTGGATTCATAATGTGTCAGTCTGTAAAAGCACTTATCACTTGCCAAAAAAAAGAGTAGTAAGTGTGCTTTCAAATTGGCAAAGAAATTTCGTTTTGTGACTATTGTGAAAACATGACTCTGTGTGCAAATAGGAATTACAGGCAGAGATGTATTGCGTATTGCTCTGGTGATTTTACATTTGTATTAGATGGAAAGGGGGAGGTATTTTTTTGTGCAGAAGCAGACTCTTAGTACACAGGCAGCTGGTTATCCTGTGGAATCATGGATAGTATTCACAACCGAGTGGGGTTTGAGGTTTCAGTCAGTAATGCAAATACATTCAGCATCACTAAGGTTGGTTGCCCTTGCTGGAGTGTAGTCAGTCACCCAGGTTACACATGGTGCTGGTCTGAAAAAGCAGTTTGGACATGTGCTTTTATCAGAATCTGAAAAGTGGATTCATAATGTGTCAGTCTGTAAAAGTGTTTATCACTTGCCAAAAAAAAGAGTAGTAAGTGTGCTTTCAAATTGGCAAAGAAATTTCGTTTTGTGACTAATATGAAAACATGACTCTGTGTGCAAATAGGAATTACAGGCAGAGATTTATTGCGTATTGCTCTGGTGATTTTACATTTGCATTACATGTAAAGGGGGAGCCATTTTTTTGTATGCAGAAGCAGACTCTTAGCACACAGCCAGCTGGTTATCCTGTGGAATCATGGATAGTATTCACAACCGAGTGGGGTTTGAGGTTTCAGTCAGTAATGCAAATACATTCAGCATCACTAAGGCTGGTTGCCCTTGCTGGAGTGTAGTCAATCACCCAGGTTACACATGGTGCTGGTCTTAAAAAGCAGTTTGGACATGTGCTTTTATCAGAATCTGAAAAGTGGATTCATAATGTGTCAGTCTGTAAAAGTGTTTATCACTTGCCAAAAAAAAGAGTAGTAAGTGTGCTTTCAAATTGGCAAAGAAATTTCGTTTTGTGACTAATATGAAAACATGACTCTGTGTGCAAATAGGAATTACAGGCAGAGATTTATTGCGTATTGCTTTGGTGAATTTACATTTGCATTAGATGTAAAGGGGGAGCCATTTTTTTGTGCAGAAGCAGACTCTTAGCACACAGCCAGCTGCTTATCCTGTGGAATCATGCATAGTAATGACAACCGAGTGGGGTTTGAGGTTTCAGTCAGTAATGCAAATACATTCAGCATCAGTAAGGCTGGTTGCCCTTGCTGGAGCGTAGTCAGTCACCCAGGTTACACATGTTGCTGGTCTCAGAAAGGTGTTTGGTATTGCTCTGGTGATTTTACATTTGCAATAGATGGAAAGGGGGAGCTATTTTTTTATGCAGAAGCAGACCCTTTGCACACACCCAGCTGCTTATCCTGTGGAATCAAGCACAGTATTCACAACGGAGTGGGGTTTGAGGTTTTAATCAGTAATGCAAATACATTCAGCATCACTAAGGCTGGTTGCCCTTGCTGGAGTGTAGTCAGTCACCCAGGTTACACATGTTGCTGGTCTGAAAAAGCTGTTTGGACATGTGCTGTTTTCAGAATCTGAAAAGTGGATTCAAAATGTGTCAGACTGTAAAAGTACTTATCACTTGCCAAAAAAGTAGTATAAAGTATGCTTTGCAATTGGCAAAGAAATTTCGTTTTCTGCCTAATTTCAAACCATGACTCTGTGTGCACACAGGAATTGTTTTTAGATATTTAATTTGTGATGGTGTTATTGTGATTTTCACTTGTAGGAAAGGGGTACATAGTATTTTAAGATTTGAAAAGATCATAAAAAATGTAGTAATATATTTAAATAAAATAAAGGAATTTTTTTTTAGTTTTTTTCAGGTATTGCTGAAGAGCAGTGAACAAAATTTAAGATGCCTACAAAATCCAGACTAAAGAAAGACCACAAAAAAAACCTATATTTGAAGACAACTGGAGGACCTAAGTTAGTTGGAGATGCTCATGTTGGGAAAAAGAACAAATCTTCTGGTAAGCAGACAAAAGATCTTTTAAAGAACATCTTCAAAAAAAGGAAAAATGTACAAAATGTCTGTACTGGAAAGAATGTTTTCAATAGAAAAAAACAGGAAAAAATTGAGAATTTAGTTAATGCAAATATACCTTCTGCAACAATAAAGATTAACTTAAACAGAAAAACAGCGTTTAAAGAGATACGTAGAAAAATGTTTCAGAGAAGAGTTATGTCCAATTTGATAAAGGATGTCAAGAAATATAAGCAAAAGGCAAAATATTACAAGAGAAAAAAAGAAATTGAAGCCATTGCAGCAAAGGCATTTGAATTAAAAAGGAAACTATTCATTTTAATTTTGAATAGGATGCGTACATTAGATAAAATGGTTAATGTACTGAAATCACAAAGCAAAAGGAAAAGAGTAGTGAACAGAACAAACTTTTTTAAAGTGTTTTTAGGAAAATGGATGCATAGTTCAAGTAGTGAACCTTTTTTTAATGAAGAGAGTTATTTTCAAAGTAATAGTTTGCTGCATGCAGTTGACACCAGAGGTCGTGCTTATGAAGTGAAAAATGGTTGCATAATGGAGAAGGAGATAATGGTTCCAAGAGATGAGGTACAAGTGATGGCGGATGAGGCTATGGGGAGAAGTCCAAAAGCCCCAGTGTACACTTGGAATTGTAGTAGTATTTGCACTGTGCGTCAGGAATCTATTGATAAATTTCGTGAGTTTCTAAGAGAATATAGTAAAAAAAAGTGTAAAACAGAAGATTAAGGTGCTTCAAAGTCTAGATCCATGCAGAGTGAGAGAGAATACTGGTTTGCAGGGTCATTCTCTGGCTTGTCTATCTAGAAAAGTGTGTAATAGTGTTTTCCATCATTTTAGGATGCTGGCTGTTCATCATACTGAAATGAGAAAGTTTGTGAGACGGTTGTATTTTGCTAAAAGTCCAGCAATAAAGTTAGATGAATTGAATAGGGCTCTGTTCCGTGGATCGGTATCAGATGTAGAGAAGGTTGTTGATGAAATTCAGTTTTGTTACTTTGGTCCTGAACAAAACAGTGCAGAAAAGGACACAGTAAATGAGGAAGAAGTGGAAGAGAATGTAGAACCCTCTGTAAGTAAGACATTTAATGATCACATAACAAAATTTGAAAAAATCTCTAATGAAAGACCAAATATTACTTGTATTTGTTGCCGCAGAACTCATTATAGAAAACAAACTAGGAATGTTGATCTCTACAGAAAGAGTGAAAATGAAGATAATTATAAGTGGAAAGATTTTGCCACATATATATTTCTAGAAAATTGTTTTGAATTGGGTGAAGATCAGCGTATTTGTAAATACTGTTACAACAAGTTAGAAGAAAATAGAATGCCGACCAGAGCTGTACATAATAATTTAGAATTGGATGCTATTCCTGCTGAACTTTCTGAATTAAATACATATGAGTCTATACTTATACAATGTGTTCATCCGTTCCAGACCATAGTACGTATGGAGCCCAAAACTGGTAAATTACCTCCTTCAGATTTACTGAGAGGTTTAAAAGGTAGAGTGGTGTATTTGCCCTTGGATTTGAAAAAAAATATGGAAACTATTGATGCGGATACTTTGGAAACTGAACCATTAGTTATTCTGGTTAATGGTGTACCTACAAAGAATAAGAAGATTTGGCAGGAGCTGGTAGATGTACGCAAAGTACAAAGAGCAAATTTGTATTTGAAAAGGAATAACAAATGGTATGAATCAATTTATATAGACAAAGTAGAAGAAGATTTACAAGAAGACACAGAAACATCAACTGGACAAATTGAAAAAGTGGACAAGTCAAAGGAAGAAGAAATTTATGAACATTTTAGCATACATCCTCTTCATTCAAAAGAAGTTATGGGAGACAATATTGATCTGTTTCAGATGAAGAAAGCAAAAGGAACTCCCGTGAGTGTATGGGAGGAGAGCTTGGAAGCTCGATGTTTTCCCCAGCTGTTTTCTAAAGGAAAAGGAGGACGATACGATGAACGTCCAGAACAGATTCCAGCTTCTGAGTATCGGACTACAAGACTATATGCAGAAGATCCCAGATTTCGACAAAGTATTCCTTATTTGTTCCATCTTTTATTTGAAAGCGACTTGTCAGCACTATCTTATGCAGTAAATCACATTTTAAAAAGTGGAGTACATTTACAAAATGTGTCTGCTAAGGATTTTATGGAGAAAGTGCAGCACCGAGATGATCATTTGGAAACACAACTGATCAATCTGATGGCTTGTCAGCGTGGGACAAATGAATATTGGTACCGACGCCATGGTGAATTAAAATGCATGTTACGGAATTTAGGAACACCAACATGGTTCCTTACCCTAAGCTGTGCTGAGTACGCTTGGGATGATTTACTGGATTTACGAGAGGCAAATTCAAACATTAAAAACATCGAATACAAGACAGCAGGAGAACTGTGCTCATTGGATCCGGTTAATGTTTGCAGATATTTCAATCATAGATTTGAGGCTATGATGTCCTTCATCTGCAATAAAAAAAATCCACCTCTAGGAGAAGTAGTGGATTTCTTTTGGAGAAAAGAGTACCAGGCAAGAGGTGCTCCTCATATTCATATGCTGTTGTGGATCAAGGATGCCCCAAAGTTTGGAACAGATACTGATGAAGCAGTGTTATCTTACATTGAAGAATATGCAACATGTGCTATACCAAAAAGCACAGAAGAGAAAAAGTTAAAGGAGCAAGTTTTACGTTTCCAAAGTCATCGGTGTGGAAAATACTGTCGACGGAAATACAAGAGCAAAGAAAAATACTACACTAAATGTCGATTTGGATTTCCTAGACCTGTTCTTTCAAATGGAAGAGTAAACAGTTTTATGTCATCTGTGAGACATACTATCACAAGAAAATCACCTAAGAATACCTACAACCTAAAAAGAAAAGAAGAATCAAAAAATATAAATGACTACAACCCAGTCATTTTATCCATGTGGAATGCTAACATGGATATACAGTATGTAGCTGACAATTCCATTGCTGTTGCTCGATATGTAACGTCTTACATTACTAAATCTGAAAAAACTGAATTGAAAGAAATGTGGGAAGAGATTTCTCACGAGAAGACTGTCAGTAAGAAGCTGTACAGTTTCAGTTTAAAGATGTTATTGCATCGAGAAATTGGATCCTACGAATGTTCAGATAGGTTATCTTCTGCAAGTCTCTACTCAAAATCAAGAAGAATAATTTGGGCAAGTTTAGGCCTTGCAGCAATGAGAAATCGGGTACTGAAATCTGTTGGAGAAATTGAATATTTGGCCGAGAATGACCCAGAAAGTACAGATATTTTGAAATCAAACATGTTGGACACATATTATCCAAAAAGAAGTCATCATCTGGAGAACATGTGTCTCTATGAAGTGCTGCAGAACTACATTTATTCACGGAAAGCCGCAGAAGACATCAACAATGGAAAATATAAAGTCATTGGTGAGGAAGGATGTTTGGTGAAGCAAACAAAAGGAAGTTTGATAAATCACAGGAAGCTGAGTTGCGACACTACTGACAAAAAGGAATTTTACTACTTGGCTCTTTTACAGCTGTTTAAACCATGGCGTACAGAGGATGAACTACTGGGAGAATTTCAAAGCTATGAAGATTCTTTTAATGCTTGCAAAGACAGCATACAATGCAGGACATTCTCAACTTATCTGCAAATGTTAAATGAAGAAATTGAACAGGAAACTACAATTGCAGCTGAAGTAGCTAGAGACAGTTCTCAAGACAGCCAAAGTTCAGGAACACTCAGTCAAGATCCCCTAGGACAACCAATCGTTGAAAATGAAGCATCAATAGCCATGAATGAAGTGGAAACGGCTATGAATCAAGCTCAAGAAGAATTTATAGACTTACAAAATTTGGAAAGACAACTGAATGAAGAGCAGCAACACATTTATGAAGAGATCAGAAGCAAAATTGATCACGGATTTCTACATGAAAAAAAAGAGTGCTCATGCACATCATTTCATCCAATCAGGATGTATGTAAGTGGACAAGCTGGAACTGGAAAAAGTTTCCTAATAAAAGTCATCAGAAGCTACCTACAGCAAAAAACGGATTCTACTTTGTCTTGTGTGGTTACTGCTCCAACTGGGTTAGCAGCCTATAATATAAAAGGAATCACCTTACATCGTTTGCTAATGTTACCAGTGGAGCATGAGAACAAAATACAATACAACAAGCTAACTGGAGAAGCATGCTTGGAAGTTTCAAGAGTATTGAAGAAGATGCAAGTTCTCATTATTGATGAGGTGAGCATGGTATCAAACTTAATGCTTGCCTTTGTGCATTTAAGAATGCAGCAAATTCTAAGGACAGACTATGACGTGTTATTTGGTGGAAAACATGTCATAGTTTTTGGGGATCTTCTACAACTTACTCCAGTTAAAGGACAACCAGTGTTTAATACTGTGACACATGAAGACACAAAGAAGTCATTGGGAAGCATCGGTAATGCAAATATTTGGTCCTTCTTTGAGTACAAGGAACTTACTACTAATATGAGGCAAGCAAACGATGAAGAATATGGAAGTATTCTGAAAGATATCAGAATTGGACTACTCACAGAAGTTGGCAAAAAAGCATTACAGAGTCGGCTGCTACATAATTTATTTCCAAAGGAAGAAATAGTTGCAGAGAAGATATACAAGAACATTGCAGAAAAGAAAAGTGTCATCTGCTTAATGCCAACTCTACGTGAATGCTCAATATTCAATGAGGAGCTTTTAAAATTGGAAAAGGAAGATATCAGGAAATTGGAAGCAGTGGACAAAATTGAGGATGGAAGAATTACTATCACATTAACAGGCACACTGAAAAATAAATTGGATTCACTAGAGAAGAACATTTCCAAAACAGCTGGATTAGAAAAAAATCTATATGTTTGCATGAACTGTAGAGTATTTTTAAGGAGAAATTTGGATGTTGAAAAAGGTTTAGTTAATGGAGCTATGGGAAGAGTTGTGGGTTTTATTAATTATCAGAAAAAAGATGGAATTGAATGTTTAAAAATAAAATTTGATCAGATAGAAGAAGTTAAAGACATTTGTCGTTGTTCAGTTCGTTTCATGCTTGTGAAAGACTTATATGTACGTAGGAAGCAGTTTCCGTTTTTGCTAGCATATGCTGTAACTATTCACAAGTCTCAAGGATTGACTGTAGATTGTGCTTTTGTGAACATTGGTTCAACTGTGTTCAAAGAAGGTATGGCTTATGTAGCTTTGTCACGAGTGAAAACATTATCTGGTTTATTCATGATAGACTTTGATGACTCAAAAGTTAGTGCTGATACAAATTGTGTAAAGGAGTATAATAGATTAAGAAGAACCTATGCTCCTCATTTAGGTCAGTATCCTGTGTTGGAGAAACGTGTAGTTTCTCGTAAAAGGAGAAATGAGAATATCTGTAATGAAGATGTAGAGAGGAGGAAAAAAAAGAGGAGTGATGTAATTGCAAGCAAAAAGAAAAAGGAAAATGAAGAAGAGGTTGTAGGATGTCATTTTGAAAATAGCTCTGGTGTCAACTGCTACGCTAATGTAGTGCTGAATGTTGCATTTTATCTGGAAAGTGTGCAAGAGCAGATAATAGTAAATCAGAGAAAAAGATTCTGTTCTGAGTTGAGTGTCCTTTTTCAAAAGCTGAGTAATGATAAAACTCAAATAGAAAGTGCTACTGAAATTAGAAAACTTTTAGATGTATGTTCAGGACGAACACAGTTTTCTCAAAATGTACAGCAAGACGCACAGGAATTCTTGATGTTTTTTCTTCAGGTACTGGAAGAAGAAGGGGTTCCCATTGAAAATTTGTTTGGTCTCTCTTATAAATGGGAACATAGTTGTGAAAACTGTTACAATACATGTGGCTCTAATGTTGATTCTGAAAGGTTTATTTATTTAACATTGCCAGAAAGTAAGACAGTCACTTTTGCTAAATTAGTTAAAGATGCTAATCATAACATGGAATGCAGTGAGTGTCAATCTGAAATGTTTTCAACGTTAATTTTAAAGGAATACGGAGAATATGTAATTTTAATGATGCAACGATGTAAAGCTGATGGTTCAAAATTGGATACTTTAATAAAGAAGTTTACAGGACAGCAATTATCAATTTCAGGAAAAACTTTTGTAACAGTTGCAATAATTTTCCATGAAGGACCTACTGTTACTTCTGGACATTACACAGTTTATCTTAAATGTGAAAAAGGCTGGACACTGTGTAATGATTCCCAATTGATTTTCAAGCAACGTTTGCCTTTTGATTTAGCAAATTCCTATCTAATCTTCCTGAAACCTAAATTTTAGAGAGACTTGGCAAGATGTGGACAAAACAATTTTACCATTTTATTGGATTACCATTGGAATTTTCTTAAAAAATGATTTTTCAAATTATCATTTGGCCTAATGGAAAGGTAACCAATTGCAATGTGGACTTTTTAAATTTTTAATGAAACTTTGGAAAACCAAAAATTTAGACAAAATCGGTAACATCTGCACAATTTAAATTTTGGAATGTTATTGGATTGCCATTGGAAATTTATTCAAAAAAGATTTTTAAAATTACTATTTGGCCATGAGGAAAAGTAAACAATTGTATTGTGGACTTATTTAATTATTATTTAATCTTTCGGAAACCAAAATGTTACAGAGAATCGGTGAGATCTGTACAATTTAAACTTTAGAATTTTATTGGATTACCATTGGAAATTTAATCAAAAAAGAATTTTAAAATTACTATTTGGCCTAAAGGAAATGGAACCAGATGTATTGTGGAGTTATTTGAGATATATTTTTGTGATTATACTTCTGAAACAAAAATGTCAGACGGTATTTTAAAGAAATAAGTATTGATATTAGTTAATATTTTTTTAGAATATTATGCATTTCTATAATGTTATGTTTAAGTTAAAAGAGATTCTGGGCTTTTTTTATACAATCTTTGAGATTGTTATTTTTTTTTTGCCCGCTGTTAAATGATGAATGCAATTGCTTTCACAATTTATAGTGAAATGCAATATATTCTGAAAACAGCAAAAAAAAGGCAAAACATTTTTGGGGAAAAATATGTAAATACGTGTACTGTGTAATATATTGATTTATTAAATATTAATACTTTTTTCTTTTTTTTCAGATTGTGAAAGAAAATTTTCAAAAAAAACCAACCATTTTTTCAAGTAATTTCAATTACATTTTAATTAAAAATTAAATTGTTGGGTGGGACAGGTAACTGAGAAATTAGAAGGTCTCTTTCTTCCACTTTATCTCAAAAAGATTTTTAGTATTTAGTTATTAATTCCTCAAGGATCTTGAGATGTGGTAATTGATTTTTAGTGTTTTAAAAAAAAAAAAAAAAAAAATACGCTTACGGTAAAAAAAAAAAAAAGTTTTAAAGAAAAAATAAAAAAAAGTTGAGAGGTAAGGTTGGCTCTTAAAAGAGCCGTTGTGTTCATGCAGGGACAGAGGAAAGGAAGTATGGGAACATTAGCTGGTTGGACATTTGTGCTGATCTATTTTGTTGTTAATGAGGGAAACACTGGTCTCCCTATGAACAATTAGATCATGGCAAAATGAACACCGCATAGTAACCCTACCAAACCGAGGGTTCATTTCCAGAGGTTCAGAAAAAGGTGATTGTGCCCCCACAGATGAAGGGCTCAGCTGAGCTTCCGAAGAAGGACTCGGCTGAGCTGCTCTGGATGTGCTTGCTCGACTTACTGAAGGGTTGCCCCTAGTATGTCGTGCATGTGTCCTAGGATGCACATCCTCAAGGTGTCTCAACATAGTGTGATTCCCAAAGGAATACTTCTTGTTGGGATTACCTCGCGAAAGTACACGCTGGCACAGCTTGCAAGTCACCAAGGCAGCATTGACTTTTTTCTCACCCTCTGGAAAACTGAAATACTCCCATATGAAAGAGCTCTTCTGTTTCCTCTTTCTCTGCCTGATGGTGGTGCTGCTAGCCTCACTCTCAGCAGAAGAGTGCTGGTCTGCCATCGTTTCACAAAGACAAGTCAGCTCCTTCTCCTAAGGGATCACAAGCAGAAATGAGGGGAATGGGTGTGGTGTAGGAGAGTTCTAGAACTGAAAGTAGTTTCAACCAATCAAAAGTTGTGTTTCATGATCACATGACCTACCGTGCGCGTACGTTACGCTTACGTTACGCTTACGGTGCGCTTACGGTGCGCTTACGGTAAAAGTGCGCCTGCGCGTAAAAAAGACACGCGCTCGCGCGCATGCGTAAAACAGTCACTCCACAACACTTCCGCGTAACGTGCGCGTGTAGCGTACACACCTACGCGCCCCACGCACAGTACGCGCGGCTACGCAAATTGCGTAACTATACGCAAACAGAGTAGATAAATTACGGACATTGCATAAACCGTACGCTTACCGTACGCTTACCGTACGCGCACTAAAAAAAAAAATATATATTTTCTATGTTATACTAATATATCTTACCTGTTTGGTAAAAAAAAAAAGAGAAAACTTGATATATTGCATATTTTTTTTTTAAAAAAAACATAGTGTTTTAAGAGAATAAAAAAATTTTAAAAAACTTGTTTTTTTTAAAAAAAAAACACATTTAAGATAAGAATTTATAATAAAAAAATCATACAAAATCAATAAAAAAAAATGTGGGAATCACATATGTTATAGGTAAGAATTAGCATTTAAAAAACCATACAAATTCACTGAAAAAACCATGGGTTTCACACACGTTATAGTTAGAAATTAGCATTTAAAAAAACTTGCAAATTCACTGAAAAAACCATAGGTTTCACACATGTTATAGTTAGGGATTAGCATTTAAAAAACCTTGCAAATTCACTGAAAAAACCATAGGTTTCACACATGTTATAGTTAGGAATTAGCATTTAAAAAACCTTGCAAATTCAGTGAAAAAACCATAGGTTTCACACACGTTATAGTTAGCTGGACATTTCACTCGTAAAAAACCAATGAAATGTCCCCGTTATAGTTAGTTAAGCTAACTATAACTCGCGCGCCCGCAATGCACTGCTGATGACGTCACATATTACATCACTCATGACATGGTCAGTGACATCACTCATGACATCACTGATGACATCTCAAATGACATCACTGATGACATCATCCATGTGATGGAGTGGCAGATCTCCTCTCACCCTAATATAACCTTTGATACACACATTCAAAAATAGAGACTGAAATTTTCAAAAAAAAGACATACCAATACCAATTACAACAACCTCTTCAATAATTCTAAGAACCACATAAACATCCACTCATTTACCAACAGTCCTGTACAGTCACTCATTCGTGTACTCACACATCATATGTACTCATACACCAATACATCCTGTTACACAATGCCACTCATCCACAGAGTTACTGACACACATAGTCACTCATGAAAATAAAGAAAGAAACATACATTTACTTGCATATACAGTTATACACACACCACCACACTTACTTCTACAGAAACTTACACATACTTAGTCTTTTAAACAATCACTTATAGAAACACATACTTATTCATACAGTAACTCTTTCAATCTCTCACTCTCACATATACTCACTTATATACACCAATAGTCACATATACTAGTTTAAAACATATGTAGTTACTCATAAAGACACTATTGAGACAGCCATTCACTCACTAACACACCCATACACACACTCTTCCACCCATACAGTCCTGCACATATGCTGTCTTCAACACATACAAACAGTGAGTCACTCATTCATGCACCTATGCACTACGTAATACCCCCCACCGAACCATATAGACACTGATACTCAAAAAACCAACTAATAACCTATATAGACACTCATGTAGCTAGTCACCAACCAATGCAGCCACTTATACACAAAGTGAGAGACTGATACAGGTATTTACACATTTAAACATTACTCACTTAGCCATGTATTCAATAAGATACACTTAATCAGTCAGTAATACATTCAATTTTTCAAAAACAAATCATCCATTTAGACACTTATATACTCATTTATTCTTCCATCGACCTTGAGATATACATATATAAAACATATGTAATTTTCAGAAAAACACACATTCACTGGATGATGTCAGCAGTGATGTCATCAGTGATGTCATTTGAGATGTCATCAGTGATGTCATGAGTGATGTCACTGACCATGTCATGAGTGATGTAATATGTGACGTCATCAGCAGTGCATTGCGGGCGCGCGAGTTATAGTTAGCTTAACTAACTATAACGGGGAAATTTCATTGTTTTTTTACGAGTGAAATGTCCAGCTAACTATAACGTGTGTGAAACCTATGGTTTTTTCACTGAATTTGCAAGGTTTTTTAAATGCTAATTCCTAACTATAACATATGTGAAACCTATGGTTTTTTCAGTGAATTTGCAAGGTTTTTTAAATGCTAATCCCTAACTATAACATGTGTGAAACCTATGGTTTTTTCAGTGAATTTGCAAGGTTTTTTAAATGCTAATTTCTAACTATAACGTGTGTGAAACCCATGGTTTTTTCAGTGAATGTATATATATATATACACATACATATATATAAATGCATAACAAGAAGAGTTCCCAAACTCCAGTAGATAGCTGGAACAGGTACAGACCACAGCACGCTGAATATTGTTGTTGACAAGGTTTATTCCATAGAGTCAGTAGGCATTATACAAATGCATATGCATATATATGCATATATATATGTGCATATGTGTGTGTGTAGAGAGAGGTAGAGAGAGGTAGGGAGGAAGAGGTGTAGAGGTAGAGGTGTAGAAGTAGAGAGGTAGAGGTAGAGATGTAGAGGTAGAGAGGTAGAGAGTAGTAGAGAGAGAGGTAGAGAGGTAGAGAGTAGAGAGTGAGTAGTAGAGAGTGAGTGGTAGAGTGAGTAGTAGAGTGAGTAGTAGAGTTTGTAGTAGAGAGTGAGTAGTAGAGAGTAGTAGAGAGAGAGTAGTAGAGAGTGAGTAGTAGAGAGTAGTAGAGAGAGAGTAGAAGAGAGTGAGTAGTAGAGAGCAGTAGAGAGTGAGTAGTAGAGTGAGTAGTAGAGTTTGTAGTAGAGAGTGAGTAGTAGAGAGTAGTAGAGAGAGAGTAGTAGAGAGTGAGTAGTAGAGAGTAGAGAGAGAGTAGAAGAGAGTGAGTAGTAGAGAGCAGTAGAGAGTGAGTAGTAGAGTTAGTAGAGAGAGAGTAGTAGAGTAGTATAGAGTGAGTAGTAGACAGTGAGTAGTAGAGAGTAGTGGACTAGTAGAGAGTGAATAGTAGAGAGTAGTAGAGAGTGAGTAGTAGAGTGAGTAGTAGAGAGCAGTAGAGAGCGAGTAGTAGAGAGCAAGTAGTAGAGAGTGTGTAGTAGAGAGTGAGTAGTAGAGAGTAGTAGAGAGTGAGTAGTAGAGAGAGTAGTAGAGAGTGAGAAGTAGAGAGAGTAAGAGAGAGTAGTAGAGTAGTAGAGAGTGAGTAGTAGAGTGAGTAGTAGAGATTAGTTGAGAGCGAGTAGTAGAGAATGAGTAGCGGAGAGTGAGCAGTAGAGAGTGGTAGAGAGTGAGTAGTAGAGAGTGAGTAGTAGAGAGTAGAGAATGAGTAGTAGAGAAAGAGTAGTAGAGAGAGAGTAGTAGAGAGTGAGTAGAACAGAGTAGTAGAGTGAGTAGTAGAGAGTGAGTAGTAAAGAGAGTAGTAGAGAATGAGTAGTAGAGTAGTAGAGAGTGAGTGGTAGAGAGTAGTAGAGAGTAGTAGAGTGAGTAGTAGAGAATAGTAGAGAGTGAGTAGTCGAGAGAGAGTAGTAGAGAGTAGTACTCACTCTACTACTCTCTACTACTCTCTACCACTCACTCTCTTCTACTCTACTAGTCACTCTCTACTACTCGCTCTCTACTACTCACTCCTGGTTCTCTGCACTCACGAAGCACGCACCCGACTTAGCGAAAATATATTTAAAAATAATATACTTTTATAATAAGTACAAATATATTATTTTTATGAATATCTTAGATAATCTCCTGCCCTAATATGTATATTAAAGACACATACATATCATTTTGGAACATAACCGCGCAAGCATCTCGTAACGTAATGCGCATGTGTCGCGAATGCGTGGGAGCAGGAGTCGTGGACTGGTCGCATACCAATCGTGCACATCACGCAATATTAAATGTATATGATGTAACAGAAAAACACACTGCCTTCGCACACCGTATGCGGATCCTTCACGACTTTTCGAAAATGGCGGCTAGAATGCGCGCACCCACCGTAATGTGTACGCTTTGAGTGCGTGATTGGATTTTTTTTTAAAGAAAATAATATAAATATTGAAATAAAAAAATGAAAACAAGAAAATGAATCAATATTTCAGTTTAAATTTAAAAAAATTTTTTAGAAAGATATATAATGTTATTTAATTAATAAAATTTTTATAAATAAACAGTTAAAAAACTGTAGAAAATCAGTACAAAAATAGGTATAACTATCACACTTAAAAATTAGCATTAAAAAAATCTTTGAAATTCACTGAAAAAGCATAGGTTTCAGAGACGTGATAGTTAGAAATTAGCATTTAAAAAAGCTTTGAAATTCACTGAAAAAACCATAGGTTTCAGAGACGTTATATTTAGAAATTAGCATTTAAAAAACCTTCGAAATTCACAGAAAAAACCATAGGTTTCAGGGGTGTTATAGTTAGCTGGCCATTTCACTCGTATAAAACCAAAGAAATTCCTCCGTTAGAGTTAGTTCTGCTAACTATAACTCGCGCGCCCACAACGCACTGCTGATGATGTCACATATTGCATCATTCTTGACATGGTCAGTGACATCACTGATGACATCTCAAATGACATCACTGATGACATCACTGATGACATCATCCAGTGAATGTGGTTTAGTTTGAAATTTAAATATGTTTAAGTGAGTAATTAAAAATGTCTCACTTAATACATGGATTAGTAACTAAACGGACTATTGTTTATTTATGCATGTCATGTAATACCGTGAGATTCATGTGATCAAGACACTTCTCATGTCGAAACGCTTAGCGGTTTACAGGAATGAACCCTTGTGGTTAGCAATGGACTTCTGAGTGTGCATCTTTACTTCGAGTAACTTTTGGATTATTTACATACCGGCTTGGTGCTCCTGCCGGTTGATGCACCACCTAACAACGGGACTGATCATGTTGAAGGGATCGTACACCGGCCACAGGGAAGAAGAGAGAACTTATCGACGTATTGAAAGTGCGGAGAACGCAAAGCTGTACATAACAAAGGGACGCCTGTTTTCTTTGGAGGGGAGGCGTTTGTATACTTGTGTCCGGGCGGACTTCCTTTTAAGCAGCGGCGCCGAGGTATCGGGTTTAACTTTCTGGAGTACAAGCTATCTGCGGTAATACAGATTAGAGACTAGACAATTGTTTCATGGTCGCGGGAGTGCTCGCACCAGCGGTCGGAAATCTGTTACTTACCCACAAGACTTTCATTAGACAAGTGGCATCAGGAACTGCCTACAATAGGCAGGGAAGACATTCACTGATACAGGGATTTAAAAGGAGCAGTGGTGAAGTACCGCACATTTCCTTTCTACCGTGACGTGCAGAATCACGGTGCACTACATGAAACTTTTTTTCTAAACACAGTAAAAACGTTATGGATGACAAAAATGAAAGGCGGAAAGAGGCGCAGACATTGTTCGTTCGGGCACCAGGGAAAGGTGTGAGCGCAAGGCCAGGAGAAGACAAACCGGAGGGAAGCATGCTCAATATCAAACTTAGACGGTATGAGAAATTAAAAAAACAAGAAACCTCCAAATGGTGGGAGGCGATCTCCCTCCAAGATTATATGGAAAAAGATATGATACCACGGGGTTTAAAGATTTACATCACCCCATCGCATGAGTCCCCCAATCCTCAGATGCTTGATGAGAGGGCGGAAAATTCAGCAACTAGCTCAAAGAACATGCTAAGTATATTGGTGAAATATGCATGGGAGGATTGTGAGTCAATCATGAAAGAACTGAAAGATATGGAGGAGGACTTTAATAAAAATACAGAACAAGATAATATCAAAAAATTCAAGGATGATCTTAAAGGAAGATTGAAAAACTATGTAAACAAAGGAAATTACACAGAGACTGTGGGGACTATGAGAGTGGCCGGATTTTAACTTATAGTCCTAAGTACGACCATCTGTACAGACAACAGAATACCCAAGAGAAATGGACCATTGACCCCGGTGTCTCAGCAGACACCTAAGAAAATGTACTAATAAGTGACTCAGACACTGAAGGTTCCGTGCAAACAGCTAGCACTGCCTCTGATGTGAAAATAACATCCAAACCCGCGACTTTTTTAGACGAGTTCCAAGGCGTTGAGAACACAACGACAAAGAGAACAGGCACAATCAACACCACAAACACCACAGAGAACCCGAGGACAAGGTTGGGGGAGAGGAAGCGCAAGAGGCAGTGGCGCTCCAAGAAAAGACGTCTCAAATGGAAACAAAGGAGACACAAACAAAGAGCCAATGGGAACCAGACGTGAGGGCTACAGAAGAGCCAAATAAATATGGATAGTACTATGGTAAATTGAACAATTATCAACCTCTCATCAAGACCATTAACTGAAACAGAAAAAACTACTTTGTGTTTAGGATTGACTTTTTGGCCTACGGAATTGTTTAATTACACCAATACCAGGGTAGACATTTTTAAATTCATCCGTAAGTTGAAACTTAAGAAATGGCACACTTTATTCAACAATTGATCCCCCGTGCATGTGCTATCTCACCCTCTCCAATGAATCTGTCATTTCGCACAATGTATTGCATATGCTATTTCACGCCCCGGTTCATCTTATATCACACTTTTTGGTGCATAGTTTATACCATGTACTATATCTAGTTTTCATTTTCAATCATGCTCTCAGGACTATGTTCTATATAACACTGCGTCCACCTACCTTTTCACGGGCATTACATTTTGCGATGGGGGGTGGAGGGTCAGGGGGTGTTTCTGCCAAGTGAGCCCGGAGTCACAGTCACAAACGTCCTCTTCTTCCTGAATAAAAGTGAGATTATGCTGCATACTTGTTCATATTTTAAGTAGTTCGCACAGACATGCATTTTAAAAACAATAAAGTTCCTAATACCCACCTTCTCTGAACAGTTAGCTTGCTGCCCCATCCACCTCCTCCCTATCCTCTGTTGTCTGAATCCATGGACTAGCCTCCTCCCTCCTGCCATGTACGGTCTGATGTGCTGCCACTGCCCTCCATTTAGCATGATGTACCAGTCCACTCCTCCTGCCCTCCATTGCCCAATTCTATGGCCCATCATTGACCTCCTACTTAGCCTCTGTGCTTAGCTTGCTGCCCCTATTCTCCTTCCCCCTGCTCTCCGATGTCTTTGTGCATGCCCTGCTCCATCCTTTTTGCCCACCATGTTCCATGGACCTGCCACTCCTATCTACTCTGAGTGTTCTGTTGAGCTGCCACTCCCCTCCCACCTGCCTAGCATTGTCAGATGACTGTAACCTGTTCCTGCCACATCCACCCTGCCTGTCCACATGCCATGCCCCTATCCCCTTCCTCCTGTCCTCCATGGTCCATTTTACTGCCACACCCTTCTGCCCTCCCTGGTCTGTTGTGCTGCAACTGCTCCTCCTGCCTACCCCGCGCGGTCTGTTGTGAGGCACCTTCCCCTGAACTCTCTTCTCTGTGCCCAGGTCCTGACCCTCCCTTCTATCCTCCATGGTCCTTTGTGCATGCCCCTGCACCCTCCTTCTTGCCCATCATAGCCATTGTGCTGCCACTAACCCTCCCGCTGCCATGGCCCGTCCCACCTTCCCTGTGTGGTCAGCTAGCTGCCCCTGACACCCTCCCAACTTCCCTCCATGGTCTGTGTGTATGCCATCATAGTCTCACTGTTGCTCTCCATGGTGTGTCTTGTTTCTAGTGCCCATCCTGCCTGACCTCCATGGTCATCTTGCTGCTCCTGCCCTTCCCCCTTGCCCCCAGCCCTCTGTTTCCATGTGCAGACCCCTATTCCCTCCCTCCTGGCTTGTCTGTTCCATTCTAATACCCCTGATCTGTCCCTCCTGCCCTTTATGGTCTGTTATGCTGCAGCTTTCTCTCCTGTCTGTCCATTATGGTCAGCTAACTACCATTGCCTCTTTCCCCTCTGTTCCCTGTTGTCCATGTGCATGGTCCTGTCCCCTCCCTATTGCTTTCTATGGATTGTTGTGCTGCACTCCTGTCCCGCATGCCCTGTGTGGTGTATTGTGCTGCTGCACACCCTGATGCCTGCCCTGTAGGGTCAGTTTGGTGCAACTCTCCATGTCCCTACTGTCCTCTGTTATCCGAGTCCATGTCCCTACCCCAATTCCTCCTGCCTACCATGATCCAATGTACCATACTTGCGAACATTTTGAACTTGGTAAGAGGGAGATTTTGAAAAAAAACTGGGGTATTTATTTTCCAATTTGAGTTACATTGAAAAAGAGGAGATTGTAGACAGGAGACAGATCAAACAAAGCCCATTTGAGCTTAAAAACATTGGACGTTTCCTGGCTGAAACGGGTCTGTTGGCATGTATGGTTGTAGTACCACTGCCTCTTCCTTCTGCCCACAATGGTCTATTATATTTCCACAGCCTCTCTTGCCAGTCCTGTATTGTTGGTTTGTTGCCCCTGCCCCCCTTTCCACTGCCCTCCATAGTCTGTTGTTCTGCCACTGCCCTTCCTGACTGCCCAGTGTGGTCAAATTGTTGCCTCTGCACTCTCCTACCTGCCTTCAATTTTCAGAGTCCGTGCCCCTGGCCTCTGCCTCTCAACAGTATCCCAATGAACAACTAGATTGCTAACATTCTATATTTATTACAAAAGTGTAGAACGCCTGACGTCATCTTGATGTAATCAAAACTGTAACACCTAGAGTATTTCCTTTAGAAATTACACATATGAGAGTGTCTTATTTGCATCAAAATTATGGTTCGTGCTCTAAAAAACTAAAATGAGGACATATTTTCTGAGTTTTCAAATAGCGACAAAGAACTTTTAAATTATTTGTAATCTTTATGTTTTTTTATCCAGTTGACCACTTGATTAAATGTTGCACTTAGGGGAGAGGTTGTGGTGTTACGTCCAGAGCTGCATACTTTACAACTGGGGAACCAGGTTGGAGTTTCTGCTTCAGCTCAACATTCTGTGATTCTGGTTAAATCACTTTATCTCCCCAAGTCTACAACCAAAATGAATTTGATCTTGTGTCATGTAACCAATGCTCATGTAAAGCACTCCAATACCTGACAAGTCTGCACTATATAAAACTGCAAATACACAAAAAATAAGTGTTTTGCACACTTCTGTCATTGGGCTACATGTGGGCTACATCTGGGTGATATTTGTGCTACATTTGGGCTCTTTTTTCTCTGGTGGCCATTTTGGGAGACTTATTTGTTATGAAGTTTCCTAATTTCCTCATTTACTACAGTCTCCTCAGTAGGAAATACTTTCAGTTTTTTACTTTGATTCCATCAAGAAGGCATTCAGATGTGTCATACATTTGCCATAAATTCAGAATGTTAGCACTCTAGTTGCTTATTAGATCACTGTAGTAAAGCTACTGCTCACCAGGGAAGCCTGCTGCAGGTATTGAAAGTGCATGTTTCAGTCTGCATGTCAGAATTTTTTAATGAAATAGAAGAGGATTTGAGAAGTCACTCAAAATGTGCCCTAATGTTTCTTTCTGCTGCACTAATCATACTTTCTATGGCAAAATGAAGCCCCTCATTTTGTTCCTATTTAAATGTTTTAAGAGTTACCACTTTATTCCAATCAAGATGGCTTCAGGTGTGCAATACGTTTGTCATAAGTAGGACTGTTAGCGCTCTAGTTGTTCTTTAGAACACTCTGGGAAGCTGCAGTAGAACACAAAGGAATCAACTGACAGTCTGTTGGATGTACATGTTTTACTGAGAATATCAGACTTCATTCTCACATGACTGAGAAAGATAATGTGAATTTATAGAAAATATGCTCTCAGTTTAGCTTATAGATCACATTCCAAACCTCTGTGGGAAAAGCTTGAGAAAATAGTTTTCTCTCAAACATGATTCATGATATCACAGTAGAAGGCTTTTTCACATGGTAAAATCACCTTAGAACACACTACAATTCCTAAAATGAGTATGGTACCATCAACAAATGATTTATAATGTAACTAAAGTCTTAAAACCTTCTATTAACTGCAATGCTTTTTAATGAGGTGCTATCATGTATATTGGTCCCAAGATAGCTGCCAACACTTCTTGGATGAGGTACTGACAGCCAATCAGATCTCACAATGAGATGTGTGATTAGGCTCCGTCCAGATATATCTTTCTTTTTAACTCTAATTTTCTCAGGAACTACTGAACAGATTTACACCATTTAAGCAAAAGGCACGAGTCTGAACTGAGGACTACCTCTTTGCCAAATTTGGTGTATTTCCGTTCAGCAGTTCGGGCAGTAGCTGCGTCAACAGGTCCTATGGGAAAATGCATGGGGAAAATGTGTTTTGGGACCCCCCTTTTTTCTGAGCCCCCGCTTGACGAATCACCATGAAATTTTCCGGATTGGAGCAGACCGGTGCTGGCCAAAAGTTTGGAAAATTTTGTGAAGATTCATCAATCGGCGCCAACGTTATTCCAAATAGAATGTTGAAGATTCCCTATGGACAATAGGTCCTAACTATAACTACCTACTGGCGACTGCCAGTAGGTAATATATATATACAAAAACATCCTACATATCTTTAAAAAGAGGGACCAGACAAAGTATAACAAACAATGTGCTCACTCACATCCTTTCTGGTTCAAGCATATATAGCCTTCTTATCTAGATGTTTATGTCAGGTGGATGTCTCATGTGTAATTAGTCATTACCAGAAATGTATGTACATTAGACTCAGTCCTGTGAACAAATAGACAGTCAGATGTAACATGTCAACACATAAGTAAGAATCACATTCAACTCAATATTGGACCTAGTCAGAAATGATGGTTACATGTAAGACAATTTGGGAAGGATATTACAAAATACAAGCCAAGGTATGCCACCCTGTTGCTGAATTCAGACCTTTAGATGTGTTATCTGTGCAACAGATCCACCGGTTCTCTTTCAGAGTTAGCGCATGATCAACATTAGTTTGTCTTTAGAGGTATAGCAAGAGAGAACCTATCCATATCAGAACAAGGATTTTTATCTCCCTCAGGGCCCTAATCAATCATTTTGTAAAAGAACAACATTTTCAGATACCAACTCAGACACAAGCAGTGATCAGACTTCTAATAATTCTTACCGCCAACAGTATGAACACCAGCCCTCCACATCCCGACAGGCTTTTTTAGGACAGGATTAGAGGGGGTCGGAGCTCCCCAGGAGACAACGGGCTGCGAAACGAGGATGGTTTTGGAACCAATACACACCAGGGTTCAGGCAGATGAGGAATCAATACTACGAGTGGTAGGTCCTCCCCAAACCATCCCTATTTTTAACCTGTCTAAGCATACATTATCAGAATCAGACATTTCTGTTCTTTCAGCTGGTCTTTCATTTGTTTCAACTGCAGAAATGATTTCTTTCAAACAAAATTGGAACTATATATGTTTTTTCAGTCATTACCAAAATGTATCTACATCGTCAAATCACTCCACAGGTCTTCGCAATCCATCTACTTTTTTTCCAGTAAATACGATGGTTGAGAAAGAGATTGTGACATTCGAAAATGCCATCTTGACAGAAGTGGACAATCTATTTAAGGAAACTTCACATGTCCAATATAACTTTTCTAGAAATGAACGAAAGGCTTTGCAACACCTGCAGATCCTTCCTGAAACTGTCAGTAAGCAGACAGATAAGTGCGGGGGATTGTCCTATGGGATAAAGATGCACTATAAGAAACTAGCAAGCAATCCTACAAATAAATTGGCAAATATCATTTCCATCTTTAGCCGTGAAGGTTTTGAAGTGGGCTGGTTATGTGAAAAGGAGGCTTCCTTTCGTATAAATAAAGCACCTACGGTACCGGTAATATTTATTTTACCGAAGGTACATAAAAACACAACTGTACCTCCCAGACAACATTTTACCGAAGGTACATAAAAACACAACTGTACCTCCCAGACAACATATTCAATATTGAAACCTTTAGCCCAACATGCTGATTTTTTTATTAGCCCTTTTGCAATGGAACGACTCTCGTGCATCAGAGATACGATGCGGTAGTCAATAGAGTAGGGAATTATCCTTTTGACCCTGCCCATGAGTTATTGGTCTCTATGGACATTGAAAGTTTATACACCAACATCCCAGAAAATGGGATTCTGACAATCTTGGATGGACTATTAGAAGGAAGACCTAGGCCACACAATGCTCCTACATTTTCCATCCTTGAATGTATTAGAATATCAATGTGTGAAAAAATGCTCCTTTTGGAGAACACGTTCTACCAACAAAAGATAGGTGTAGCCATGGGTGCAGTTTATGCACCGGATACAGAAAACATTTATGTCTCAACATTTGAAAATCAACTCATTGATGATGTATCCAACCCTTTTTCATCGAACATCATTCGGTGGTTGAGATACATAGATGATGTGTTTCTCATATGGAGGGGGAAGAGGGATCATCTTATCATCTTTCATGAATGGCTCAACTCTGGGGATCCCCATTTGAAGTTTACATTGGAATCTGATTCAAATAGCATGAACTTTCTATATATTCAAAGTAGATACAAACAACCTTCTATATACTACACTATATACCAAGCCCACCACGAGAAACACGCTGTTGCAGTACAACAGCTACCACCCTCAAGCCCTTAAAGACGGGTTACCACTTGGGCTGCTTCTATGCATACGCAGAAACAGCACCCATAAAGAGGATTACTTTCTTGAAGCTAAAAAATTAAAAGGAAAGCTCAAAGCACGTGGTTATCCTGCTAAACTGCTCAAAGTATTGCTTAAACATGCATGGTACAGCAATCAGGAAGCACTACTGGAGGTCAAAGAACAATCCAACCAACCACAGCTAGTCTGTGTGTCAAAGTTTGGTGCCCACTCAGATAGCATCAAGAAAATAATAAATAAGCATTGGACAATATTTAAAGGCTTGCCCGAAATGAAAAACAAACCAATGTTTTCCTTTAAGAGGGTTCCAATCTTAAAGACCGCCTCGTTTATGCTTATGCAACACCCAATACCAACACTGTAGATAACATGAAACAAGTGGTAGCAATAGTGGGACACTTCAAGTGCAACATGTGCACACCCTGTGGAACCACTCAGACCACTAAGTCATTTGAGATCAATGGACTCAAGGTGGCACTCAAGTAATTCTCAAACTGCAATACAAGCAATGTAGTTTATTGCATAAAATGCCCTAGCGGCCTACACTATATAGGCAAAACCACTCAAGTTGCCAAGAAATGGATCCTTCAATATCAATCGCGGATCCGCTGTAGAGTAGAGGATGCCCCCTTAGTGGAACACTACATAAAGTTGAAACATTCAGAAAAAGACATGTCTTAGTGGGTGGTGGAAGTAGTCAAACCTTCAAAAAGACAAACTCATGTTGATCATGTGCTAACTCTAAAAGAAAACCGGTGGATCTGTCGCACAGATAAAATAGCTAAAAATCCAAATTCAGCAACAGAGTGGCATAATTTGGCTTGTATTCTGTAATAGCCTTCCCAAACTGTCTTATCTGTGACCATCATTTCTTACTAGGTCCAATATTGAGTTGAATGTAATTCTTGCTCATGTTTTGACATGTTACATCTGACTGTCTATTTGTTCATAGGACTAATGTGTCTAATGTGCATACATTTCTGGTAATGACTAATTTCACATGAGACATCCTCTTACCATTAACATCTAGATAAGAAGGCTATATAATGTACTAGAATAAGCTTGAACCAGAAAGGATTTGAGTAAGCACATTGTTTGTTATACTTTGTCTGGTCTCTCTTTCTAAAGAAATGTAGGATGTTTATATAAATCGGGATCTTTATCAAAGTATTAAGCATTAGATGTGTAAAACCTGCTTATAAGACTAATGAGAAATCTTAATGTGTTACAGTCTACAATTCTCATGAATACATGCTAGTCATTGTTTTTGTGAAACTGTAATCATTTAGCTGCAAAACATACTGTCATTATAATGTTGTAACACTTTGACGCGACAGAGATTGTGAAATAATGGAGACGCTATAAACGTATTCTACTTGTTGCTTAAAATGATGTATTGTTCAGTGTTTCATCTATGTCACTTCTATCATTCCAACTTTCTGGAAGCCATAGCACACCTCCCTTTTTTTCATCTGATAAGAAGTACTAGTGTTTCTTTAATAACACACTACTAACGTCTAATCCATATGTTTCTGAAAAGTGGCGTCTGTCAAGAATTAAGGTTCTCAGTGATTTTTTGTGGTACTTTTTAGCCACTTTATTACCTAATCAAATATGGACCCCTTCTTCAAGAGGAGGGCAATTAATTGTTTACTATGTGGCTGGAAACGTTTATTTTGTGTCCGTCATAAACTAGGCATTTTAGTCCTTTGTTTGTGTTTACAAGTAACTGCACTCGGATGAAGAGCAATGGCCGTCAACACGCTCCACAGACGCTGACTGCAGAGACAGTGGCAAATCGATGGAGCAGCGCCCACATATTTTCTAGGTAAGCCCTCACACCTTCTGGTTTACTTTAGAACAAGTTGGAAACTTTTTCTGTAATATCATTCGAATTCCACTGTTTCCCTACAGACGAATGCTAGATTATGAACAACCAGGTCCATGAGGATTGTTCAGCGAGAGTCTAATTTAAACTTAATTCGGCAAGCTCACTCGGTTTCTTCAACTGAGTATTACTGTACACATTGTGCACTTTATAACTTCCGCAATGTTATTAGCAGGAGTTTGTAAGCAAGCCTCTTTTTTTATATTACTTGCAAGTTGGATATATTGATTGTGGCATTCAGAGGGTAACTGACTCACATAGTCAATCTGTTTGGTTATTCCCAGACCCCATCATGTTCCCACTTCAATACACAAGGCATGTCCTGTTTTAATCATGAGTTAGGTTCAGCACATGATTTACAGTGAAAACTCGGGTTATACAGGTCTCGTGTGCTTGGGTAAATCTTAATGGTTATATTAATAAGAGTACGATATCATCCATTGTGGGCATGTTCCCTCAACAATTGCATACAAATGTGCCTTATGTCATTTGATAAGTGCGAAAAAAATATTGCTACAGCTTGCAATAAGGACAGTGCCTTAGCAGAATACCATATGTAGATATACCAGAGCCTGTTTTTTTCAATATGGGCAACATGGGCAATATGTCTCGTGTAATATTACGCATATTTCATGCAAATGCACATATGTTCATGCTTAGCTAATAGATACAGCAACAGACTATGTTTCAACCCTCACAGTAACAATTTTGCTCTATATGAAGCAAGGGTGGATAAACAATTCATACATATGTAGTATGGACAAATAAGTAAACGATTGTGGTAATCATCATTGTGGTGTTCCAATCTAACAGTTACACAATAATATATAAGTGTAAACTAGATTATGTGGATGGTATCTTTGCCATTTTTACAACCATAGATAGGTCACTCTCTGTATATTTCATTGCAGCATGGACCTTCTTAAAACAGTGGTAGCTATTCAGTAGCCTTATCTCCGATGTCGGACAGACATTTTTTAAAGGATTTAATTACGATTTGAAATCGCTTGTGCCTCTGCCTGCTTGTTGATTCACTGTTTGGTTTTATACTGACAGTGACTGTTTGTGTATTCACTCCAGACAATCACACAAATGAAGCTGAGGTGTGCTTTGCATATGCTGATGGGCTATCCTGGACTAGAGTAGTGGGAGGGGTTGTCACTGACACCTGAATGGGCTGTTTCTGCTCTTCTCAATGTTGTCTTCACCTTCAGTAGTGTAGCTGGACCAAGGAGGACAGAACTGGTTTTACTGAGCAAGAAAGATTTTCTGAACAAATACTTTCATTGGAAAATGAGGTCTAAGTATTAGACCTAAAACCCCAGTACTTTAGAACATTTCTGGAATCAAGAGGAACCTCTGCCAATGAGAAGAGATGAGGAGCTGTGAGGAGTACTCCCCCTTTGCTGGGTTGGCCTGCAGTTGCTGCTTCTGCTTTAGGAGAGGGCAAAGAACTGGACTTTGCTCTTCATCCTGCCTGTGAAGTTTCTCCAACAGCTGTCTTTGCTTGCCTCCGATTAAGAAGTCTCAGGGACACAAAAGACTTCCTGTAACTCTGCTGGTGCTGCTGGACTCTGCTATCTGCGAGTCCTACCCTTGGCTGAGGTGCCTCCCTCCAGTCAAAGGGTCTCAGAAGTGGGGTCTGCGGCTGATCTCTGTAAGAACCAGCCCGAAACTGCACAAAGCCTTGCAAAGCCTCCTGGAACCGATGCCGGATGGCAATAAGTCTCGCCGAGTCGTGCCACATAGTTGACCCTCGATGATGCAAAGCATAGCCTCACTGTGCAGTATCCAGCACTGATACCGGACAACACAAAGCCACACAAAGTGATGCATCACCTCTGGTGTGCAACGCATCGTACCTGAGTGCCAAGTTTTTCCAAGCATCATTCTCAGGCCAGAACCGTCTTGGATTTTGATGCCTCACTTCACAACACTTCACTGAAACATCTCCTCCCCAAGAGCCGGTGGGCCACTGTATTTTCCAATGCTTCTCTACTCTGCAGCTGTTTTGCCTTGTGAATATTGATGCCTCTGACAGGACTTTGTGTAAAATCACGGCATCCATATTTTCCTATAGACAGAATTGCTAAAACCTTCTAAAAGTCATACTTAGAGTTGTGTATGTTGGATTTTTGTCCTTTTGGTCGTGTTTGGCTTACATAAAGATACTTTATATATCTAAACTGGTGTGGTGTACATTTGTAGTGTTTTCACTGTCGTACTGTGTGTGTTATGTACAAATACTTTACACATTGCCTCTGAGATAGACCTAACTGCTTGTGCCTAGATACCAAGGAGGTCAGCAGGGGTTATCTTGGGTGTGTAATCACCTTATGCTGATTAGAAGGAAGTGTCCCTACTTGGACAGGGTGCATACCACTGCCAACTACAGACCCCCATTTCTATCTTTGGTGTTCAGCAGCGAGGATTATGACTTGTGTTTGTACTTTGACTTTCAGTGATCAGTGTGCACTACTACTGAGTGCAGATCATTATGCAACCACTTACTGTTTCTGACTCTTTGTCCTATTTTGTAATGACCCTTGAAGTATCCAAGTACCATGTCTCTCCATGGTGAGCCAGCAAGTGATGTTGCAGGATTGGTGTTTGAGATTGAAATGTTGTAGTCTTACAAAGTAGATCAGCTAAAACAATTTGACAAAGCTTTTGGTTGTCTCATGAGAAGCTCTGTTAGGAAGGAGGAGCTGCAAAGGGCCTTGAGTGCCTGGTGGGCGGCCGGAGAAGCTAGGGAGAATGAGGATGGGAATATGGATCTGAATGTTGAAAACCAGCAAGGGGAATTTGGAGCTAAAGAGCATCTTCTAGGAATGTCAGCAGTGTGTCATCCACAAATCTGTCTCCAGAGGAGCTAGAGGACAGGCGACGGGAGAGAACGTACTGGAGTTAGCTTGAGTTAGCTTGAGAAGCTCAGATTGGAGAGTCAAAAGTTTGAGAGGGAGAAGTCCCTTGCTCTTGAGGATAGGACATGTCTTTTGCCCATTAATTGAGTATGAGTGGTCTGGACATCAAGACCAAGCAGGGAGAGTCCAATTCAAATGGTCGCAGTGTGTAGCCAGTGCAGTCTGGGGGGGGTGCACATTCCAAAGAATTTGGTGCAAGATTTTATTAAGGGAGATGACATGCATGCTTGGTTTGTAGCATATGAGGCAGGCTGTCACATGAATGGGGTTCCTGAGAAACAATGGAGAGGGGTCCTGTGGAAACACTTGGAGAAGGAGGGAGGAACACTTTGACATCCCTAGGAAACACACACAACTTTACCTACCCTATCATGAAGGAGGCCCTATGTACCAGGTATGGGCTCACCACAGAACAGTATTAGGAAATGTCTAGATCTTTAAAAAAAAAACTGATTCTCATACTTGGTTGGAGTTCTCTATAGGACCCCAATCTAGTTCCCAGGGTAAAGGTTCCCAGCCCCCCAGTGGTAAGAAATGTTGGATCTCTCCAGGGAAGCCTGCAGAGAGGGGTTTCCGCAAGTGTTTTGCCTGTGCTAAGGAGGTTCACCTGAGGAGGGACCCCCAGTGTTCTAAGCATATACCGGCACCTACTGGTGCACAGTCACATGGGTTGGTTAGTGTAGTGCTTGGGGAGGAGTTGGTTCCATGTGAAGGGAGGGAGCCAGCTGAGATGACCCTCGTATTACTAAGTGTTACAGCAAACATATGATGGACGGAATGTAGACCATGCAAACATTCTCCCCCAGTCAAAAGATCTGGGTTAAATCCATCGTTCTTTTGCCCACTACGCCACCCCATTTTGGACCCAGCCATTTGCAAATCAGTCTTTATCCTGTGCCCCATGGGAACAGTCTAGACCGAACTGCCAGGCCAGGTCCTCCCTGGACCGGAAAGAAGCATCCTGGGAACGTTTTCGGGTATGTCACCCTTCTTCAGCCAGGCTAGCTTGAATCCAGTGGCACAGTGAGCAAGGGACCCACGTCTGGGTATACCCATCCCACTTAGGGCGAAAAGTGTTACAGCAAACAAACGATGGACCGAATGTTGACAATGCAAACATTCTCCCCCAGTCAAAAGATCTGGGTTAAATCCATCGTTCTTTTGCCCACTACGCCACCCCATTTTGGACCCAGCCATTTGAAAATCAGTCCTGACCCTGTGCCCCATGGCAACAGTCCAGGCCGAACTGCCAGGCCAGGTACTCCCTGGACCGGAAGGAAGCATCCTTGGACCGGTTTCAGGGTATGTCACCCTGCTTCTGCCAGGCTAGCTTGAATCCAGTGGCACAGTGAGCAAGGGACCCAAGTCTGGGCATACCCATCCCACTTAGTGCGAAAAGGGTTACAGCAAACAAATGATGGACGGAATGTTGACAATGCAAAGATTTTCCCCAGTCAAAAGATCTGGGTTAAATCCATCGTTCTTTTGCCCACTACGCCACCCCATTCTGCTATCCGTCCATCAATTGTGTGTCTTTTGCTTTCTCACCCTAAGTGTGCCAGGTATGACCAGACGTGGGTCCTGGACATACCATATTTTCCATATTTTCCTATGGACAGACTTTCTAAAACCTTTTAACAGTCATATTTTGAGTTGTGTATGTTGGATGTTTGTCATTTTGGTCGTTTGGTTTAGATAAAGATACTTTATTTTTCTAAACTGGTATGGTGTCCATTTGTAGTGTTTTCACTGTGTTACTGGGTGTGTTATGTCCAAATACTTTACACATTGCCTCTGAAATAGACCTGTCTGCTTGTGCATAGATACCAAGGGGGTGAGCAGGGGTTATCTTAGATGTGTAATCTCCTTATCCAGACTAGAAGAATGGGTCTCTACTTATACAAGTTGTATAACACTGCCAACTACAGACCCCCATTTTTAACAGGCATGATGAACTGTCATTGTTGGAACTTTGTAGTCATTAATGTAGTGTGAACAGTCAGGTGCAACAGTGCATTGGTAGTCGCAACAGGCGGCAGAGTCTTGACTCATACAGGCCTGCTGGCAGAGAGCCCAAAATCTTCAGGATTTCACATTTTATTGTAGAGGAATGCACTCTGATGCCAGGCAAGGGTCAGGACCGGCATGGCTTGGGGGTCAGGGGCTCACTTTAGCAAAGACCAGCAGTGCTCAGGAAGGTCCAGTCGCAGGTCCAGGTAGGTCAAATTCAGTGGGTCAGCTGGGCAGTTAAAGGGAGGCCTCTGGAGCTTGTTGTGTTCCTGTAGCTCAGAACAGGAGTTCAGCCAACTGACCCCTGGTGTACCTCATTTAGCTCAGGATGAAGGGAGCAGGTCCAGTCTTCCGTCTCAGTGATCAGGGCATGCCTCAAGTTGTCCTCTGGGGGATAAAGCAGTCCTCAAGCAGCAGGGCAGTCCTCTGCGAAACAAAACAGGCCTAAGCAGCAGGGCAGTCCTCTGAAGAACAGGTCAGTCTATTGTACTGAAGAGTGACTCTGGAGGTCCAATATCTATACCAAGTGCTAGCCTTTGATGACGGGGATTCCCTATACTACACCCACAAGTGATTCTTCCCTTCCTTGTCAAGGCTCCAATAAGTCTTGGGAGACAAAAGACTATTGTCAAGTTCATTTGTGTGTTTGCTGGAAGCAGCCCTTTGAAATGTAAGTGTGACAGGGAACAACTCTGTCCAATCCATTTAGACATAATAACCCATCCTGCCACACTCAGTCTCCCTTTGTCTCACTGTCTGGGAGTAACACACAGAGGCTGACTACCAATGATTCACATTCATGTGACCAGGGATCAGGAACCAAATGACCAGGACAAGAAATTGGAAACCTTTTAATAGTGGTATTTACAGAATTGTGACTTAAAATCCGATTATACCATTACAGAGTGTGTGAAATTACAATTCATTTGGGCATAAACATCATTTACCTATCTGCTCCAAAAACTACACTTACTAAGTGTAATAAGGCAACCTAATGTTATCCTATGGGAGAGATAGGCCTTGCAAAAGCGAGAAACAACGTTAGTTTTTTTTTACTAACTCTACGTGCAAAACTTAAACCCACATGTTCATCTTTTTAAACACAGTCCATCCTGCCCCATGATCCTTTAGGTCTACCTTATGGGTGACTTAAATTTATCAAAAGGGAAAGTTTCAGTCTGAAAAAGGTTTATTTCTCCAGGTCGAAATAGCAGTTTGAAACTACACTACAGAATGCAATGGCAGGGCGAGGTATGTTTTAAAAGGATACTTTGGGCGGTGGCACATTCAGAAATGGAGGACCACTAGTAGCATTTAAGTTACAGGGGCATGGTAAATGGAGTAACATTTACTAGAGACTTACAAGTAAATTTAATGTGCCAATTATGTGTAGGCTAATTGTACCATGTTCAAGGGAGAGAGCAGAACCACGTTTTCACTGGTTAGCAAGAGTAAAATGCACAGTGTCCTAAAGCCAGCAAAAACAAATTCAGCAAAACAGCAGGGATGAAGGCAAATGCTTGGAGGACTACCCAAGGGTGTCATGTCTAACAATAACGGTGGTCAATATTACATGTCAACTGTGTGTTTAGATAGGTGTATTCTTTGTGGTTCAAGACAAAAGGGCACTTGTGGAACCTCTTGATGGAATGTGTACAATCAACATCCATCTGTGCTTATTGTTTCTCCTTTCATGGGTAAGGGAAGGTGATTTGAGGTGTCATTTGGGATGTAGTGTGTTAGGGACTTGCAAAACAACCTTGCAAATAGATAGTATTGGGATGGTGTCTAATCAGTGACCCCCTGTAGAAATCTGGGTGACTGCAATATACTGCTAATAGTGTTTATAGGGACTTTGGGCCAGACTTAATGAAGGGATTGCGGTGCCCTTGCATCATGCAGGGTGTTGCAAGGGCAGCGCAGTCCCTAAGTCAGATTTTCTAAGCAACGCAAGGCCACCTTGCATTTCCCTGCTTTGCTTGGCAAATCTGGAGTAACGCGAGGCAGCTCTAGTCACTGCCTTGTGCTATTCTGCCCTGGGAAGGCATGGGAGCCAGGATGCTCCTATTCATTCACTCGTGGATTTTGGCAGATTCCCAGATTTACCAATACCGGGAATGCATCATAATGCTACGCCTTCCCAGGAGAGGTGGAACGAGGAGAAATATTTTTATTACTCCTTGTTATTTTCATCTTTTTATGTGTGTTGCATTCTGCAGCTCACTTAGAAAGAGGAAAAAGCCTCATATGATTGTGTTTGTGCAGGAAGGTGTTCCTTCCTTCACAAAAAGAATCCTGCCTGTAACGCAGAGTCCCTTGCACCAGGGAACACTGGTGCCTGCTATATATTGGTAAATATGGTACATTTCTGCTCTCCCTTTCATGCCATAAGTTGTCGTGCTGCTTTGCGTTTTGTGTGAAACCTTTATAAATTTAGCCTTTGTCCCTAGGACCACAACATGATTCATGTGTTTTGAATGATTCCCAATTTTTCTTAGGTATGGCATATAGAGCAATGAAAAGTAGGTTCTGGATGGTGTTTTATTATTGTCACACTATTGGGTAGATTAGGATGGTTGAAGGACCACCACCGCCAGCCATGCGGTGGCGGTCCTTCCGTCCGCCGACTGCAAGGTTCCCCTGCCAAATTAGGAAGGCAGGGGGAATCATCTCCTGACCGCGGCAGACGGAAAGACCAATCCGCGACTTGTCCACCAGAAGCAATCATTCAGATTGCCTGTCGGACGGTTCAGGGACCATAAAATGGTGGTGGTGCCTAACAGCCATCATTGGAAAGAGGAGAATCTCCCTAGTGGATCCCTCCCCAAGCAGGGATCCACCCATTAGCCACCATAGAGGAGGGAGCGGCCACTTGGGCAAGAGCCTTTGCTCTCCCTGAATACTTTTGGGAAAATCAGCCTTTCTGACCCCCCTGGGGGGCAGATGGGGGCAGTGGCCCCAAATCTGCCCCACACAGGGGGGCAGAAAGCCCACTAGATGCCAGGGATTTGTATTTTGTGGAATTTAGGGGTGGGGCTGCCCACGATGGGCATGTCAATGCCCCATCCCCTCTCCACAAATTACAGTCTTTCTACCCCCCTGGGGGTATTTGGGGGGTAGAAAGCCCCCTAGATGCCAGGGATTTTTTTTCATGAAATTTAGGGATGGGGCTGCCCAAGATGGGCATACAGATGCCCCCATACCCCAACAAAATCACAGTCTTTCTTCCCCCCCGGTGGGCAGATGGGAGCAGTAGCCACCAATATGCCCCCCCCCAGGGGGCAGAGAGCCCACAAGATGCCAGAGATTATTTTTCTTTTTTTAGGGGTGGGGGCTGCCCAAAATGGGCATGCCAATACCCACACCTCAAAGAAAAAGAAATTGTGCGGTCTTTCTGCCCCCTTCCCGAGGCAGTCAGAGTCAATAGCACCTGATCTGCCCACTAGGCACCAGGGATTGTGGGTTTTTTATACATAGGGGTGGGGGCTTCCCGAAACGGGCATGCCAATGACCTCAAAAGAAATTCCACAGCCTTTCTGCCTCCCCTGGGAGCCAGATGGGGGCAACAGCCCCTGATCTGGCCCCCGGAAGGTGGGCAGAAAGCACACGAGGAACCAGTTTTTTTGATTGTATATTGGGGTGGTGGCTGCCCAAAATAGGCATGCCAATGCCTTCACCCCCCAATAAAATTGCCACAGTGTTTATGCCTCCCCGGGAAGCAGATGGGGGCAGAAACCTCCTAGGCACCAAGGACTTTTTTTTTTACTACATGGGGGTGTGGGCTGCCGAGAATGGTCATGCTAATGCCCCAACCACCAAAATAGGCTCTCTGCCCTCCCGAAAGGCAGATCAGAGCAATGGCCCCTTATCTGCCCCCTATGAGTCAGAAAGCGCACCAGGCACAAGGGATATGTTTATGGGCTTGCCAGTGAGAAGCCCCATAGGCAAGGGTCACTCCCTTTTTTTAGGCACATATTTTGTCTGTTTCAGTGATATTTTTATTCTCATCTGCACCCAAGGGGGGCAGAAAACCACTAGAAACCAGGGAGAGTTTGTGTGGGTGTAAACTGGAGGTTCCGTGATGGTCTGCATGTACTGACCTTTGGCTGGCATTTTGCTAGTGGTGTGTGTGGACCTGCACTTGGCTAATGGAGTGGGTGGACTTGCGCTTGATGATGGTGTGTGTGGATTGGCGCTTGAGTGGTGGTGTCCGTGGAGTGGTGCTTGGCTGGTAGTGTACGTGGACTGGTGCTCGGCTGGCTGTGTGCATGAATGGTGCTCGGCCGCAGAGTCAGACTGGCCATAGCGTGCTCCGGGTATTTCCCCGGTGGGCCAGTTTTCTGGCCTTGGGAGGCATTTTTGTCACTGGGGGCCAGTTTTGCAGCAGTGCTGTAATATCGGGCCCCAGTAACAAAAGTGGTAGCGGTGCTTTTTATAGCATGCCAATCGCCCATTCACCCCCAAGGGCCAGTCGAGCAGCAATCTGCCAGGGCTGGTTGCTGTTCCCAGTCCGGCCCAGCTCTGCTGGCAGTGTGCAGAGATGGTGCTTGGCTGACGGTGTGCGTGGATATTGCTTGGCTGACTGTGTGCATCGATAGCATTTGGCTGGTGGTGTACTTGGATGGCACTTGGCTGTTGGTGTGCATGGATGGCTCTTGGTGGGTGGTGTGTGTGGATGGCACTTGGCTGGTGGTGTGAATGGATGGCACTTGATTGGTGGTGTGCATGGATGGTGGTGTGCCTGTACCGACTCTTGTCTGACGATGTGGCTTGCATGGATCCCCCAGTGTTTTCTTACCCAGAATCACCCACAAACCTCAAATTTTCTTTTAAAGTCACATTTTTTTCCTTACATGTCTGTGTGAGAAAGTTGTAGGATCACAGCGCAGGCCCATATTTCCAACTACCCACCATTCCCCTTGGTCTCCCGTGAAAAATTATACGTCACTTGTGTGGGTGCCCAAAGTAGTGTCAGCATAAAAATGTATAAACAAACCTACCTTTTGGACTTGCTTTGGCCCCCCCCCCTAAATCTCTACACATTTTTGGCCCATCCATATCATAGGCACTCGGCCCATCCACACAAGTAAGGTATCGTTTTTATCAGGAGACTGAGAGGAACAAAATGTGTGCTGTGCTGTGATCTCACAACTTTCCCACACAGATATTAGAGGAAAATGTGCATTTTTAGCTACATTTGAGGTTTGCAGCGGATTCCTGGAAGGAAAATGTTGGGGGATCAACGCAAGTCATACCTTCCCCTCAGTCTCCTGATAGAGCTTGGAGTTTAAAACTCTAATGACTGCAGCTGATGTATCCGGATGATGGGTACACATTATATTCATCCCCACAAAAGCACTATTCTAAAAAAAATAAAAAAAGACAACAAGAAGGTTGTAAGCAACAGTAAACAAAATACACTTTGAATGTGTGATACATCCTCCAACTCCAACTCCAAAAACTCAAGTCATTTTAGTAATATGATCAATCTTCAAAGATATACAGAAGTAAATAAGGATATTTCATTCTCTGGGATGCTGAACTGCATGTCTCATGATTCTGTTTGTCGATCACTCTGCCCCCAGAAAGAAATATGTGGGCAACCAAGATGTTTCAGACATAAAGTCATGACAGAGCATGATCATGGGAAGAAGATGTTGTCCGTCGGCTAGACTGCCGACTTTGGTGCTGGAAACCAGGGTTCGAGCCTCGGGGTCGTGTCCACATTCTGTGATTCTGGGCAAATCACTTAATCTCCCCGTGCTTGAATGTGTAATGTAAATACGGTGCTCATGTAAAGCGCTCCAATACCTTTGGGTCGAGTTCGTGCAATATAAATATGCAGCAACAAAAAAAATCATAACATTGTCAGTACAGACTGCAATTCACTTGCTTTGGGGCATTTCACTTTATCTAGGTGACACTTTCCCAATGCCGCTAACTCTGGGCAGCTAATTCTGATCTCTACGCAGCACAAATAACATATCTTCCATGGCAAAGACACCAGGAACTTGATAGATTGGTATGGTCTAACCGCCTACTGTCATAGATCATGCTGCCAATAATCGAACTCATGCCTGGATAGACCATCTATGATTTGGGGTCCAATTGTCCATTTAGGTACATGAGGAATGTCCTATTTTACTGTAACACTGCTTCACTCAAAATAAATATTGCCAATGTGTTTGACACTCCTTTGCGATGAGCTTCGCATCTGAGTACATCCTCAGAGTGCTAAGATTGTTTAGTTAAGAGAACACTGTAAATATAATTATTAGACTAATCAAGTGAATTAGTTCACAATATGTTGAATAAAAGGAAGGGATTCAAGTGCATACCTATGTCTTTTTATTACCAAACCAGTGCAGAAGAAATGTGTACGCGAAAGAATAACCATTTGTGTACTTCGTAGGTGTTCAGTTTATAATATGTCACAAAAACACAGAACAGAACTGTAAAGGACACAGTCAAATTAATAGATGTTTTATTAGTTATGTCAGTAGAAAAAGAAGAGGGTCTATCCAGGCATGAGTTTGATTAATGGCAGCATGATCCATGAAAGTAGAAGGTTAGACCATACCCATCTATCAAGTTTCAGGTGTCTGTGCCCTGGAAGATATGATATTTGTGCTACGTAGAGATATGGATTAGCTATCTAGAGTCAGCGGCATTGAGAAAGTGCCACCTAGATGACAAAGTGAAATACCCCAAAGCAAGTGAATCGCAGTCTGTACTGACAATGTTATCATCATGCTCTGGCATCACTTTACATCTGAAACATCTTGGTTGCCCATATATGTCTTTGTAGGGGCCGAGTGGTCTTCAAAGAGAATCATGAGACATGCATTTCAGCATCCCAGAGAATGAAATATCCTTATTTACTTCTATGTATCTTTAAAGATTGATCATATTACTAAAATGACTTTTTTTGGAGTTGGAGGATGTACCACGCACTGAAATGTGTATTGTGTTCACTGTTTGTTACAACCCTTTTGTTGTTCTTCTTTTTTTTAAATCTAGAATAGTGCCTATGTGGGGATGAATAAAATGTGTACCCCGGTATAGTAGGATGTAGTGCCCTCTAGGCATCTATAAGCCCATGCAGCCAGGCAAGTTACAAAATGCGGGCCCTTGTCTATAGTGCAGTCAATCACACATAACGAGTATTTTGCCGGACCAAACTATTAGATCCAAAAAGAGCATGTTCCACATCTCACGGTCATCTACATCTGGCCCATAAACAGCGCAGATTACACATTTCTGGCCAAATACTATAAGCTGAGCAGTCCCCTTTCTGCCCCTTACATCAACTGCAGTCCTTAGAATCTTAAACTCCAAGCTTATTGCTGCCAAACTAGCAACCCCTCGGATAGGTGCAATTTGTAGCGTACTTGCATCTACATTATACCCAAGCTGTTTAAATAGATGGAGATCTTTATAGGCCATATTTGTCTCTGTTAGTGATATTATATGTGGCTTGTATATTTTAATCCCCTCCTGTACCAGCTGTCTTTTATTGGAGTAATTAAGGCCAGATACATTCCAACACATACACTTTAATCTAGTCATTGATGTACTAATTCCACCATCAGCAATCCCAAACAGACTTATTGATTTTCATGAAACTACACATTCTATCCCTCCGCCCACTGATTGGTCAACAGAGGAAACCAGGATAAAGTACAACGGACATCACGCCAATTTGATTACAGAGCCGCACCTATCATCCCATAAGGCGTCCGTGATACAGCGCAGTCTGTCTGCATGGTTGATCCAGGTCAATGGAGTGAAGCAATAAGCAGACCCTCCAACCCCCCACCCCTCTCCCTTTTGAAACTCCCCCAACAGAACCCCCCACCCCAACCACCCTCCCAAGCATGTCGCCAGCCGCTAAGTTGTTCAAGAGGGCAAAGATGCCTCCCGTACCACCTATCAGACTCCCCATCCCACGGGGTGCAGCAGTGAGTGGTTCAAGTACACAGGGGGAAGCGTCCTATCATGGCCCCAGTGTCCTCCCCTCGCCCTGTACTCCCACAGGCGGGAAGGGTCTCTCAAGAACCCTGTGCCATGTCCCTCTCCTCAAGGGCCTCTTCTTCTTCTACAGTCGGATGTTTAAGCAGCTCCAGGAGTGCCACCCATGCCCGGGCCATTTCCTATGATTTCTCACTTCCATTACGCTGTGCCAAATGTAATCTATAGATCTCAGAGCAGCATACAAGAGGAAGTCCCCCGCGGGAGATCCTGGCGCTGCCTGAAGTTTTTAAAAGGGAGAAGATTACCATCCTCATAAAGATCACGTATTGCCGTAACTCCCGCCTCTTCCCATGCCAACAACTGGCTCCAATCTCCCCCATAAGGCAACACCTCACACATCCGCAGCAGGGTCTCAGGAGCATAAGGGGTTGCAACATGCGTCCTCCTGGCTAGGCGCGCCCAGCATTGACGTACCGTCCCCAAATCCGGCGGCATTGAGGCGCCTCACATCGGGGCTCGTAACAGCACATAGGACAAAAGGTGCCAACTCGTATCCGACCCACCCTGGTCTTTCGGGCACCTAATATGACCCGCCACCCACTTCGTAAACCATTGAAGCTGCGCGGCATGGTAATAGGCCTCCAGGTCCGGCAACGCAAGGCCCCCCTCTGCCCTGGGCCTCTGCATGGTGGTTAACGCCACCCTCCATCTCCCAGCTCCCCAGATGAACCCTGTAATCAAAGTGTTCAGATGCGCGAAGAGCCTACCCGGGATCCAAACGGGGAGAGTCCCAAAATAATAGAGAATCCTGAGCAAACTGAGCATCTTCACCAAGGCGACCCTGCCGGCCACCGAAAATGGAAGAGTCCCCCAGAAATTAAACCAGGTTTTCGCCCCGCGCACTGCCCGCCCCACGTTGCCCTCCAAAAGATCATAGGGAGCATGATAGATCTGAGTCCCCAAGTATGGCAAGCACCGGCATTCCCACGGGACATCCCCTGCCCTCGGACGAACCATCTTGTCCGGCCTGGTAGGAAACAGACATGACTTGGTCCAATTCACCCGGAGGCTTGCCACCCTCCACAAGGTCTCCAGCAAGTCCCTTGCTCCTCGTAGGGCATCTCCAGAGTCCGGCAGGAACATGAAGAGATCATCCGCATACAATGCTATGTGTTGCACTCGTCCCTCCACTTAGAGCCCTTGGAAATATTGTTCTGACCTGGCATGAGCAGCCATGAGCTGCATCGCCGGGGCAAATAATAAAGGGGACAACGGGCACCCCTGCCTCATCCCCCGAGCGACAGTACAGGCAGCAGAAATCAAACCCCCTGTCTTCACCCTAGCAGTAAAAGCACTGTACAGCAGCGCCGTCCACTGTACAAAGCATTTCCCCAGTCTGAACTCTCGCAATACATTAAAATGGTAAGGCCACTCCAGACTATCGAAGGCCTTTTTGATATCGACCGCAAAAATGCAGGCCTCCTCCTTGTCATAGAAGTCGGATCCCAAGATCCGCATAAGTCTGCATACATTCATCGCAGTATTGCGGGAAGGAATTAATCCGGCTTGGTCCGCATGGATCAGTTTCGTCATATGGGGCATCAAACGACTGGCCAAGATGCGGCTTAGGATCTTGTAGTCAAGATTGAGCATCGCTAAGGGTCTATATGAGGAACAGTCCCAAGCAGGTTTACCCGGCTTGAGAAGGGGAGCTATGAGGGCTTCACGCATGGAGGTAGGAAGGGCACCCTCCTGACGCGCCGTGTTATAGAGCGCCACCAAACGGGGTGCTAGAACATCCGTGTAGGCTGCGTAAAATTCAACGGGGAGCCCATCGGTGCCCGGCGTTTTGTTCCTGGCCATGTGCTTTTGGCGCTGCATACCTCGCCCGCTTCAATATTCCCGACCCAGAGCCTCGGTGTTTTCAGCCTCAAGCTTTGGCAACTCCGTTTTTGGCAGAAATTCCTCGTCCCCCGGGATCCCGGGACCCAACCTGCTCCGGTACAACTAGGTATAATACTGTAAGAAATAATCATTAATATTCCTGCTTATTTAAGTGTGTTTCCTGCAACAGTGCTATCTGCACCCCACGTCGTCGAAGATAAGCATAAATCTTGTGACAGCGAGCAATAGTGTGCATTCCCCTTATGTTCCAAGAGAGACATTTAATACCCACGGCGGTAGCCATGACATGGTAAAGAAAATGCTGCTTGTCCTACCTCCCACTGCGACATGCTTGGTCCCACCCTCCCCTCCCCTGCCCAAGCACCCCAACTCCCCCAACTCCCACACCCCAGGATAGGTTCCCTGAAACTAGCCCCCATCCAAACTAATAGAACCATCAACCTTGCCAACATGGATAGTGAGACGTTTGCTGACCCAAAGGGACCCAAAGCCCCCTCCAGCACTCCCCCGCCAAATGTGAAAGAGCCAGCAACAACCCTCTGGGAGCCCCAATAATGATGTTCATTTAAGGCCAACTCGCCTCTGCTCACAGGACAAATCCCCTCCAACAGTCAAACCTGGGCTGCAGTACAAGTGCGTCCTTCCCCGCCATCCAGGCCCAGATCAGCCAAACAAGTCCACTGTCTGTGGAGTGACCTCTGGAAGTTCAGGTTCGGAATCCCCATTCGTGCTGCCAGCCAGAGAAGACCCAGAGCCCTCCAGCACTTGGTTACAAGAAGCAGAAGCTGGGCTGGTACCACACTGACTGATCGCTACCACCACCTGCACAGCTCTGTCTCATTCAAGCCAATGGTCCGGCAGCGGTAGAGCCCATGACGGACTGACAGCATCAGGGGATCGTCTCTCCGCAGCGCTCGCTGGCGAACTCTGCTCCGACCTTGCCTGCCGTGTCTACAGTCAGTGCCACGCGTCCTGCGGGGTGGTGAAAAAGTGGGTGCTGGGGCCGTCCACCACCCGCAGCCGCGCCAGGAAGAGCATCGCATAGGGAATGTGGAGTTGACGCAATTTCTGCTTGAGAGCAACGAAGGAGGTGCGCTGTTTCTGAACCTCCCAGGTGCAATCCGGAAAGAGCATCACCCTGGAATTATCGATTTGTAGGTGTTGCTTCTCTCGAGATTGCTGCAGGAGGTGGTCTCTGTCCCAATAGTGCATCAATCTTGCCACCATCGGTCTCGGGGGTGCTTTTCCCGGCTTAGGAGGCCAAGCCGGGACACTGTGGGCTCTCTCAAGGGCAAAAAACAGGGACAGCCCCTCTGGAGCAACCTCCGACCGGAGCCAGCCTTCCAAGTACCGGTCTGCATCATCCCCTTCTGCACTTTCTGGAACTCCCACTATGCGGAGGTTATTCCTGCGAGAGCGCCCTTCGCTGTCCTCTGCTATCAACTCCAGTATCCGCACCCTGTTCTCCATCTGCGCCAAGGAATTCTGCAAGTTGGTCACCTTGTCTGGCACCTCCTCCAATGTCCTCTCGGTTACTTTCACCCGCTCTTTCAACTTCTTATGATCATCCTTTAGCAAAGCAAGGTCCACTCCAATAGTGTCTATCTTTGTTTCGAGGGCCTCCAGGGAAGCCGTGATGGCCTGCATTATATCCGCCAAAGTAGGGCCTCTCGGAGTCTCCACACCAGGTGTGCGCGTCGCGACTTCCTCGTCCTCAGACTGGTGACCCCCATCTTTGTCCTGGAGGACAGTGAACCCCCGTCTCCATGACGTTCGGCCCATCTCGGGCGCTCACCCAGGTCCACACCAGTCACCACCAGCCGCGAGATGCCATCCGCCCCAGCAGCGCCGAAGCAATGCAGCCAACCTGGTTGGCAAAGCAGATGCAGCAGAGTAAGCCCCAGGAAAGCGCGGATGGGCAGGGCAGCTACACTGGTGCCAAACAGGTTAGGTGAGTCCAGGAACTGGCCCCTGTACCTCCCTGGCCACACCTAGGAGGATGGAATAGGGTAGCACTGTGCAGCCAGCGCAACACAGGGGACAGCCAGCAACTCAAGAAGGCCCTCTGGCCCTCCACGCCTCCACGAGTCACCCTCAGTGCAGCAGCGTGCCACAGGGATCCAGCGGCCTACGGTATAGCTACAGGACGTGGCCGCTCCAGGGCCTCCACTCCATGTAAGTATCACCTGCCCACTGGCGATGAACACGAGGCAGTGATGGCAGGGCCTCCGGCAGCTCCTCCAACGTCCACCGTCACTGCCAGAGCTGGCAGCCCCTGCACGTGGGCCCCGCACTCATCACCATGCAGCCTGTCACTTCCAAGGGCCAGTCAAGGGAGGCATTCTGAGGGGGCAGCAGGGCACCGATCCAATGACGAGGAGCACCGGAGGGCCCACAGTCGAGCTCCGCCGCCCGCAGCATGGTCTAACATCAAAGGGGGCACCGGGCCGGAGAGCCACTCACCGCCGTTAAGGCCACCTCACCACCGCAGGAGCCACCCGGCAGGCACACAACACTCCACAAGGGGCCCACCAGCGCACCGGTCCGCGACAGGAGGCAAGCAGCAGGCCCGCTCTGCCGGCCTCTCAGTAGTGCCCTCCCGTCTGCTCCTCTATGTCAGCTCTGGGCTGCCATCTTAGGTACAGGCAACAGCGCCCGATCGCAGCACTCCACTCACCCTACTCTCCACTGGAGTGTTCAAGCTGCCACCAGGCACCGCTGCAAGGCCAGTTCCAAGGCCCCCTGGCACTCTCCAAGTCGATGTGCAGCCCTCAAAGTGCAGCAGGCTACAGCGGTCTCACCGGCAGGTCACGGCCGCCATCTTGAGCTGCCGCAGCCAAAAACGCGGAGGGGGAAAGAATTAAAGCCCCTCTCCATTGCCGAGGCACCCACGTCGTCGAGGGAGCGCCCACCAGGCCACCAGGTATGCCCAATCAGGATGGGGGATTAGGGACCCCCGTAATATCGCAGGATCTGTTTGAACGGAGGGAGGCCACAGAGGAGCTCCGAGATCCTCGACCGTCTACATCGGCGTCCAGCCACGCCCCCCTCCAGTAATATCAACTTATAATGCAGCCTCTGAGTCATATGAATAGTTTGACCCCTTTGACACCCCAACCTTCCTTGTGCTAAAACGTTATCAGCATATCTTAGCAGTGAACTCCACCCAGAACCATCCTCTCCCTGCTGCAGGAGCCCCCATCTCTGACCAGGGAAACCTTCCCCACCCTTAGGCTGTTGATGGTTTTAACAGCCCTAATAGACCACCACCCCCACACTCCTCGAGCAACTGCCAACTACACAAATCACCCTAATTGACCTGTGAAATATAGAGCTAAAGCTTCCAAAATAAAGCAGCCCAATAAGAGATGCACAAATATGCTCTACTAAACTGCCTCCACAGCAGACATTTCAACAGTCTAAATCTCAATCACTTGGTTGTCCCTTTGAAGGTACTAAATCCTGTTGTAGCATCTTGTTCTATAAAACATATCTGGGACTGCCCATTATGAATAATTTTGAGCCTTGTCCGTTCCTGCAAAACAACTTGAGATCCAACTGCCTTTAAGGTATCAACCAGTTGGTGTGGTTTCCATGGTCTGTCCATTGTAGAATCGCTAAGATCAGAACGAACAAAGATTGACATGGCTTTCACTACCACCAGTAGAGCTGGACAGACTTTCATTGAAATCGTTTGCCTCAACAAAAAATTGCCTAGGTATATAAAAATTAGGCGAGGTGTGCGCCAAATGCAAGTTAGTGAGAGTTCTATTGCTGGCTCAATTTATTGGAAGCCGATGTGCCTGTTGAATCTGTGAGTCCATGTCCCAGCCCATGAGGTCAAGAAAGGTTGTTCCGGACAGCTGCCCTGTGTACTGCTGAGGGTCATCCCCCTCCTTCCTTCCAGTATGTGTCTGAGCAAAGCATAGCTGCAGAAGATAGCTCCATGCTATGCAGACTGTCACACCTAGCTGGTAATTGAGCTTTAATGTTAGTAGTAGACAAGGGAGATACTATAGCTTTTACTTTGCCTTTAGACATCACCCAGTCTCGCAATGGACTGTCCTTCAAGCTACTACTGGCAGTACGGTTTTTAGCCCGAAAGGCCTTCCAATTGCCAGGTTAGCACACGTGCAGTGCCCAGTTTTGTTTTTTTAAGGTTACCACAGCTGTTTGAACACTGGCAACTAGTTGATAGCGTACTGGAAGCCTCCTCAGCAACACTCCGAGTTGCAGTCGCAAACTGATCAACCTCTTCATCCACCAAAGAGCAATCTGCATCAGCTGAGGTATTGCCACTGCTTTTGGCAGTGATAGAATATTATTAATTTCAGTGGTATTTTGTATTGTGGCAGAGTCACAAGTTTCCATAACTTCAGTTTTTCCCCCTGACAATGCAACAGGTAGCTCAAGAGTACTCACAGGTTATTCAACTAAACACACCAGGGCTGAAGCAGCTACCATCACCGGGGAGTTTGAAGGAATTGTAAAATTTGAAGCATGATGTGTGAGACGCTGCTACTATGTTGTACCACAGATGATCCTCAGACACCTGCCTCTATTACAATGTTGCTTTAAGAGAACTCAGTGGCAGCAGATCATCCAGGCAAGATAATTCTTCCAGCTGGGGCTGCCACCAAAGAGGTCTCCTCTCCGGCAGCCAAAGACACCCTAGAGTATGCTTGAAGCAGGCTGGCTGCCATGCCTATCCCTAGCGACTTCAGTATTGGCCATCCCACTTGAAAGGTACAGCCTTCCAAAGTAATTGGTAGCAAACGGGGTGCGCTGTCAGTGGTTTCAAGACTGCCCACCTCTGAATATGTCCGTGCTGAGCCGCAAGCCTCATGCCCACTGCGGAGCACATTGGAGTGTGGCAGCGCCATGTTTCTGCCAGACAGCCAGTGCTGGTAGTATCCTTACACAGTCTGCAGGAGGCTGCAAGCTAGTGCCGGGTAGCAGCGATGAACCCAGCAACAGAATGCCACATAGATAAATCCCCCTTGACAATGAAAAAGAAGGCAGTCGTAGATCTAAAGAGCCCAGCATTGATAATTTCCGCCGGATAGCTTCTATGCAATCAGCTTGTGGTCAGGTGGGGGGTGTGGGGGGGGGGGCAGGTGAGAGGAACAGGTCTCTCTTTGCAGAACAAATTCATATGTAAGAGACTCATGTTGACATGAAATAGTTGTAGGTTCAACAATGAGTGGTTCAAAAATGACTGATTCAAAGATAAGAGAAAGCCCATAGAATGGTGTAGGTAATTTGATGTACAGTGATGGCAAGAAACTATTTGTCTAATTGCTTTCAATTCATTCAGGCCTTTATTGGTAGTGCAAATATGTAGTATTATTAAAGCCTGTTGTCTCAAAAGGGCTGACTACCACATTCTCTATGTTTTTGATTTTACACTGAATAGTTGTACTGCAGAGAAGCTGTCGAGATTTTGCAACGGATATGTTATTTGTGCTGTCCAGTCCTTTTCAATCCTTCCCTGCCTGTTTTTTCCAACATGTGCTATTTCACACAGAGAGATAATGCAATATATAACATTTGTGCTGTTACAGTTTGTGACTTCTGAATATCTGATGGTAATTTTGTTGTAAGTGAATTCTTCACCTTCCACCCTACATACACAGTCCAAAAAATTGCCACATGTTTTATGTTCTCCTATTGGAGGTAGGCCAAGTTAATTCCTAGTGTTCCATATTGAAATGTAATGATTGATAATACCTTTTTTAGCCCTCTTTAGTTAATTAGTATTTGTGTTAAAGGTTGTAACACATTCTATAATCTTGTGTTTCTTTTTGCGTTTTGCTTTTAGAAGGTGATCTCTTAGTGAGCACCATTCTCTTTTCGTGTGCCCCTCCTTGAGTTTGTTAATTAGTGTCCTTGCATTGTCGAGGTAGTTCTCATTTTTATGAACATTTTGATGGCTCTGTAGAACTGGCTGTATAATGTATGTATTCTTGTATAATGTATGAATGTGCTTCTGTCTGTTTGTTTGGTGCACAAAGTGGCATATAGAGGCCTATCTTTATGTTTAATCACGAAGTCCAAGAGATGTATTTAATTGTGTCTATGGTGGATTGTGAATTTGATGTTTCATGTCCTTGGGTTAATCCATTTTGTAAAATTCCTCAGCTCCTCTTCATCACTTTTCCAAATCATAAAAAGCATTGGCGAAGTCAATACACCAGCCTTTTGACAATTCTTGTTTTGTTTTGTCATTGTTTTTCAAAACCTTTATTGTTTGGGGAGCTTCCAGGTGTTTACCATAGTACTCACTGGCACTGAAGGGAACTACTACAAGGTTAAAAAATACATAGATTTGTACTCATCTAGTAGCACATCTATGTGCAGGAACAATACTCTTGGGTCTACAATTAAAGAATGTTTCTGTCATCTTCATAGACCGTCTGGAATACTTGGGAGATTTTAGTAGCAGTGGGACAAAATGTTCAAGGAACTGGAAGTTGCTTTCAAACAAAACCTTTGAAATTAAATTAAAAAAGAGTTGGAACTGATTAACGAGCTAGAGGAAGGCATCAAAAAGAATACAATCATATATGATGAGAAAGCCCTCTTATCCAGGATCGAAAAAGAAATGAGTGAATTTAAAACAACAACTGAGAGCTTGAAACAGACAAAGTTATGGAAGGATGTGACAAGTTTCTGGTTGCAAAGGGTGTACCCATATCTTCAAAAAGATTATTATAATCAACGATATAACACCAAGATATTGTCACAGTGCCAAGGATGCAGCGAAAAGAGGTTCATCAATTTGTTTGAGAGTTCATCTTACTCAGATAGTACCAGTGACTTTGAAGTGTCAATTAGCAGTTTTGAAGGTCCAAATAGAGGCCATATTTTAGGACACAACCGGGGCGAGGATGTGGTAAACCATGAATGAATCTGGACCAGAGTACGGGTGAAATTAGGGGAAGGAGACAAGTCTACAGAGGAGGGAAAGGGAGTTAATCCTCATCTACAACCGATAAATTAGACCCTTTGATGATACAAAAAACAATCCTTTGATATAAGGGTTGTCGTTTGAACGCACATCAAAGCCAGATTTTATTAACATAAGATTGGAATTATTACAATTTGACAGAAAACTATGCTTGAAAGTGTTCTTTTCCACAAATGATAAGCCTTCCACACAGGATTAACTAGCCTGAAAAAAAATTCTACGTTTACCCTGTGAGAAGCCAGATGCCCATGGAACTGTTAGTCTTTGAGAAACTCCAAACGAGGCAGATAAAACTGAGAACAAAATTAAATATGTAAAACACAATCTCCTGAAGGATGTAACACAAGGCCTCCTAAATCCAAAATGTAATAAAGATATTATGATTATACCGTCAGATAATGGAGGAGCAATTGTGGTAATGGACAGACAAGAGTATGAAAACAAAATAACACTTCAGCTGTCTCAAGAGAGACATTACAGAAGAATAACTGTTGACCCATCACCATTCATTAGGTAGAAAATCTCACAAATCATGGAAATAGGGATCGAATGCGGATGGCTAACAATCAAATACAAGGAATTTTTAATCAGTTTACAGCCTAGAGCACGGGTAATATACACCCCCCCTAGGATTCATAAAGATCAAGTCTATCCACCAAGCTCCCCAATTACATTGGGAGTAAAATCATTATTGGGCCATTTGAAAAATATTCATCCATCTTTATGAAATCATTGATTACTATCATCCCCTGCTAAGTGAAAGATACCATGGACATTATAAACAAACTTGACAATAAAGAATACGATGAACAGGAAGAAATATTAGTAACTCTGCATATTGTCAGCCTCTACACAAACATTCCCCAATAGGAGACTTCGGAAGCATTGGAATTATTTTTAGAACCAAGATCCATACCGCACAAGGTACAAACAAGTTTTAAATGATCTTTAGACCAAATTTGCTTGAAATGGTTTTTATTTTGTTTTAATCAGCGATATTATATTCTATTCAGATTAAGGATACTGCAATTGGTCGCCCCTTCACTCCATAGATGGCCATGACGTTCATAGAAAAGTATGAAAAGAGCTGGACAGCCAGAAAAAAACCCTTTGAACAACATTTCATGACCTGGAAAAGGTATATTGATGAAATGTTTATGATTCAAAAAGGCGATGAATAGGAGTTGAGGAATTTTAAAGAACAGTTGAACACGAGGACACCAGATATCAAACTAACAACCCACCGTAGCCACAGTGAAATCAATTTCTTGCACATCACGATTAAACATGAAGAAGAACACCTATATGGTGCTTTGGGCACCAAAGAAACAGACAAAAACATTTTTTTGTTCGCAATATACAAGTAGTAACCAAAGAAGTCTCAAAGATAATCTTCCTGTCTGTCCATCTTATGAATCCCTCAAAATTGTTTCAAGACTACGACTACTTCCACAATGCCAGGATACTACTTAACAAACTTGGGTAAAGTCAATATCCATACAAACTATTGAAGAGGTCCGTAAAAGGAGCATGGTACATAACAAGAGATAAGCCTTCTAGTATCAAAACCCAAATAGACATATGGGAAGAAAGCATTTATCTGGACCTTCAACACAAATAACAATCAACTAAAGCGGGCAAACCTAGACCAATTTAAATATTAACTGATATTTGCTCTTAAAAGTAACAGGAGACACTTTTCTGCATTCCATCACCAAACAAGGGTACTACCCAACACGAGGAATTTATTGGACCAACCCCCAATAAGAAGACATCACAAATGTTTTGCCTGCGGAAGCATGCTGGAGAGAGAAGAATTTCTTGCAGCAAAATCACCTTTGAACATTCAGAATTCACAAACTGCAACACCACATATGTTATATACTGCATTACCTGTCAAAGGGAAAAAGGATACGTTGGTCAAACTAGCTAGAAAATTCATAAAAGGATTGGATAGCACAAATGGTGTATCCGCTGCAAAATACTCTGGTAGGGCATTTCCTGGAGCTCATCCATTCAGTGTCCAACTTGAAATGGACAGTACTATTGCATATCAAAGACAAGGAAAACATGGTGTTAGCCTTTTGTGACAAGAGGCTTTAATCATACTATCTCTGCACACTACTGATATGGACCATAAATAACCTCTGACAAATTAGCCAAATACCCACACAAACACAGCATGATGATGGACGGAGTGCTGAAAATGTTCAACCACTCACCTCAGTAAAGAGATATGGGTTGAATCCATCATTCTTTTGCTCACTATGCCACCCCAGTTTGGACCCAGTAATATGCAAAACAGTCTTGACCCTTATCCCTGAACTACGAGGGTAGGTCCTTCCTGAACCAGAAACAAGCATCCTGGGACCAGTTTCGGGGATCACCTCTCATCAGCCAGGCTAGCTTGAATCCAGTGTCAAAGCAAGCAAGGGTCCCACTTCAGGGCATATCCCTGTAATCCTAAATGTTGCCCATCTTCTGACCTGCTTTTCCATTATCTCTCTCCTCTTGGGGTGCTGCAGTACTATGCCTGCCAAGTGTGTTCTTCAAAATTATGATTTTTCAATGGGTAAAAGGGATTTTGTTTCACCTAGCAACGGCCTCAGAGCTCTTTGGGTAGGGAAACCGCTTGATAGAGAATCGATTCAAGGATTTGCTGTTATATGAGCATTCCAGGGGATTTTATCGTGCCCTGGGTTGATAGGAATGGATGCATATATGTTTGGTATATGTAATCCTAAATGTTGCCCATCTCCTGACCCTCTTTTCCATTTATTTTATCTTCTTTGGATGCTGCAATACTATGCCTGCATCTATGTAGTATACTGTGTACAGATTTGTTCATACCTTGAGGAGGGATGCTGACTTTAGAATGTATGCATTTATTTTATTTGACTATACTTTATTTGGAAAAGACTGTATAGCACCATGTGGTAGCCTCAGAGAGCTTCCAATATGGGGAAAGATTAATGACAGGACAATAACTTTATTAACTTCCTCACAGAGGACCAATCAATCAACTAGTGAAGTGATAGTGTTTCATGGTGCGACCCAGCATTAAGTCTGCAGAAGTGGAATGTTAAAGACTTGAATGATTCAGTGAGTTCTTTAGAGGACATGGATATTGAAAACTGTAGTACATCTCAGGTCTCTGACCAATAGGACCACTTAGGCAAGTGTGAGAGACTTGATCATAAGAAACAAGGCAAGTAATAACTTTTCAACAAATACACAAGGTTGAATAAGGTGATTAACTGATTTTCTGAATTGAACAAAATAATTTTAAGTTTGAGGTGTGTTGAGCCTGGCCCTTTCTGCAGGGTCATCCCCAAACGTTTTGCTTTCCACCTTCCTCTTTTCTGACCTTTTTGTTGGCTTTAGGACTCTGGGCACTTTATCACTCATAACCAGTACTAAAGTGCATGTGTTCTCTCCTCTAAACATGGCAATAATTGGCATACACCTGTTTGGCATATTTGATTTACTTGTAAGTCCCTTGTAAAGTGGTATACCTTATACTCAGGGCCTCTAAATTAAATGCTACTAGTGGGCCTGCAATACATTAGGAAAAAATGGTTCACATGAACAATGTCATAATAAACAATATTGTTTGTAGGCACAATGGCAGATTAAACTCTTAAATAGAATGCAGAAAAAGAACCTTAATGCAGACAATAATAGACACGATCAAATACCTATTTTGTAAAAAAAAATAATGACTTTATTGAAAACCATGCAGACTGTGTTCGGTGTCTCAAGTAAAAAGAACCAACAAAACAAAGAGACAACATTTTTTACATAAATTGATGTTTCGCAAACCTCATTAGGGGGTTTCTCTGGCTGGCTAGACCTGATATAGGTCCACATGAACCGTTGTTTTCCTAATATATCATATGCCCTGGTTCCATGTGAGTAGGGTTACCTATGTCTTCTAGATATATTACTAGTGGGCATGAAGTACTGATTGTGCCACACACAGAAGTAACCTTTCAAACCTGTCTCAGGCCTGCCACTGCAGGGTCTGTGTGTGAAGTTTACGGCCACTTCAACTTGCCATTTAAAACTGTTTGGCAAGCCTTAACCTTTCCTTTTATCAAGTATAGGTCACCCCTAAGTGTTGCCCTAGGTAGCGCCATGGGCAGGTTATTGTGTAGGTAAAAAGGTAGGACATGTACTTTTATGTTTTGTATGTCTTGGTAGTGACAAACAGCCTATTTCATTTTTCATTGATGTGAAGCCTACCCGTCTCATAAGCTAGCTTTGGAAATTCCCTTCTATACTTCTAAGTTGTAATTCCTGATCAGAAAGGAGTAGCTTTTTCATGTTTGGTATGTTTAGATTGATAATGAGAAATCCTCCTTACTGGTGGAGTTGGATTTCACATTACTATTTTAGAAATGCTGCTTTTAGAAAGTGTTTATTTCTCTTTGCTCATCACTCTTTGTACCTGACAGCCTGTCTTCAATACATGTCTGGGCTGGGTGACAGCTACAATTTGTGCATTCCTTCTAGACAGTCACAAAACAGGAAGGGCTGAGTGTGACAGGCTGCATCTGCATTGATCTGAATACTGATAGCCTTTCTGGGCAGGAAGGAGGAGAGGTGGCTTTCTCTGAATAGGCTGATTTAACACCTACTGTCAGTCTGGAGCCAGGCCTGGCCTGAAACCAATCTTTATGCACTTCAGAGGGCTTGTTACCCCGTACATCAAAGACACTTTTGGGTATAAGTACTGGGGCCCTGACCCCATCTAATAGGACACTGCATGAGACCTGTAACTATATGCTTCTGACTCTACTTCTGCATATTGCCAGAAGGACTAATGTGCTGCCAGGACTTTGTACCCCACCACAAGTGTTCTCCAAGGGCTTGCTGGCCTGGCCCTTGTTTGAAAGGTCTCAGGATCATCAAAGACCTCACCCCTTTGTTCTGCTGTGGGATTCTGTGGCTCATGAATCCGGCAGCTAAAGGTGACAAGGTAGAGAAATGCAACTGAACGGTAGTGAAGTTGCAAGAAGAGCAAGCGAGTTCATCTGCTACAGATCAGAGCGCTGTGTTGTGGCCAGGATCTGTGCTGACTAACAAGAGAGACTGAGTGCTTGGTTATGTCCTGAATCAGCACGTCCCTTCTGCCTTGCACTGCATCCCTCATTCACGCCACATGGGCGGTGTATACCGTAGAGTATGCTGATTAAATCACTGCTGTGAGTGAAAGATGCTGCAGTGCCTCTCAGCACGGCTCTCCGATGACACGGTATCCAGCAACCCAGGCCAGTCCAGGCGCACAAGGTACATCAGTCCTTCTCCAACCCTGGAGCAGCGCCATGTGCAACTATTTTGGGAACTCTGGAATCCAGTAACCTGGGCCCTACTTCCGAGGCCCACTGACATTTCTGTGGAGGTATCCCCCCAGCACTGTTCCAAGGGTGTCCTTTGGCCAGGGGATGCTCTGAAGTTGGGCCCATCCCAACAAGAGGTACTGTGGATGTGTGAGGCCCAGGAAGCAGTGAATCCTCCCCGTGCTCCTTTCTATGCAGCTCTGTTGGCCAGACAAGTGTCTCAGAAAGGCTGTAGACATGCCGCAGATTGCGGGCCTTACCTAGGTCATTTGACCTACGTGGCCCCCACAGCCAATCTGCATGTAGCGGGCATTTGGAACTATCTTCAAGCATTGGTTTGGGCCACCAGACTGGGAGGAGGGTTGCTGCACCCCAGTCGAGCATGACCCACAGTTTGGAACTCAACAAGGGTGTATTGGAGCACTTGGTTTACTGGCTATGAGTACCATAAGGACTAGAAAAGTACTTATGTGATGTTTTACAGTTGTGACTGTGTGTTTTCCAATGTAAAAAGTACAGTCATTTTGAAACCTGGGTAACTGACAAAGTACCTATTTGCTTTTTCTCATTTTGGTTATAATATAGAAACCTATTTTTATAATCCAGTTTGCAGTCTCTTTTTGTCGTACATTCATTGTGTTACTATGCTTTACAGATTGCCTCTGTAGAGAAGCGTGCCTGTTTTGTGCCAAGCTACCAGAGGGTGAGCACAGGTTATATTTGGTGTGTATCTAGCTTACCCTGACTAGAGTGGTGGATTCTGCCTGGCTTGGGTGCATGCCTTAGCCAATCAGAAATCCCATTTCTAACAAGGTGTATCTCTAGAGAGTTGTTCAGAGTGAAGTCAGGACTATGAAGGGATCTACCACCACAATTCTTGTAATTTGTTAACCCAATGGACATTAGATTCCCATTTGCTCACTCTAGGCATCAGATTGAAGAACATAGGATAACAGTCTAAAGAGGTAGTCCAGACTGTGTGTATATAAATCTGCATACATGAAGCAGAGATCTTTAATCCTTTTTTCGCTTAACAGGAAGCCAAAGGAGGGATGTCAATGCGGGCATTAAATGGTCATGGCATTTCAAGCCAAACAGGAGCTGGGCAACCTGGTTCTGGATTTACAGTTTTGCTAGTGATCTGTTTTGGACGTCAGTGTGGAGGTTTCTGAAGTAATCCAGATGGATAATGGAGTTATAGTAAGGTTACCTAGAGAAAGCATAATTGATAGAAATCTGATTTAGAAACAGCATTCATTTAGGGTGAGTTGAGTTTACTACCAAATAGCATGGCTATATTATAAACTATTTTTACTGATTTTTTTAAAGTCAGGCAACAACTCAGCCACCACATCACAAACCCTCACATGAAACCGTACGCTTTCTGGTTTAATCTTTGTTGTGATTATACACCAATGTATGAGCGATAGGCTGCATATTTAATATACTATCATTAATTGTTTATATTTATAAATCGACAATACAGTTGACAGTGCATTGATACTTACAACGCAATCTCTGAGTAAAGTTGTCAAAGACTTTTACCCATTGGTTGTATGGACCTTTTTTGGTTGACATGTAGCACTGCACGGCAAAAGACATCAACAAGACACTTCTATCTTGTGAAGCCAATGTGACTCAACAATAAGGACCAGGATTTGCCAAATGTGATTAAAGGGATGTTTTTCTGAGATTACCAATCAATCCAGTGTATAAGCAAAACAAAAATAAGTTCAAGGGATACAACAATACAGCAGATAAGATGAAATATCTCAGTAGGTTGAGGCGCAATAAAATGAGATACAGAATAGTAACAGCCACAACTATAAAGAAACAAATTAAAGCAAACAGGGGTTCCATAAAAAACTTACTTTTCTCTCTTCTAAACATAAATTAGATAAAGAGATATCTACCTATGGTTTCTATTTCAGGAGCATAGAAAGTGTTTGAATGATCAGAAATCAGAAGAAGTCTTGAGAAAAAGGAAAGACGTGTTTAGCATAAAGCTTCACACTTGCAAGATTAAGGCATGCAGAGAGCTCTGTACCTCCTCGAAGTCTCTGCCATTCTAACTAATTCTAGTAATTAAAGTACCAGGAGATTCAGAAACATCCTTTTCTCCTTGCAAACCAACAGTAACTGACCAAATCATTACTCGAGAGAGCATTTGCAACATACCTTCTGTTTCCCATCTCATCGAAACTCGGACTGTAATTCTCAAGCTTGAACATATCTCCATACTGGTACATGATGAACAGAAGGCCTCTTTCGACGATTAATTCTCCACACTCATTGGCAATTTCTTCCCTCCAGTCTTCACTATCAGCACTCTAATACAAACAAAAAGCCTTTCTATGACTAACAAAAATCAATCATGATAAAACAACAACAAGGAAAGAGAGAACATGCTGACAAGGTCCAAATCATTTCAATTGAGGCCTATAGTCAGGCTAAATTAGCAGAACATTTAAAATGAACTCCAAGACATGATTATACATGCACACATGTAACTTTGAGAATCAATATAAAACTTGAGTGAAAAAGTATGTTTTTACATTCCAACTAAACGTTAGTGTATACGTGTATAAATCTCTAATGCCTACAATGATTACGTTTTATTAATGCATTTTAATGCTTCACACAGGTTAATGAAGTTAAGGGACACAGGGAATATAGTGGCACTGATATGTATATGATTGCATAATCCAGACGTGTAAGGGTTGAGCCTAAATCGCGTTTCTCCACAGTTGCATTTATATAGTGTTTGCATCGTCATGCTGATTTTTAGGTTGCCATGGATTCTTTTTTATAGTTGAACATGCAGGGCAACAGACCACCTAACATCATTGCATAACACATGCAAGGCATGTCAGCATTGTGCATAAGTGACATTCAAATACAGTATAGGTTCTTCAGGTATACATCACATCTAGCATCAAACGGAGATATTAACAGAAGAATGCCAAAGATAAATCAATTGAGTAGTACAATCGATAAATCAAAAAACAGTGATTTCTTGCTCCGTCGTCTGTTTTTAATGTGTTGAGGGTGATTAAAGCTGGTCAGGCGCCCTACTATTTGTACTGAGGTGGTATTGATAGGGCGTGTGACAGCAACATATCGAACCACCATTAGAGTATTATGCTGTTTGTTGTTCCCTCTGTTCCCTACAGGCTGTGTCAACAGCTGCTAACAAAGCTGTTCCAAATATAATATTTTTCAGAACACAAAGTGAACACACAGCGAGGAAAAAAGTTAATAATAGCTCATTTTGAATACGTGCATTGATTGACTGTGAAAGACTTGATGGTGTGCAGCAGGAGTCAGGTGTAAAAAGAATGGATGTTTAAAGCAACAGTAAAATGATCACTTTTCCGTCCAGCTCTTTAAAAGCTGATCCTGCCTGCACCACAGGCAACCGAACATTAATACTCCCACTCAACAAACGCATGCGAAAAGAAAGTGGTGCTCAGTGGAGCCAAGGAAGTGTACTTAGAGTGTTGAATCGTAAGTCATTAAATAGTTTTGAAAGGCTTTTTACTTTAGGACATTTTTTTTTTAAAGTTAGTTGTGCAGAAAACATATTAAATGTTGAAACGCGAGAATCGTGGAAATGTGATTCTATAATGGTTTCCAACAGCTTTCAGAACAAATCAGAGAAGTTTTAAAGCATGGGCAAAGTGGGCTTTGGCCCAGGGCCCCCGCCTTTCTAGGGGCCCCATCATTAAGCTTCCAGGACAGTCCCAGACAGTGGCATACCGCAAAAATGATGGGGCCCCTGTGAATATGAAAATGGGATCACAGGTCTCCAATATCCCATAAATGCTCAAAGGTTTTGCACTGAATGGGGGCCCCTTATCGGACTGGGATCCCCTTATAGATTTATTGAGCCAACGAAGAGGGTCGTCAATGATCAGACCATAGCTGCTGAGGGCTTACATGAGATGAAAATGGATAATAAATTCTGAGTTGTTCCATGCTGGGGGCCCTAAATAAGGTTTGGCCCGGGGCCCCCAAAATCCTTAAGATGTCCCTGGAACAAATTGCTAATACGCAGACATGGGCAAAGTAATCAAGAAAAGGGCGAGCAGCCTAGACGTCGGGCAAGTTAATGATGTAATGAGGTGGGGTATTAGGGTAGCCTGGGAGGGGGGAGGTTGATGGTTATAGAGAGATAGATACTTAACCAAATTAAAAAATAAGTCGTACACAGTACGGAGTTAACACGTGCTTTACTTCCAATCCAATCCAAACAGCTTTATTCGACAAAAGTCATAAAAGCGAGACAAAACAAGTACAGGTACAAATACACAAATCATTTAGCAGAAAAACAATATAAAAACGATACTGCTTAAAATAACACGTTCTTTACTTGTGTTTCTTGGGTAAAAATAGGCGTCAAAGGAGAAACAGCCAGAAAAAATAGGTATATTGCGCAAAATGTAATCACAGGTCCAAAATGCTATCTCCGAAATTGAAATTACCGCAACTATTTTGCAAAGCAATTTAGTTCACGAAACGTCTGACAGCAAACGAACTTTAGGAATGCGGCTTTTTATAACCATGAGAATAGAAGAATAACAATTGGCAAAGTCAATAACTGCGGTTCTTGCAGAAGTGAAAATACTTCATTGATTATAACGTTTGTATGTGTTGTGCAGATGGTTAAAGTGCAAATGAGTGAGTGGTGGATGGATGGAAGAATGGGTGAGTGAATATTTGGATAATTGAGTGACTGCATGAGTGAAATGACGTATGTAGGTGTGGGAGAGAAGGAGAATAGATGGATGAATGAGTGGATAAGTGGAGGGATACATTAATAGTTAAATTGTTGTCCCCTCTAACTATTGCAGTTCAGAGCGCACTTTGCACTGCAGCCCAGAGTGCACTTTGCACTGCAGGCCAGAGCGCACTTTGCACTGCAGCCCAGAGCGCACATTGCACTGCAGCCTGGAGCGCACATTGCACTGCAGCCTGGAGCGCACATTCCACTGCAGCCTGGAGCGCACATTGCACTGCAGCCCAGAGCGCACTTTGCACTGCAGCCCGGAGCGCACTTTGCACTGCAGCCTGGAGCGCACATTGCACTGCAGCCTGGAGCGCACATCGCACTGCAGCACAGAGCGCACTTTGCACTATCACTCAGCAGCTCTATGTGCATTTTCACATTGGCATCATCACGCAGAACTCCTGTAAACCCAGATTGTCCCCATCGCTTAGGACTCCTAAATGCATGTTCGCATGCGCACCATCACAAACCGAAACCTAGGTGCATGTTCAGACCTGTACCACCATTCACTAATTTTTAGTGGTTGTTCAGATCTGCTCTCTCACTCAGAAATCATCAGTGCATGTGATTTCACCCCACTATATGCAGAGGGGCAGCATTGCTTCAAGTGTCATTACTAGCAAGGAGCTTTTCAGGCAACCACTGCAGAGGAGAAGGGCCAGGAGCTCTTGGGGGCGGCGCAGTGCCTGCCCTGTCCCGTAAGCAGGAGAGGGTGCTGCACTGACTGAAGCACCATGACTGATATTCTGTGTTTAGATTTGTCATTGTGGACTCTGTTCTGTGACACTTAGGGGCATATATTCAAGCCCCTATCGCCACGGGAACGTCACTTTTTCTGACGTTCCCGTGGTGATAGGGTCAGCACCTTATTCTCAAGGCAGCCTTAACCCACTTAATGTGGCTTTAAGACACGTTAAGTGGCTTAACACTGCCTTGAGAATAAGGCCCCATTTCATTCTAAATTTAGCGTGAAAGGGGCGTGCAGTGGGTGTTGCAGCGGGTGTTCCACTGCAACGCCCATTGTGATCGACGCTGCCACCTATTATCAATGGCGGCGATAATAGGTGGCAGGGCCGAATTTATGACCAGGAACATCCTGGTCTTAAGTTGGCGAAACGAGGAGAAATGCTTTATTTCTCCTCGTTTTTGCTTTTTCCATGTGTGCTGATTTGTACAGCACACATGGAAAAAGCAAAATGCCATGGTTTGTTCACGTACAGGAAGGTGTCCCTTCCTGTACATGAACAAACCTTTTAAAAAATGCCATTTTGTAACTTTGATGTGAGCTGCACGATGCAACACACATGAAAGTTACAAAATTGTATTTTAGGATTGTTTATGTGCAGGAAGGGGCATCTTCCTGTACAAGAACAACCCTTCCCTGCACAAAGACACCATTGCCCTCTGGTGAAAGAATATCTGCATTGGCGCTAAGTCGTAAAACTTAGCGCCATTGCAGGGGGAAACGCCAGGCTGCACCACATTCTTGAGAATAGGGTGCAGCCTCTCATTTCTGAAGTTGTGGTGAGAGGCGTTAAGCCAAGGAGGCGAACACCTCCACTTCCTTGAGAATATCCCCCTTAGTATGATGCAGAGCATCTGCTGCCAACTGAGCACCAGTGGAGAGGACAGGCTCAAGAACAAGTCCTGAGCGTCGCTCAGTCCTCAGTGCTCTAGACTAGCTCCTGCCTAGTGCCTTCTTCAGCAGTGAGCGCCTCAGCACTGACTGTAAAGGATGCCAGGTGATCTGCATGTTAAATGAGGGGTTATGTGAGCAGCAGAGACGCCGCCATTGGGCACTACATGGAGTGAGACGCTATCCTAGGGACAAGTCTGGTGCAAGAGAGAGGTGGAAACTGAGTAGCGCAGTTGCAGCTGCCTTGTATGTGGGTTATTCGCAATGTTAAACGAGTGGCCCAGCTAACAGCAGAGAAGCTGTGGGGTGCTGCGCAGAGGTACAGGATGGCTCCCAGAAAAGACTGGCCCTTGAGCGAGGCAGTAACTGAGAGCTCAGCGACAGCTGCAAGGCACAGGAAGGCACAGGAAATGTAAAAAACATTTTTAAATACCACTCGATAATGAACTGGCAGCATGGCTCTCACTCCATTACTAAAGCATCTCTGTATCTAAGATGGCAATTCCACCACATTCACATGGAGCCCTTCATAGAATAGTGGAGTCCTATTTAAATCCAATTAGGGTGCTTGTAAGAAATTGGGTTACTAGTTGAGTGAAGTAAAACTTGAAAACCTACTCAAGCAGCAACCACAAAACTTGTCAGGTCGAAGTAGTAAACAAACCCTTAATTGGCACAAAAACAGTCATACTTAACCTAGAGGCAATGTGGACAGTATTTCTGCATCACTCCAAACAGTAATTTTATTGTGATAGTTTTCTATAGCGCAGACTTGACCCTTGCTGGTATCAGAGTGTTTTACAAATTTGCAGAGAGGAACTTTTTGATAACCATAAAGTCAGTTAGGAAGAAGGACAATACAGGCTATGGTTAGCTATAGTTAGCCGCTAGGGTTACAATTTCAATGTTCAAGAGCACAGGGGATACCTCAATAAAAGGCAAAGAATCATAATTAATAAAACTAAAAGAGGAAGTAGCGTCAAGAAACAGGAGGGAGGAGTCAGGCCGAGGAAGTTTAAAAATACTGAAATCTCCGGTGAACGTAGTCATGGATGTGATTGAGGGAAGAAAACTATCTTAGTATCTAGGGAAGACATTTGCATATAACGAGTGCTTTGACTTCTTTCTTCAAGGAAATAGTTGATGGATTAATTCTGACTTCAGGGGGCAATGTGTTCCAGGTGCAAGGGCCATCCCAGAGAAAGATTGATGCAGGTTTTTTTCTTGTAGAATCTCTGTGGTTTCAGAAGAAAGGTGTTGGAGCTTCTTGATGATCTGGAGCCACTGAAATGACTGAGCTTCTGAACAAGATACCTGGGGGTTTTGAAGCGGAGGGCTTTATGTGTCAAGCAGGCAATTTTTAGGTGGATTCTAGCTTCAAGTGAGAGCCAGTTGAGGGATTTCAGATCAGGCGTGATGTGGTTGTTTCTTTTTGAGACGGTGATGAGCCTTGCAGCAGCAATGAGCAAAGGCCTTAGAGGAGCCAGTTTGGATTTTGGCAAGCCAGAGAGGGTTGCACTTCCATAGTCCAACCTGGGAATCAAAGTCAAAAGATACTTTATTTCGAATTTAGTATATAAATTCATAAAAAGTCACATACATACAAGATTAAAAATCACAGACCAATTAAAAAGAAGTAAAGTTCCATTGACAATTTAGCAATCCATATCCGCTCTTGATTTCATTGTAGATTTTAAAAAACGGACAATAAAGTATATACAGTCCATATGCAATAATTGTAAGAACATTAAAGCAGGTTTAACCTGGGTAAACTTCATTTTCTTTAACATTGGTGTCAGGTAAGTTTTCCTTGGGACAGAGTAAAAGTTACAGAAAAACATAAAATGTGTTAAATTTTGTGGAGACTGTCCATCACACCCACATACCGGTAAATTCTGTCCCAAATGACCCATTTTGGGTCTGGCCAGTAGAAGATGAAATGTATTACATCTGAACCTGGTTAATAAAAAATTTTCATGGGTTGTAAGAGTAGACATTAGGTAAGGTTCAGCAGTATGGGTGGTTATTAAGGCGATATGTGATCCGACACTGGGTTTAATAAGCTCAATCCCTTCCCTTTCCTGTGTCCTATAATTCAAAAAGAGGGATTTAACCAATTGAATATCCTTTTTGTGGATCTCTTCAGGCTTAGAGAACAAGGAGCCCCTTCCTATTGATTCAAATCCCTTTTTAATATAGGAAAACCACGGGATCCGTGCCATGTTCTTCAAAGCCAGACAATCCCTAAGTATTTCCTGGGTCAAGGGTATGTCTTGGTTGAGCCAGCATTGTAGCCAGAAAGTCATGGGGCTCATTGCTATCTGGTCGGCTATATAAGGTACTCCTAGTTCTTCATGGACCACCAAGTTGGGAGTACTTGATGGGACACATAGGAGTCTTTTTAGGAACTTATTTTCCTAAACCTGTATAGGGTTTATCTCAGCACGTCCCCATAGCTCGCTACCATAGGTAGCTATAGCAACGCTTTTTGCTCTATATACCTGGAGCATAGCCCCTGTTGGTTTCTTCCCTATTTTGGAGGCGAAGTTGAAGATTGCTGCATTTGCCCGCGCCAACCCCCCCCCCTTTTTTTATGTATGACGGCATCCCACTTTAATTTGTCATAGAATAGGACTCCCTAATAATAGAACACCTTAGTATTGGGAATTAGATCTCCCCCTGTTTTAAAAATAAAGGTCCTCCCTGGTCGTTTGCCCAAGCTCATAATATAGGACTTTGTACTGTTTATCTTCAAGTCTAGCTTGGACATAAACCCATGGAAGGAATTTAATAGGGTCTGGAGCCCAATTTCAGTTCTAGATAGAAGTACAGCATCATCCGCGTACAGCAGGACAGGAATGCCCCTTCCCGCTGCACGCGGAAAATCTGCACCAGTCTCTACCAGGGTCCTCTCAAGATCATTAATATAGAGATTAAATAAAAACGGAGCCATAATACATCCCTGCCTGACGCCTTTCCTGATGGGAAAGTCAGTTGTAACCTTTAAATCTTTACCGTACCTAACGTTTGCTCGTGTTGAAGAATGCAAATCCCGTAGAAAGTTGGTCAACCCCACGTCAACCCCTCTCGCCTCCATGGCCAACCAAAGCTTCGATCTATTGACGCAATCAAAAGCTGATGAGAGGTCCATGAAGGCGAGATGAAGCGAATCAGGCTTCACCACAGTATATTTATTGAGTAATAAGTACAGGTTAAGACACTGTGTAGTAGTCGAGTGTCCTGCGTGGAAACCATACTGGCAATCTGTTAAAATCTTATTTTGAACCGCCCAATCCTTCAGCCTAGTTAGAATAGCACGCCCCATTACCTTCACGACCGAGTCTATAAGTGATATTGGTCTGTAACAACTCGTGTCGTTTCTGTCCCCTTTTTTAAACACCGGCACTATGGTAGACAATGCCCAGCTATTTAAACAGCCTTCTGAGGCTGCCGCATTAAATACCGGGCAAAGAATAGCTGCCCAGAAATGGGGATCTGATTTATATAAATCTGGGGGGATCCCATCAGGCCCCAGAGCTTTATTACTTGTCAGGCCATTATTCCATCCAAAATCTCCAATTCAGTAAATGTTATGGTGGACGTGGCTCTACAGCTCTCTCTACTATCATTAAGGTCAGTCGGGCAATCAAACATAATTTTAAAGTGATTGATCCAGTCACTTTCTCCAATATGGGCCACCAGACCATCGTCTCCCACTTGTTGGAATAAGGGACCATTTACAGTCTTCCAAAACCTTGTACTATCTTTTAGAGTGCGGCTATCTACTAGTTCTTCCCAGGCCTCTTCTTTTAATAAGGATTTACGTAATGCTAAAGTATCCCTGTACGACCTTCTCAAGGTACGTACTGCCACAGAGTCTCTGGTTTTTTTTGCAAGTGCTTCTCTTAATAGTTTAGCAGCCTTTGAGCAGT